>NC_081769.1:31035337-31635337 GCF_963082965.1 Carassius carassius | reverse complement strand
CTCACCAAGGATCCTCTGCAGTGAATGGGTGCCGTCAGAATGAGAGTCCAAACAGCTGATAAAAACATCACAATAATCCACATCACTCCAGTCCATCAGTTAATGACTTGTAAAGAGAGAAACCTATCATTAAGATGTTTTTAACATTCAAACTGTTGCTTCTAACTAAAATATGAGTCCTCTATCCATAATAATGCCTTCTCCGGTGAAAAATTCTGAATCGGGAGAGAAATATGCACAGATAAATCAAAGCTTACATGTAAAAACTGTCCAAAATAGCTCTGAACAAATATGTTGGAGGACTTTGATGTGAGAGGACAACAGGAAACCATCTTTTTAAGTGTTATTATGAACAATGGACTCGTATTTTGGCCAGAAGCAATGGTTTACCAATAAAAACTCTGACGGCACCCGTTCACTGCAGAGGATCCACTGGTGTGCAAGTGATCTAATGCTACATTTATCCAAATCTGCTCTGAGGACCTGACCTAAGGGTGAATACATTTTCCACAAATTGTAATTTTTGGGTGGAATATGACTTTAAGACTCTTTAAGACTCACCTGTGTCATATCCTTTAGGTAAACTGTCGATGAAGTCATCTGCATTGGCCAGCCTGGCAGCAGCACGCATTTCTTCATCCGAGGCATTTTCTTTGCCATATTTGATGTTTTCCCGCACTGACCGAGCAAACAGAACTGGCTCCTGTGACACCACACTAATCTGAAGAGGGTGGAGATTAAACAAGGTTGGCAAACAAGGATTCAGACAAAGGAAAAGTATTTATATACAGTAGATGCAGCTATTAGAACAGTCTCAGAAAAAAAGGTACAAAAGCCGTCACTGGGGTGGCACTCTTTCAAAAGATACTTAAAATGTACCATTTAAGTACTAATGCATAGCTTATAATTTACTAATATGCATAATTTAGGCATAAATAAGGCAAAAAAGAGTACCTTTTCAAAGGGTACCACCGCAGAGACAGCTATTGTACCTTTTTTTTCTGAGAGTATACAGATAAGAATAGGATTACCTTCTCATGTAGATACTGGTCCTTATAGTCCAGCAGTGACTTCTTGTCCAGTAAAATCTCCCCGTTCTTAGGCTGGTAAAATCTCTCCAGCAAACTCACAATAGTGGTTTTTCCCGAACCTGATGGACCCACTAGAGCTGTGATCTGGCCTGGCTTCAGCTCAAGAGAAATGTTCTAGAAAGACCAACAAAAACATAATAAAATATAAATATATAATACATAAATGTATAAATATTGTATAATTTTTTTTTTTTTGCCATTACTGTGCGAAGATGAAAACTTTTCATTGCAATAAAGTAATAAAAATATGTTGCACTGTCACAATGCAAAACAGACTTCCTTTTCTTTGAGCAAAGCATGATTTCTTAATTCTTTTCTTTTTTTATATATATATATATATAAAAGGACTTTTTTTATTACTGAGACTTTCGATACATACCTTTAGCACATCTGTGTCCGGTCGTGTTGGATAAGCAAATGTGATATTTTTGAATTGCACATGTCCTTTCAGCTTTTGAGGAGTGAGGGATCCATCATCAGGAGTTTCAGGCTTTCGGTCCACATACTCAAAGATTTTCTCTGAAGCACCGACTGCCTTCTTTACATGCGGCCAGTATGACATAAGTACCTGTGATAGTAAAAGTGGTGTTTTCCATTGCAAAATTTGCCACAACGATGTAAAGTTTAATACTAACCGTTAGGGGTTTGCTTAAACAGTGATACTTGTTTAAGATGATACCTGTAGTCAAACAGACAGCATCTGAAGTCTTACCTCCACGGCTGATGTGAACTGAAGCTCATACAGCACAAAGGACACCAGATCACCACTACTGACATCACTTCCTGTCACAAGCCGCCCTCCATAGTACAGAATACTGACTTTCAAAGCCAGACTGGACATCTGAAAAATGCACATTTGATTTCAAACATTGACTTAGAAATGTAGTGTGGATATTGATGCAAAGCAGTTTTCTAAAGGTTTTTAATACAAAGTCCATTAATCAAGTCAAATGTACATGTTGCATTATATCCAACTATATTATATTAAAATATAAACAATTTTGAATTATTTTAAATAATGTGACAACAAATTTAAAAATACCTTTTTGGAAAATTGTCAAATATTTTTTTATCAAATTCACTTATATTGCTTTTTTTTTTTTATTTGAATGCAAAAATTAAAAAAAAGTTCAAACAAACATATACATTATAAATGAAGATATGCTTCAATGGCAAATGTTATTACTATTTTCTCCCTCCTCTTGTAATATGGTCATCGGTTTAGCATTAAAACACTTACACTGTTGGTCCAAGTTGAGGCAGCATAAGCTGCAGCTTCCACTTTATTCAGGGCATATGTGTCCTCTAAGCACTTCCTGTACCTCTCGGTTTCTCCATCCTCGTTTGCAAAGCTCCTCACTGTCTTCATGGAAGAAAAGGTTTCCGTGGCAACATCATTGGCCTTGGCGAGAGATTCTTGCACTTGTGCAGAAAGTTTCTATGGGAAAAAACATTATCACACATCAACACAAATCCTCTCGATGCACTTGATGAACTAAAGAAAACCAACAGCAAATCTGAAGGCATCATTAGAAACATCTGCATACCCAACTTTAGGAAGAAGTAGCTTCATTTTATTTCACTCCCATAAAATTAATCAAAAATAACATATTTTTAATGCACATTCTTTTGTCTTTTGGTGCATGATTTATTTCCATAGAAGATTTATTTCCTACAAATAAAACCATAGTTTTTTCATGCAATGCTCAATTTTGCTTGCATGCTATGTGTTCTCTCAGACCAGTGAAAAGAAAACATTTAAAACAAATGCCTTTTATTACATTTTCTCTATTTCGTCAGTCAATTTCAATTACATATCTTTAAAGAACCTATTTTCTGAAAATGAAAAAGAACTTTCCCCACATATATTAATCAGTTTCAGCCACTTACATACACCGAACTTTACAGTTGTATTTATTTTCATTATTATTCCATATTCTGAAGATTTCTACTGTGGATTATTTATACAAAAAGAAATAAGAATTTTTAACCTACCTTATTCAATGTTAATTTTTTGTTCTTTACATGTATGTAAATTATGGCATATTTAATTACACAATGCAACTTTTACAAATCTAAACATACCATTTCAGAAAACTTTGAATAAAAAGAATAATTGTCTTATAATACGATTAATCAACTGAGGAAAATTTTTTATTAACCTATTTATAGCACAATAACACAATAAACTCTTCACAACATACTCTTTAAATATATAATAATCTTACTTGGTAAAACCGGCCGGAAAACTCTGGGATGATCCAGATGATGGGGAGGCCGAGTGCGGTGAAGATGGACAGCCTGGTGGAGAGCAGCAGCATGGAGCCGAACAGGAAGATGACACGCATGAAGTACCACATGAGCAGACTCAACTTCTCACTCAGAGACTCACTCATGGTGTTGGTGTCGGTGGTGATGCGAGATACAATGTCCCCTGAACAGGAAACCGTGATTGTGACAGCGTGCATTAAAGAATAGCAACAGTTCTATGATAAAAGACACCAGTGTATTCAAAAATCCAGCACTAATTGAATATGTTTGCAGGTTTACCTGTGGAAGCTTTATCGAAGAACCCAATCTCCTGTTTCAGCACAGACTGGAAGACGAGTCCTTGGATGGACGTGTGTATTCGGCTCATGGTGATGTTGTAGATGAGGTCACACACAAACTCACACACAGCGCTGCAGAAAACAGGTAGAAATCCTGAGATGTGCATTTCTCCTTAATGCATTGGAGAAGCTTTTACAGTATTATTGAGAAAAATTTAAAAGGAATGTTTTCAACTTGAATATATTTCAAAGTGTAATTTATTCCTGAAATGCAAAGCCTCATGATCCTTCAGAAAGCATTCTTATATGCTGATTTGCAGCTCAAGAAACATTTCTTATTATCATTAATGCTGTAAAAAGCGTAATATTTTTGTGCAAACTTTATAAATGTAACATTATATGTAACGTGTAACATTATAAATGTCTTTACTGTCACTTTCTATCAGTTTAATGTGTCTTTGCTTTGCAGTGTACTGACAGAGATGTAAAAGATTGTCCTTCTAGTGGTTTTACCTCATAATGGTCATCAGTGTCATGACAGTGATAGCATGGTTAAAGGCCTCGGGTTCATCTTCATTCATGATCCAGTCTGTCATTTTACCAGTGTAATGAGGAATCGCCATTTCACCTGCAGGACAATATGTATGCAAATTTGCATGTTAATTACATTAATGTCTATATCTTCTAATATGCTTACAGACAAAATATATAAGATTTATGATCAGTGGCCCACATTATCCTGCAATCAAAACAATAAAATGTCTTCAGAATCAATATGTACAACATAGCTGCTGCAAAGTCCTGAAACGTTTACTGTGTTTGCAAACCTGGGATGATTTTGTGTACTGAACAATTATCCGAGGAGACGTAACCAAAGTGAAAGTAAAAGTAACATTAGATCTCATTTAACTTTCTTTCATTTGTCAGACTATAGTTTTAAATGACACCGAAGAACTGGATTTCAGGGTAATTATTTACAGATCATAAAGCCATAACAGACATGTCATGTGAAATTATTTTTTTAATGGCCAGTAAGAGAGAAAATTTTGATTATAATAATAAATAAATTGATAAACTGATTTAATAAATAGTACATCTAACAGCATAGTAATAGAAAGTAATTATTTGCCAAATCATATTTTAGACATATTTATAATATTATTTTTTCCTATATAAAATGGGTCTTTATACAAGAACAAAATATATAGCTGCCTTTTTAATTTTAGAATTGGAGTCCTTTGCAGAAGAATCTTAATATTGGGGGTCTGTGGCCTATAAAAGTATTGCCAAATCCAACTTTGAATCATAAAATTGAACAGAAGAACTGTATTTATATGTATGACACAATACATAAGCACGTTTTTACCTAATGAGGAAATAACCACAAAGAAGAAGACTAGTGCAAAACGTCCTCTGAAAGGCTTCATGTATCCCAGCAGCCTTTGCAGTGAAGCCTGGCCCTTCTGCTCTGTTTTCTGCTTTCTGGCTGTCGGGAGGAGAGTGGGAACATAGCGTTTCCATAGCAGTAGAGACAAAGCCAACACCGCGTAGCCCTGCAGGAGCTGAAATATACTCAGATATTAATGCACACACACAAAATAGCACTGTATCTTCACACCTGACATTTAAAAGTACTCTTCCAGGTGTCTGTACTACCAAACGAGTTAAAACACAACTTACCCCTTGAAAGGTGTGCCAGCCCCACACCAGCTCCACTGTAGATCTCTCGCAAGCCGAGAGGACAGAAATATACACTGGATAGAGAAGACCGTGAATTACGGCCGTCTGCACCCCCTCGAATCCCCTCATCCACGCCGGGCTGCCAGGGTAAGTGAAGGAGACGAAGAGGAGGAGACATGTTCGGAGCAGTCCACCGGCCCACAGCAGGATGAAGGTGTTATTGATGAAGGACGGGGAGAGCTGGATGGCACTGATGAACATCACGGCACTCACGTCCACACAAACAGCCAACAGAGCGAACAGAGGGATGGCCATCTTATCCTTCATCTCCAGCACTGGCAAAGAGAAAACAGCATTTAAAACTAATATCTGAGTATTATCACAGAACAATGCATTGGCTATTACAAACAACCAGGATAGTATGTGCAAAAAACAGCTTTTATGAAACCACAACATGGCATTATCATCATGTTACCATGTTTAACGTAAGACAATGGTATTTTTGTGCTATCGGTTTCAAGTAACTAACTTTCACTTTCACTCTAAAAAAAATGAATTTATGTTTAATAAGTATTTGCTTACTCCATTTTATAAAAACCTAGTGAATAATTATTGACTGTACAAAAATATTTTAAGTATTGTGTGAGATAAGATTAAAGAGTGTCCAACACTGTATGTTGACGTCACTGGACAGAAAGAAGGACAATACGTACCTTGTTAGTAGATGACGACTGTTAATCTGCCTTAAAATGTAAGAATGTAATGTTTTCAGTGTCGACGTCACATTAATTTAATACAGCATAGTTTAAAAACTGAAAATAAAGACGATAAATAAGAGTGCGGCTCGTGTAGCCTGCACACGGATTATACACCTGAAACCGAAAGTATTAAGTGCAAGGAAAATCCCATTCACTCATGAATATTAATTACGTAACGTGACGGTAGCGGCGTAGTCCTACCTCATTGGCTGGTAAGCAGGCGTTGGTAGGCAACTGGCCAATCAAGGAGGGCGCATCTATTACATATTAATAACGTTGAACGTCTGTTCAAATCGGGCACAGGATGCATTTTACCTCGGTTTTTATGGCGGGTACTCCGTGCCAAAATCAAACATCCGAACGACCGGCCGACCGATCGACATACTTGCCAACCTTGAGACCTCAGAATTAGGGAGATATTAAAAAGGACCCGGGGGGGGGGGGGAGTTGTGTGTCGTCATATATATCACATACACAAACGATGTGTCGCCATATATAATATCACATACACAAACGCAAAGAAAAATGTAATTCATTTATTTGACAAATTCAATTCCTTAAGGCCTCTCCTCAGGAGGTTAGACCCTAATTTGTTAGCTACTGTAAATGAAGAGATATGAAATAGCTAGATCTTATCAATAAACATTTATTAATTCATAGCCTAATGCAACAATTACATAAGTAAACTCTCAAAACATTATAATTATGACATTTCATTTTTAAATTTTCATGTAACAGTCTAAAGCTAAATAAATAGCTGTTCTTGCCTTTCATTTCAAACGTCTGCTTCTAGGGGCCGTTCACATATCGCATCTTTTTCGCGCTCAAGGTCGTTATTTCAACCGTAGCTGCGCGGCCGCGGTGAGCACGCTCATAATGGAAGCAACGTGGTGCACTACTTTTTCCAGGCGGGTTATTCCTTCTCATCTCCAGAAATATATCTAGTAGTAAAGCTAATGCGGGCCGAGGTGAGGCTAGAAATCAATGAATCCTTTGCTGATTCTTCTTCGTCGTCATCATGGAGAGCGCAGTTTGGTTGCATAGCAACGGCAGACGCCATGGGAGCGCAAGCGTTTGGTCTAAAACGGCGCCCAGTGACGGATGGTGTACAGCAATATTGTTGTCCGGGTGGAAATCGGGAGAAATTCGGGAGAAAGGTCGGTCCGGGAGATTTTCGGGAGGGGCTTTGAAATTCGGGAGTCTCCCGGAAAATTAGGGAGGGTTGGCATGTATGCCGATCGAACGTCTATCCGAACGTCTATCCGAACGTCTTGAACTTTCAAACGGCTGACCCATGTGACGACCTGACGTGACGCCAGCGTCTTGAAATTTGCAGCTTTTTAACCATACAAGTATACAAGCTGATGTGTAAAGGCTATAAATGGACATGATAGGCAATACATATAGCCTAAATATTGTACCCCAAAAACAACTTTCCTGAATCCTGTGCTTGTGGGGCTGTGTTTTACTTTCAAAGAGCAGAAATACTCCCTATAGTCTATAGGCTACAGACATTCAATAGTCTTGACCAGTATAATCATTTTAACTTAAAATAAATGTAGTCTATTATTTAATTTTTTACTTTTTGATCCAGAAGGTTTTCATATTATATTTATATATTTGGAGTGAATGATCTAATGAATGCTCTGCAGTGTTTATGATATTGAGCTGTGTATGATAGATTAAATATAGATTAATAGATTAAAAACATGCATTATTTTTTATACATAATATCAAACAAATAAAGCCTAATAAAAAGTAAATCTAATCAAGCATGATTTTTTGTTTCAAGAACTTAGAGATCTCAACACTTACTCAATCCTAATAAAATTACTAAATTATCATAATCTTTTACAAATAATCATCATAAATGTTAAAGTGGAAAGGTTTATTAAAAACATATGTATATTTAGACAAGATCAGCTGAATATATCTTATTTTGTAATTAAGGTTCATTGATTTTTATGTCTGCAACTTATAAACAATGAGCCAAAAAAAAAGTAATGATCATTTAAATAAAATCTTTTTTTTTTCGTTTTTTTTTTAAATTGATATTCCTTTTAACAAAGAAATACAACATACAGCACTGCAATGAAAACATTCATAATAATAATAAAAAAAAAAGAAAAAAAGACAACAGCCTCCTCAAATAGGAAAAAACTGAACATAGTACTTAAGAAACTTCTTGTTCTTACTATTATCAATGAGTTTAAGAGATTTAACAACAAGGGAAATCTCAGCAATAAAGGCCTCAAGTCTAGGCAAAGTCTTGAGAAATTTGTTTTTGTAAATTAAAAATTTACAATGCAACACAAAGAAATTAACAACACTATCAATAGCACAGACACTCCCAGAAAAATATAGGAATATATCCTTCAATGAAAAGTTTAAATCACATTTTACAAAATGAGAAAGATAAAGACCCAAGCTCTGCCAAAGAGGCTTAACCTGATTACAGTGGTAGAATAAATGAAACGAAGTTTCTTTCTCAACTTTACAGAATACACAAAGGTCAGAGACATCAACAAAAGAGGAAATTTGTTAGTTAGTTGGGTAAACATTATGAAGAATCTTAAAGTGTACCTCTCTTATTTTATTGGAGATACAATATTTCTCAGGGAGTAACCACGCTTTCATCCAGTGAATACAGTCAAAAAATTATTCCAGAAAAATTTACATCGAGGGGATGTGTAAACAGTGTAATGTAACAATAACTTTATAAGTTTACTATTACATTTTTTATCAAGAATACTAACTCCATCCAATAAAATTTTGGGCAAAATAGTTTTTCTCTCATTAACCCTTTAGAACCCAAAGCTAAAATTGGCCGTTTTCACTCATTTTGTTTTTTTGATTATAAAATTAGAACATAATGTGGTATCTTCAAGTGTAAAGTGTCATTTTTTCAGAAAATTATACGCTTTCAGGAAATTACAGTTATTGTACATTATTTTGTGTAATGAGTTTGTAAATAGAATTTAAATAGACAAAATAATTTAAAACGGGAAGAAATTTTACTGGTTTTTATTTAGAAAAAATCTGAAAACTCATGATCGAAAGAACCTAATGCCTCAATCTTGAAAAAGGAACTATAATACATATATACAAGTCTTTTTGAGACACTGGATTGCACGGTTTTCACTCAGGAGCCATTTGTTGTACTCCAGTCCTCCAGGCGTTTTTGGATCCTTCAATCCAGTCATTTAAATGTGGTGCTCTCTGAAGCAGTTCCTGTCTAACTGCAAGCATAGTCCCACATCACATTCCTGGCACTTCCATGGGGTGCTCCTTTTGCATCGTATGCAACTCTGTGAAAGGTCTTGAGTATCACTCACAGGAACAGGCAGAGGATCGCATCTCTCTCGGGCTGCCATCCAGGGGAACACCTGTGAGCGGAGCAGCTAGCAGCTCCTGAAAGTTTTGCCGTGTCATGAGCTTATCATGGTGGATGGCACACAGCTCTTTGTGTAAAATGAAGCTGTTGGTCACTGCAATGTCCAGGAAGTGCTGGAAAATGGTCACATATGCCTTGTTTTTTTATTGTACAGCTACAGTTGCGACCACGGCCCCGGCCCCTCTGAGATGGTGTTGTGTTCGATGTAGATGGCCCATTTGCTTCTTCATAGATAACTGGAGAAGCCACACTGAAAAAAAAGCAACATGTGTTACAAACTCACTATATATGTACATAAAAATACTTTTCATTATGAAGCAATTTATTAGTAAGAGAAAATTTGTAAAAATAATATATAATAATGTAATAAATAAATAACTATAATAATAATACAATAAAATAATAAAAATAAAGCCTGCAGTTACTTACATTTGCATACACACAATCATACACACATACATGCACCTACACACACACGCAAATATGAAGATATAGACATAAATGCATGCATGCACAAAGTCACGCAAGCGCGTACACACACACATTTGCATACACATCATAGACTGTATAAGATACATACATGCACACATACACAAACAGATACACATACACACAGATATAACGTTACACATGCACACATTAGCAGTAGCACACACAAACACACATAAACATATGCACAAATGCATGCACTTACACAAACATACATACACATACACGCACACATTCGCATACACACACACACGCACCTTTACACATACACACACACACACACGCACCTTTACACACACACACACACACACACAGAGAGAGATAGATGTCCATGCACTTACATACAAACAGAAAATGATGTATGCATGCACACGCACCCATACACACACACACTCACACACACACACACACACACACACGCACGCACCTTTACACATATACACACACACACACACACACACACACACACAGAGGAAGAGATATGTCCATGCACTTACATACACACAGAAAATTATGTAGGCCAGGGCTATTCAATTAGTTTCATTCGAGGGCCGCATTATCAAATCGAAAAGTTGAGGTGGGCCGGTGGGTTGGTTTGGGGGTTTATCTTATTTATTGAAACATAACAGTTTCAATAAATAAGCTAAAGTAACCCTAAAGAAGTGTGGTATTTACTTGGAAATGTGGTACCCAACAGTATGCAAATATATAAAACCATAATAAATAAAAACTTGATAATTTACAGCTGTGTACAACTATTTTCCTTGGAACAAATAAATTATTTATACAAACTTATAGCTGTTGGTGAGAAATAATAATTATTTTATTTATAATTGTTATGCTTAAATGAAAATATTCTGACAGTGAGACTTGTTAACCACAGGCTCCCACTGTATAAAAAATGCCTAAACACAAGTTAAAAACTATACGCATCTTTACAAAGAAACTGACATAATTTCATAACAAGCATTAAATATATATTCCTCTACCCACCTAATAAAACTAATGCAATATAAATCACTATATTTACTATTAAACTATATAATATTATAGTATATATTTACTATATTTATTTATTACTACATAGTATTCAATATAAATATTGCACATTTCTGCCCAACCATGGTAAATTACTACAGTAAATGTGGTAAATGTTTGTAAGGGTGATTAGGGGATTTAAAGTCTTCTAATTTCGGTCATGCCACAATGTTTCTCCTGCTTTCCTCATCAGTCTTGTTGGGAATGTTGAGGCTGTTTCATCCGATTTAATACTAATTAAATCATCGAGTGATTTGTGGTTTGTAACAGAAATGTTTCTGTCGAAATGAAACGCTTCCACTGGTTGTCGCAACGCTGTTTAATATTAGTGTGTCCGGGACCGGGAGTAAACGCAACTCCGCGCTGGGCCGTGTTTAAACAACTAGTGAAACAACTGAAAACATCGCTATTTGTTGTAACTGTACTGAACGAGAAACCGCTTCAGATGATTCAGTTACGGAGCTGTCCGAATGAATCCGAATTGAATCCGAATAGTTTTGGACCGTTATGCAAGCGCGTTTAGAAAGAATCGAACCAAAAGAATGATTCATTCACGAAGGATTGGTAGCCTATCGCTGGTTCAGTCGACATAAATTCGGGACACATATAATAACTGCTGAAATATTCACACGTAAAACGTTTCTCAGGTCAATCGGAGCGAAAAGAGGAGGAGGGAGGTTGGTGCCGTCGGGCCGCATGGAGATGATTGGCGGGCCGCCAATTGAATAGCCCTGATGTAGGCTATGCATGCACACGCACCCATACACATAACGCTAACGTTACATGAGCACATATGAACGCATGCACATACGCGCTAACACGTGTGTGCAACGCACATATAAGTGTGTGAAACAGTGTTTTTTCGAACAGAAACACGGAGTCTGACTATTTTATTAATTTCTCATCGATTCATCAGAAAGAAACAAATAAATAAGCTTCACTTACCAATCCTCGACTGGATCAAAACCAGTACACCTCCTCAACGTCTGAATACAGACTCCGGGTCCGATGAATCATGTTCAGCCTCTTCCCAGGTGTAATCAGAGATCAAATCAATTGCCTCCTCTCGTGTAAAACCTTTTTTCGCCATGTTTTTGTCTATATTTCACACTCTCAAACTTTCAAACCTGCTGCGCTCCGTATCCCCCGCTTCAACTCCGCCCTTCCCCCTCTCCCCGAAAGCTGCTGTGATTTGCTGCTGGAAAGCATGCATTGCAGTTACCGTATTAAGCTGTATATTGTCTTAAAGCCCAAGATGTCTTCTATTAGATGCAATTAGATTTTTTTTCATAGTGCAAACGGTTGCTGAGTTATGAAAACATTAACATTTAAATAAAATCGTATGTAACACGTTCCTACATGTGCTTACGTGTTGTTAACGCGTTCCCATGGCGACCGGTCGGAAGCGCGAGTAACTGATCGTCTTCCCAACGTGTTGTTTACGTGTGAAGACACGTTGTAACACGTTTTTTTTTATAAACCTTAGTTTAACTTCTTATTCTTCGGTTGTATCCTCTAATTAGTCCACATTTGATTACTGCAATCAATGACTGATTTAGAAAGTGATTTAGAAAGTTATGTATGGTGTATTATTAAAGTTAAATATAGCAGAGGCTCAATATTATTGACAAACCTGACATGCTTAAACGGTTATTTTGGAAAAGCACGATATTCCACATAATTTTTCTCCATCTCCCATTAAATCGGGAATAGATCTTATTGAATAGAAATACGCTGTAGCGTATTCAAATGCAGCAAAAACTACCATCACTATCCCATCTGCTTTACCTAAATATAAAAATAATAGGAAATGAATTATATAGGCTACATAAAATATGCTTACCATTTATCAGACATATTGGCATTTCAAATACAAAGCCGGCCTACATGTCTACTTTATGATACCCTTAAGAGTGTAATGTAACCCAGACTTAATTTCAGGAAGTCTCTCGTCTCAGGGGGACATGAGGGAGGTCTACAGGTTTTCTAATAATACAAAGCTTAATGCTAAATCCTGAAGTATCAACAAAAAAGGTTCTTAATATGATAGTATTTTCAACTTGTCACATTTGTTGGAAAAGTATTTTTTAGTGTTTATGTTATAACATTTTCAGTAACAATAATTAATATTGTAGTAGATTTTTCCCCCTGAAATATCCTGTAATTGGACCACTAGGAGGTGCTCTACAATTCATTCACAGGTGACCCCCAAAACAGAAACCCTTATTCTCAGCATAACATAACACTTATTAACAAATGACAAATTTTATTCACCTCACAAAACAATACAAAAACAAATCAGAGATGCATAAATCGGTCTTAAATGTCAACATTTTATACATATTTTAAACTGCATTTACAGGTCACAACAGTTTCACTTTGTGTATATATAGAAACATTCCAGAAGGTTTTCACATTTGACTTCTAACAGAGGTTGGACCTGTCCCACCACTCAATATTGGAAGAATATTAAAATGGCTTTTGTAATTTTGCTTTTGTATTTGTAGTAAATAAAAAATGACCAAATACATCGTGAATAATTTGTGTTCATTTAACAGCTGCGGCCCTTATATATCTCTACCCTTCCATCTGGCATCCTCCCATTAATCCAGGCATCCAGTATCTGGTTCATTTTGGAAGGTGCGATGATGGGATTATGTGTGTCGTCGATGCATCCAATCACACTGGAAATCATAAAGCAAATTATAATTATTACTTTCAGAGGTCACAACAAGATGTTATCAAATTAACATCATTTATCAGATTATTCTAATTTAAACCGATTTCTCAACCACTGACCTGCACTCTGTGAATCTCCTCTTTGATGGATCTCACTGGTTTGTGTTCAGGAAACAACACAAAAACTCTCCAAAAGAGCGTGAGAGCAATTGCACACTTTCCTTCCTGCTCTGATACAGTTGCCTTACTAATGTGCTCTGCATCTCCGATGTTACATTAAAAAAATGTGCAATAAATGAATATAGGCCTACTTTAAAAAAAAAAATGATTTTCTTACTTAGCCTTTTATCCATTCAAAATATCTAAACATTCTTAAATCAAGATGCATTTACTACATAAGAAAACGCCCCTTTATGCCCCTTTAGCACTTTATTTAATAATATGTTTACAAAATGAGAACACAAGAGACAGTGAAAATGCATTTTAGAAACAGTGTTTACTGTTTACAAGACCTCTCTCTATGGCAGAATTTATATATCAGAGTTCATCAGAGTAAAAAAAAAACATCAACATCTTATGTTAGAAGAACTCACTGTCTTGTAGCCCAAGAGTCAGCTGAGTCAGCAAAGTAAATTTCAGAATGAAGATGAAATCATGGTAAAAATTAACAAAGTAGCCTAGGCAATAGATTATATTGGATAATATTAACTGTCGGGTCTCGGGACTAATCACCTGCCTTTTTGGTGTGTGTATGTATTTGTGGGTGTTTGGATGGTTTGACAGCTCACCAGTCTGCCTGTTTGAATTTTCCCCGCCTCCCTTGTTTCCCCGTTGTTAACCTTAATTGCTCGCCCACCTGTTCTCTATGTTCTTCTAATTTTTCCCCTTTATTATGCCCTGTGTTTCTTTGTCTATTGTCAGCTGTTGTTACTCGTACCAATAGATCCGAACTTCTAGCTGTTCTTTGCACTCACCTTGTCTTGTCCTCAGGCTCCAGTGTGTTTAGCTGATTTCTCTGCCCCTTGTTCTTACGAGTCCAGAGCTCCTAGAAACTTCCAGCTGTCATCCCTCCGGTCTCGGTGGTCATACGTACTACTGTGGAACATTACTCATCTGCTTTTGACTCATCTGCTTCTCATTCTCTCACTACGAGTGAAACCCGTGGAACGTGACTCATCTACACTGCCTCCTCTGCTTAAATAAAGCTTTGAGTTTACCCGCATCCGAATCCAGCCTGTTTCTCCTGACAATTAACTGTGTCTTTCTCAATGTGTTATTACCATGAAAAGTCAATGGCCAACTAATGACAACATGGTCCATGGCATTGAAGACTTTGAAATTAAAAACCCTTTATCTTATAACTTTTAACTCTTACTTGTAAGACAACATATCAGACAATATACAATTAATCAGTTTGACAAATAAAAAAATAAAAAAGGAAAAATACAACAACATTAATTAAAAGCCTACCACTGTAGCCTATACAGTTACAATAGGTGAGTCTGGTGTTTGAAACATTAGAGTCATGAAATACACAGAAAGTCATGATATAGCCTACAGGTGGTAATTTGGTCAGTTCATCACTTAGCCTACAATAGGCTTATTCAGGGAAGTGCAGGAAATGGTTGAGTATTATTTTAGGTATAACATCTGTAGGCATATGTATTGCCTATCATGTCCATTTATAGCCTTTACACATCAGCTTGTATACTTGTATGGTTAAAAAGCTGCAAATTTCAAGACGCTGGCGTAACGTCAGGTCGTCACGTGGGTCAGCCAATGAAAGTTCAAGACGTTCGGATAGACGTTCGGATAGACGTTCGATCGGTCGGTCGGTCGTTCGGATGTTTGATTTTGGCACGGAGTACCCGCCATAGGTTTTAGCTGTTTTGTCACTGTCCTCTTATGTAAATAGGCGTCTTTGACGGCTGCGACTCATATCGCTGTTTTGTTAAGGCTCTGGCGTCTTGAGTGCAGAGTTTTAAGACGCTGGGTTGATTTAAAAATAGTTCCGCATTTAGGAACCCGTCTCTGTTCTCTTTACACACGTTTTAATATTCTAATTAATATTCATAAATATTTTAATGTAATTAGTGTAATAAAATATATAGAGAGAGCGAGAGAGAAATATATATAATAATAATAATTACAATAATACTTTCTGTCTGTCTGTGTCTTGCTGGCATGAAAAAATCTATTTAAAGGTATATATATATATATTTTTTTATTGATTTTAGTTTTATTATTATTATTATTATTATTATTGCAAAAGTGATTCAAAGCTGAATTTTTTGCATCATTACTTCATTCTTCAGTGTCACGATCTTCAGAAATCATCCTTATATGCTGATTGATTTGCCACTTAAGAAACATTTCCAACAATTATCAACGCTGAAAACAGTTGTGCTGCTTAATATTTCAGTGAAAAAAAATTGTTTAATAATACTTTGATGCATAGAAAGTACAGAAGAACAGCATTTATTTGAAATATAAATATTTTATGACATTATAAATGTCTTAACTGACAGTTTTGAACAACTTAATGTGTTGTTGCTTTATAAAAGTATGAATTTCATAAAAAAAATCTTACTGATCCAAAACTTTTAATCAGTAGTGTACATAACCGTCTTCAACTACTGAAAAAAAAATTAACACAAACTTGCAGGACTTTTAGCAGGTATATAAAAAATGAGATATTATGTCTAGTTTGAACACGAGGAAGTAAAGGTTTTTTTGTGTGGTATTGTTCAATTGTCCTGTCAAATTTCCTTCAACACAATTCATGCAGTAAAATAATTCATAAACAGGTCAAACTCCTGCGATAATACCGACCTTTCAGATTCAAACACACACACACACACACTCGCTCCTATTCTTTTCCACACAGTGGCAGGAAGTCGTCCAGATATCCGCCGTGCTTCTGAAAGAGAATGAGGGACAAATTTGGGGAGGGAGCTGTTCAGGGTGTAGCCATGAACATTCACATATTTCACACAGTCTTACTGGACGGATAATGCTGCATCCATCTGAAGAAACCATCCAAGGCTCCCTGAAGACATAAGAGCAGCCTCAAATGAGAAGACACCAGCACTTGGTCTTGGTGATTCATACTCGAGCAGGTTGCTGTGTCAAATCAAGAGGAACCTGACTAACTCCTGACTCGTCTCTGTGCTCAGAGATGCACCTGACTGTGACATTCTCCTTCATCATATGGACTCTCTGCAGATTATCTCAAGGTGAGTCAAATTCAGAACTGATGGATGGATGAATGGATGGACACAGATGACTGCATGATATTGTGATGGTTGCGGGTGTTCTAATGACCCACTTACTATTAAATAGTACTATCTACTATCTACCATTAACTAGCTGCAAACAAGATAGGAATAATATATAATATTCACTAATTATTTTTAGAACTTGAATTTGAACGCAAATGAATAGAAACTTGATATAAGATATTTTATATGTATAATCTATCTATCTATCTACTTGATATGTCCATATGTACTTTCTGTATTTTGCTGTACAGAAAAAAAGTTGATTAATGAATAGAAATAAAAAAAAAAACTATTTATTTTTTCTATTTTGAATAGAACATTTTTTAACATTACAAATTAGTTATAAATAATTATTAATAAACGACTGAAACTTTTGATCGGTGTAATGCATGCTTCCTAAATAAAAGTAATAATTTCATTTAAAAAATATTACAGACCTAAACTTTTTTTTTTTTGAAAGGTATTGTACATGGCCTGTCTTCAATAGAGAAAATGCTAAATATACAGGATTTTTAGCAGACAACAAAAATGAGATATTGAATGTGTAATGAAGAGAAGAGAAGATTTTTTGTGTGATATTTGTAAGGGTTGTCATGTCAAATTTGCTTCAACATAATTCTTGCAGTACTGCAATCCATAAACACATATGGTATGGTTTTAAAAATATATACAGTGTAAAAGTAAACCCATTTATACTTTCTTTGTTTTGCTTTACAAAATTCTGGTTTATTGTTCAGCCATAATGGCTTGATTTTGCTTCACACACCTGTCAAAGCTATTGTCCCTCTCTATTACATCCCTCATTGCTGCAGTTATGTCCTCAGCCTTCATCCACCCCCATTCCACCCCATTTCCTGTTTCTGTTCAACTCTTTTGGACACTTCCTGTTTGTGTCATGCCCCTCGTTTCCTGTTTCTCTTGGAATTCAGGTCAAGGCCCCGCCCCCTCCAGCCAGGATGATGCTGAACCTCTTTAGTGATGTGGGCCCTTTTAATAGCTCAAAAATATGCTTGACATTGCTACTCTACGCATTTCTATGACATGATAATCATACTTACTTTGGCTTTTCCTAAAAAGGCTCCCCAAGTGATCCATACAGCAGCTGTAGGGCAGGAAAAATGTGCCAGGCCAAGTTTGGGAATGGAGTATGTGATGAAGAGTGCTCCACTTCTGACTGTCTGAGAGATGGATTTGACTGCCTCAAAGACAAAGGCATCTGCCCGTAAGAAACCAACATGCTAATATCATATAAAACTAACCAGAAGTAACTACAGTTGTGGAGGAAGTACACAAATCTAGTACACTAGAGTAATATTTTGTTATTATGTTATTCTGTAGCCTACTTTTTCTCCAGTATACTAGGGTAAAGATACCCTAACAAAATATTACTCTAGTGGACTTGAGTTTTTTACCGATTTTACCCGAGTAAAAATACAAACTACTAATGGCTAAATGTTTATTTTTGTTATTTTAATTTATATAGGCTACTTTTAGATATTTTATAGCCTTTCATACACTATCTATTCTTACTTCATACACTATTTTATAGTCTATCATACACTATCAAAACATTAAAAATATATTAAAATATCAGTTTAGGTAACTGATACGTTATGTGTGCAAATATAAAAAAAATATAACATTGTATTTAAAAGCGAGGAAATCTTACCCCGTTGAGACAGTGACAAACAAATGTGAGCATTTGATACAGTGGTGAGCCTAAATATATAGCTAGCTCACTTTTTACAGCCTTTAGTTCACCATTTAGTTCACAAACAGCTCAGTCATTACCTAAATGTGATTTTCATCTACAATAACAGCTTAAATCCTAATATTCAGAGTAAAAAGTACAATGTTATGCTTTGGAATGTACTGAGGTAAAAGTAAAAGTTTCTCAAAATAAAAAATACTCAGATACAGTCTACAATAACAAAGTAAAAATACCTCGGCCTTCGAAAACTCAATATTTGTCATAAATAATTGTAACCATTACAATGCATTAAATTACTTGCCTTAAAAAGTATAAAGCATAACAGGATGCAGTTGTTATAATTAGGATATTCACGAGAACCTACAACTGATATGCATATGAATTTATTGCAGTGCAACACAAAAGTTTATCATTTGTTATATGCATGCTTGAAGTAAAATGCTTTGTTTTCTCAGTTTAGGGCATATTCAATATTGCCGAAATCATTATGACAACGGTCACTGCGACCAGGGCTGCAACAACGCCCTCTGTGGTTGGGACGGCTCGGACTGCCAAAAAAAGCATTACCCCGTCTGGGCCAAAGGAAGCCTCATACTGCACACTAGAATCCCGTTCCAGAGGGGTCAGCCCCAGAACAGCTCTCTGTTATGGCCCTTAAGCACTGTCCTGCAGACCAGCGTCAAACTCAGAGGGATGGCCCCTCTTCAGCCCACCACAGACCTGTTTTCACTGGACCCCCGACAGCTCGCCGAGCTGTACGCTCAAACACCATCCTATGACAGCAATGGGTTAGCAATACTGTCTCGTGTTTTCATTTAAAGAGCTCAGATTCTACATTTCAAGCTTCAATTTAATTTTTAAATAGTAACTTTTTAAAAATTATATATATATATATATATAGAAAATATATTATAGATTTTATTTTACTTTATCTTTTATAGTCTATAAACTATACTTAGTTATAAACTATACTTAAATATATACTTAAATAATAAAAAGGGCTAATTCTCTTTTATATATATATATATATATATATATATATGAGTCCGTGTTAGTAAAACGTTTATGCATCAAAAATACTCATAAATAAACTGTAAAAAGTATAAAATATAATTAAAAGTAATTTAAAAGTAAATATTTATGCTACATTTAAATAATAAAAGAAATGTATTCCATGTTAATCAAGGGATTATGCACCAAAAATATTCATGATATAAATAACCCATAAAGAAAAGGCAAAAAAACCTAAAATAATGTAAACATAAATAATTTATTTTTGCACAGCTATTTTCCACCCTTTCTGTGAGCCTCTCTTGGGACTATTTTTAGACTACTTTAGGTAAATGACATCATTTTGATTGAGATCTAATCAGATCTAATACAATTCAGTGTTTGATTTTAAGGCCATTTTATTAACTGTTAGTAAGATATTATTTGTGACAGCCTTCAGTAATGATATCATACAGGTATTCTTCAGTAATCAGTGGTCTGTTTTTCAAACGTGTGCTGACTGCATGCATATTTTTTTGTATCACAGGTCAGTGTTATTCCTGCAGCTGGATAACAGACCCTGCTCCCGTCTTCCCTCCACCTGTTTCCAGTATGCCATCGAGGCTGCACACTTCCTGCATGCTATCTTGGCACAGAATCATGCCTCGTTTCCAATGATCCCAGAGATCCTGGAGGCTGTGATCAGTGTACGTGGAGTCGATGAGGAAATAGGAGCCAGAGAGGAGCTGAAACTACCAAAGGAGGAGCACAAGGGTTTGTTTTCTTTGTACTTTGCCAAAACATAAGCACATTATTCAGACACTTACAGAAAGTTTATGCAAAATATTTTAATTATGTTATTATTTACTCACTATTATTGTTTCAAACCATTATACTGTTATTTTATCTGCATAAGGTATTATTTTAGTATTAGTATAATATTTTGATTTTGCAATTATTTGAGCGTTATTTTTAGGTTTAAGTTTTTCATGTAACATTTATTTTATTTAAAGAGCCCATATTTAACATTTTAAATGTTTGTTTTATATATTTAATTTACTTATTTAAACTAAATTTTTATTTACTTTTATTTGATTTTCAGATATATATTTTTTTTACATTTCCATTTAATTTTCATTTCTATATAGGTTTATTTTTATTTCAGTTTTAGTAATTTTATTACTTCAAATTTCAGTTAGTTGTTAAGACAATACATTGTTAAGTTTTCAGATTTAGGTTTATCCATCTTTATATTTACTTAGTTTTATTAAGAAGCCATATTCTACATTTTAAGTTTTATGTTTTACTTATTTTATAAAAATAAAAAAATAAAAAATAAGGCCATATTCTACATTTTAAGCTTTTATTTTACTTATTTTATAAAAGAAAATAATAATTAAGACCATATTTTACATTTTAAGCTTTTATTTTACTTATTGTATTGCAAAATTAAATGTTAATAATTTATTTATTTTATTATTTACATATTATTATATTATGGTTTAATATTTAGAGATTGTATTATTTTTTTGTTTATTTTAATATTTAATTTTAATTTTAGTCATTTGTAATACTGGAATGATTTGCACAAAATAGTTATGTTTGCTAGTGCTTTTTCCATTTTTATTAGAATAAAAAAAAAATCTATATCTTTATATTTATTTCCATTTTAGTACTACAATTTAAGCTTATTTCAGCTAACTTCCAAGACAACACAATTTTTCATTTAATTATTTTCTGATATTTTATTTTATTTCAGCTTTATTTCAACAAGAACAACAATGCTGTCAAACAAAAAAGCAGCAATATTTTTCTTATTTTCATAATGACTGTTATCTTCAAAATGACAACAAAAAGCACTCTTCTGAAACATTATTCACTAAATATGTGTGTTTATCTCCTGCTGATTAAAGTCACTGCAAAAGATAAGAGAGTTTTAAAAAGTTAGTTGTGAGAAATGTTTTCTTGTATTCCTGAGCATTATTTAGTTGTTTGATGTCAGGTTTTATTTCCTGAAGCCTCTCCTGTCTGGATGTGGCCTGTGGTCGGTGTGGCGGCGGGACTCGGTGTGGCGGCTGCCGTGATCATCACCGTGCTGTTCCTGTGGTTAAAGAGAAGAAGACAGAGACGACAAAGAGGAGAGCGAGTGCGTCACAGATCCACGGTGACCGACAGCAATAACGGCAGCAAGGCCTGGACCCGCCGCTCTGAGGAGAAAAGAAGCAGATCGGGAAGAGATAAAGACAGAAATGGGACGAAGAAAAACAAGAAAGGAAAGGAGTCAGGAAAAAGACGCAAAGAGCCCCTCGGTGAGGATGCAATCCGTATGCGGTGAGTCTGATGTTCAGAAGAGCTCGAGGGTCTTTGAAGAGTTTTCATACTGTGATTGAGGAAACTGCACTAATGGGGAGGAATTGTCCATGTCCTTTACTCTGATTATAGACCCCTGAGGAAGGAACTGGACATCGGAAGTGACACCGATGTGACCCAGAGCTCCATGGAGGACATCAACAAGACCATCTGTGACCACAGATCACCAGACCAAAAACACTTCAACCACCAACAGCCTCGCATGCTGGGTGAGACCTGCTGGAATGAGAGGGCTGAAAATTATATTTAGAGTGTTATTTATGTGTTTGCTCTAAAATGACAAAAGAGTTTATATATATATATATATATATATATATATATGCAAAACCTTATTTCTTAAAAAAAAGAAATGTAGATTCAACAGATTACATTAAAATGTAGTTAGTAATGTTAATTTACTCTCTCCCTCGCTCTCTTTCTCTATAATTTATGTATGTATGCATATATATATATATATATATATATATATATATATATATATATATATATATATATATATATATTGTTATTGTATTATAAATATTATAATTATATAGATTTTTTTTTTTTTTGGAACAGCCAAGCAAATTCAAAAGATTACAGAAAACAATATAATGTATAATGTAAACAATGCAGTTAATGTGATTAATTCAGTTTTACTTTATTTACTACTACTAATACTATTTTAAATCAGCTTTTATTTTTAGATTTTCAGTTTCCATTTTAAATTTAGTTTTTTTTTTTGTAATTCTGATGTCCTTTTGTCATTTTTAATATTTTATTAGACTTTTTTTTTTTACTTCAATTTAATTTATTTTAGTTAGTTGCAAAGGCAAATGTTAAGTTTAATATTTATATTTTATTTTAATTAATTAATTTATTTTGTAATTTCAGTTAATAAAAATTATTTAAAAAGCATAGTTTTTGGATTAATTTAGATAATATATTAAATGAATCTATATAAATATATACATTATTTTTTACTAAAACATGTAAAAGTATGTAAATGCCATCTGGGAACTTCATCTCCGAGTGATGATTCAAGCAAATCTTTCAACAGATTCATGTTGAAAAACCTGTTTTACATCCCCAGCATAACCTTTGAAAATCATGCGCATCTGAATAACATTTACATATTATTTTCAATGCATCATGAATGGAGAAAGTGCCAATTCTAATCATGCATAATATTCAGCACAGATAGGCATAGACATGTATAGAAGGCGCTGAGAGCCAATGGGACCCGACGACGTCACACATTAAAGTCTATTGTGCATGTAGTGCTGAAATAACTATATTTTGCTCAATTTTCAACCGATTTTCAAACGGCTTGGTGTGTCATAAACTTCAGGGATGCGGCTATTTAACTGCATACTTGTGAAAAATTATAGCCACGGAGTTTATTAAGAAAATAGTATATTAAGTAGACTAGACAGGTAAAGTACTAGGTATACCCATACACACACACAGTAATTATGTCAATATTTATAAGGTACATGAAACATGAAATAGTGCAATTTAGTTTATTACTAATATTTACATTATTAAATACATGTGTAAATTTATGTATAATATAAATCTGTCTCAAGTTGCCATTCTGTAAAATAAAGAGAAAAGAGATGGGTCTTTGTTTTTTGTTTTTTTACTTAGGTCCAAAGGCACACAATTAGAAAAAACTTACAAAAAAAATATACAAAATATACAAAAAAAACAAAAACATTAAGACACAATTGGACACAAAACTCTTTCCATCAATACAATATAATCAATACAGCTCCCTCCCTCTCCTCCTCTCATTTTCCACAAGCGTAATCAGAAGTTCTGTAAACAAAAAACCAACAAAGTAATCCAAATGTAAAGATGTTTTTAAGAGACCAAACCACTTGGAAATCATGTGTAACTCAAAGCTATGTTGAAACGAAAGACTAACCCTGCCTCTCCCACCAATTTACAATTGCTTGGTGACTAACTTACGACCTCTTCACTGCTAGCCAGCAAATAAATACAACCACATCCACAAAATGACATTTAGACAAAAGATTAGGTTGTCAAGAAACGTTGTTGGTCTCAGGAAACCTGTTAATAATTGAAAATGTCGACTGTGGTATCACTTTAGAGTAGAGGGCAGCCATGAAACACACAGCTACGCTGCAATGTTAAGCGTTTCTCAAAACGTGAAGCTACAATTTAAACATTGGCATCAGCACAAATCATAGCCACGTTAATAAGGTTTGTAATAAACCAAACCGTTTGTAAATCCATCAAGAATTCAGCAAGTTACGAGCATTTTAGTTGGCGTATGTCACTCACCTTCCGTCCACAGCAGCAGGGAGCAGCAGCGCAGTCTCCTGACCTAAGATGGCCGCCAAGTGACGACACAGCTGACTCCGCCTTGAGCCATCTAGCCTTTCTATACATGTCTATGTTTCTATACATGTCTATGTTTCTATACATGTCTATGCAGATAGAATTAGAGATGTGACACAGGTACTGTGCGTCAGTTGTGTTTCTCTGTTTTACCTTTAGCTCCCCCTAGAGGATGGGAAAGAAACGCGGTTCCTACACCTCAAAGACCACCAAGAACAGTGAGTTGATCTCATTTTAACAATCTGCCTGCACATTTGAAAACCTATTATACTACAACTCTCGTGATATCTGTTATTAAAAGGATTTCTGCATGCTGCATCATTATGCATTTGAAGAATTCTCTCTGTAGAGCTGATCATTTGTAATGTGTTCTCTCAGGCCGCTCCGGTGCAGTGGTGCGGTCCGGACGGCTCGGTCGTGCTGATCCGAGCTGTCAGAAGTGGGCTTGACCGAGTGGTTCTGGAGCTCCTGAGAGCCGGAGTGCCAGTCAACAACACCGACCACACGGGTAAGAGCACCATTAACCCTTGCATGTGCAACGAGGCCCTTCAGTCAATGTGGAAATACATTGCAGGAATAGTTTTTGTTTCCTTTGCAGTTGGGGAGTAATGTGTTTTGTCCTTTCTGGTTTTGTCTTTGTCACTGTCTCTTTTCTGTCCTGAACTCCCCACTGCCGTCCTCCGTCTCCTCCTGCTTCCCTCACGTCACTCCAGCACCCCTGATAAACACGTCTGATTCAGAACACAGTTAATGTGCTGTAGCGCCCGGTCAATGTGGAAATAATGTATTAACCTTCCATGCCTCTGTTTCTCTCTTCATCTCTCTAAATTTTCCCTCTTTTATTGTCTTGAATGTTTGCTTCCTGTTTTCCCTTCTCATAACACACACTTGCATGTCATTTTTTTGGCTTCGTCTACTACTTTCTGCCCCCTCTGTGCGCCACAACACGCCATTTCCTGATCACCCTTGCCCTTTGTTGTCAATTCCTTCTTGCATCTCTCTCTCTCTCTGTCTCTCTCTCTCTCCGTTCTCTTCATCCAGGGAGATCTGCCCTCCACTGGGCATGCTCAGTAAACCACCTCCCATTGGCACGGACTCTCATTCGCTACGGTGCTGCAGTGGACTTACAGGACCATAAGGTAAAGAAAAAGTCACCCTTTTGTGTAATCAATCAAATAAACCAGGGTTTCACACCATTCAGAATTCGATTCTGGTAGATAGATAGAGTGCCCTACACTATTGGCTCACTTGGTAAATATGAGCAAAGGCGGCTGTGGAAAAATTCCAACCTTTCACTGAAGTAAAACAATTTAAAGTGGCGAGAACATTTTAGGATGAAATAAATGTTTTTCTCCAATGCATGCTGTCCAAAAGTATTGGCACCCTTAGAAATTCTTATAAGTAAAAAAATCTCTGAAGTATATTCCCATTCCTATTTAAATGTTTTAGCACACCAGGGTGAATAGAAGCATGAAATTGTCCAGTCATGACTTCCTGATCTACAGAATTGTCAATATGAGGAACACAAAGGACAAATTCCCTTAATCATCCATCACAAGTAAAACCAAAAAGTAAACCCCCCCCCAAAAAAATTAGTTATGATGTACAGAACAAGATTGTTGAGCTTCACAACATAGAAAGTGGCTGTAAAAAAAGAGCTTCCGCATTGAAAATTTTCCACCAGGGCTCGATAGATAGATAGATAGATAGATAGATAGATAGATAGATAGATAGATAGATAGATAGATAGATAGATAGATAGATAGATAGATAGAACAAATGGTTGAGTATGTAGATAGATTGAATGATAGAGAGACTGAACAATAGATTGATGAATGAATGATCATAATCCACCAATAATAATGGAATAAAATTCAATCTTTTCTCTATAGGGTGAAACGGCTTTATTTTTCTCGGCTCTCCACGGTTGCTATGACACTGCACGATTCCTGCTGCTCAATGGGGCCAATCAGGATCTCTCTGACTGCAAGGGGCGGCGGCCACTGGATGTGGCTCGAGAGGGATTACATCATCATGTCCTCGAGCTCCTATTGGCTCACAGAGTTCACAGGGCGCCAGTTCCTCTAGATCCCGCCACTGAGGTGCTCTGGGACGATCGCACGTATGTCTGTTCTCCTTGGGTCGCTTCACCTCCATGTCTACCTGGAAGAAGTGCCTCATTTTCAGGGGTCATCAGCCACAGGGGGATATCAACACCTCCGCCTGCGTAAGTCAGCTCTGCAGCTGTTCCTTCCATTTGCATATACAATTTTACCAGCATTTTCTAATTTTTTGTTCTCAACAGTGATTGGCAGATGGGAAGAACGCAGTGCTCCTCGCCCCAGAACTGGCGTCCAGCCCCCAACCAATCAGCAACGGCATTGGTCACCCCCAGGATTCTAGGCCGCCCATCTCGGCCTATCAGCACTCTACAGGAAGTGACATCAGAAGCGGAGGACGAGGAGAGGGAGATGATCCATGACGTTACTCGAGCGGCAACGCCTCACTTCCTGTCTCCACAACCCGCACCACGACAGCGATCGTTCTCCTGTACCCAGCATGCACTGAACCGCCGCTCCAGTGGCAACCAACCAGAGCTGTCCGTAGCTGTGCCAGCTGAAAAAATAGCCAATGAGCATGTAGAAATAGTGATCGTGCCACACCCGAGGGAAGCGACCAGCCAATCAGAGAGCAAAACCACAGGGAACAGCCTCAGTGCAGCTCAGATGGACTCTGAGAGGGAAAGTATGAGAAACATCAACTCTAAAATGAGTGAGAGGGTCAGTAATGAGCTTCCCATCATCATCCAAAGCAGCATGTGAGAGAAGATACAGAGAAAAGAAATTAGGCAACTCAAAAATGCATCAATTTCTCTATTGACTATTAAGATAATTTAATATTATTGAATCTCAGGAAAACTTGTTCTCGCCCCCAAAATCAAAAGCAATTAAAATTTGCATGAATAAAATAAAATATAATTAGAACTATTTTTTAGAACTTCTTTTTGCATTTCACTTTGCATTTTGACATTATTTCCAGGACAATAAAGAATTTTTTTCCTTAATTTTTCCCCCATACAGTAAAAAATATAAGGCTAAATCATGTGCACGATTTACTAATTCTTTCCCTCAATGTACTAAAACATGCACACGATTACTATTGCGTTCCCTCGATTTACTATTGCGTTCTCTCGATTTATAAATTGTGCACATGATTAACTAATTCGTTCCGTCGATTTGCTAAATCGTGTGCACGATTTAGTAAATCGAGCGAACGCAATAGTAAATCCAGGGAACGCAATAGTAATCGTGTGCACGTTTTAGTAAATTGAGGGAACGAATTAGTAAATCGTGACATTATATAATATATTTTGTATTACAATATAATGAAAAAATCATAATATTTATATTACAGTATCCCAATGAAACCTTAATGATGCAAAAATAGGCTTTTGTGTAATATATATATATATATATATATAAAATCATAAAATCTTAAACTCAAAATTGGCTTAATTTTCTCTAAGAATTTTATTTTTATTTATAACAAGCAGTGATCACGCCTCTTCTTAAGAAGCCAAATTTAGACACAACCAAAAATCGTAAAAATTTCTCCCTATTTCTAAGTTGCCATTCTTGACAAAAAAATTTTAGAAAAAAAATGTTTTCTTCATTTATCTCACAAAACAATATTGTAGATAAATTTCAGTCTGGTTTTAGAGCCCATAATTGGACAGAGTCTGCGCTGCTGAAGGTGTCAAGTGATCTAGTCCTTGCTTTGGACTCTGGTAAATCTGCTATTTTAATGCTACTCGATCTTAGTTCTGCATTTGATTCAGTTGATCATGCTACCCTTCTTAATCGTCTAAGGGATGAAGTTTGCATTAGGGGCACGGCACTGGATTGGTTCTCATCATACCTCTCTGATAGATCAGTTAAGGTGATGATTGGACACACTTGTCCTCTTCTTCGGCAACGCTCACTTATGGGGTACCTCAGGGGTCCCTTTTGCGGCCTATCTTATTTTGTCTGTATATGCTCCCCTTGGGTTCAATCATGAGGAAATATAATATTTCATATCATTGTTATGCAGATGATATTCAGATCTACATTCCTCTGATCACTCTTCTGATCTTTTTAATTGCTGTGAAGATATTAAGAGCTGGACTGGCAGAAACGTTCTACAACTAAATGAGAACAAAAGTGAAATAGTCTTTGGACCCCCAGGTGCTGTCTCGGATATCAATAACAATCTAGATATATCATCAAACATTCATCCTTTTGCTGAAACATTAGGTGTGATTTTTGACACTGATCTTAATTTTGAAAAACAGATAAGTGCTGTGGTGAAGAGCAGCTTTTTTCAACTAAAGCAGAGAGCCAAATTAAAATCTATGCTCTCGTTTAAGGATTTACAGATAGTTAGCCATGCTTTCATCACTTCTAGACTTGATTACTGCAATGCGCTTCATATGGGTCTCAAGCATTCATCGTTGAATCGCTTGCAGTTGGTCCAGAACGCAGCTGCGAGGTTGCTGACTGGTACTAAGAGGAAAGAAAGCATTTCTCCTGACCTAGCATCTCTTCATTGGTTACCAGTGCAACATAGGATCCATTTTAAGAATTTATTATTTGTATATAAAGTACAAAATGATTTAGCCCCATCATACTTGTCCTAACTTCTCAGATATCAGCAATCCTCCCACTCCCTCAGATCCTCTGATCAACTTTTCTTGCATATATCTCACTCTTGCTTGAAATTTACGGGGGATCGGGCTTTTTCTGTGGCCGATCCTAGACTTTGGAACAGTTTACCGCTACACATTAGATCTGCGGCTTCCCTTCCTGTTTTTAAATCCCGCCTGAAGACTTATCTGTATTCCTTGGCATGTGGATGAAATGTATGTTTGTGTTTGTTAATGTGTTTTTTTTTTAATGGATTGTGTTTTGAGTCATGTCTTTTTATTCTCTTAATCTCTATATTTACTTCATTTGTATATGTACAGCACTTTGGCATACACTAGCTGTTTTTAAATGTCCTATATAAATAAACTGACCTTGACCTATTTTGATTTAGAGTTTAAATATAATTTATACATGCTATTGACAGAACTTATTAAATTCATCCAAACGATTAATTGCATCCAAGTTTTGTGTACCGTATATATTTATTATGTATATATAAATACACACACATGCATGTATATATTCAATAAAAATGTTAATATAAATATTAAATATATTTATATAAACATGAACATATGTAAACACATGTAAATATTTTCAAATTATATACTGTACGTGTATTTATATATACATAATAAATATAGATACACACGCGCATATATATATTTATATATATATATATATAATGTAAACAATAAAATTTTATTCTGGATTAATCGTTCCACATCACTGAGGTTTCAAACGTTCATTCATGTTTTCCACAAAAAAGTATTACCCCTAAAGAAATGAATAGTAAATATATTTTAAAAGACGTACATTCACATGAGATGAAGACTGAAAGATCCAGATTCTGGCATATCTTTCACAATGTTCACAATCGCTTTTGTTAGACGCTACTTCCATAGATTCTGACTTTTGACAGAAATAGCATTCAGTAAAATACCACCAAATAACATTTCCCAGATTACTAAAGTAAAATAGGCTTCAAGTGCCATATTATGATAACTAAGTCAACATTTTTCATTAATAAAAATAAAGATTAAAAAAACAATATTAAAGCGCAAATGGTGAATGTGTACACAGACAGTCTTTATTGTAAAAGAGGTAGAGAATACAGGTGTTTCACTGTACAGAGAAAAGACAGCACTGTTGACATACTCATTCAAACGAGAAATAAAGACAGCAAACACACCTCATTCATATAACTGATACATACACAAACCCAGTACAAAAGAGAAACACACACACACACACCAAAAAAGCCAAACAAACAATCTTTGGATTTTTCTCTATTGCCCCCGTCACCCAAGCCAATTCTATCTGAGCTTTGAATAAACAATATATAGCAGTGATAACAATAATATAATAACTATAATGAAAGCAGTCTTAATGCAGTTTAAAAAGTTCCCCTTTCAACACCCAGATATTGCAGTAACAAATAGTGGAAGCTGTAATGTAGTGGAAAAGTGAAAATAAAACTAAAATAAAATATATGATGGCAACTAAATGCGACGAACTCATCCAACTCTTCTCTTTCACACAAACACATTCATTCATCCAAACGGAGAAAAGGGCCTTATTCATGAAACATACAACTCAACAAATGCATAAATTGTTTGCAAAACTAAAACTTATGTAAATTAGCATATTAACTAGCATTTTTTCTAACGCCATATATGTGTGCATGTGTGTGTCTATATATATATATATATATATATATATATATATATATATATATATATATATATATATATATATATATATATTTACATTACATTTACATTTATTCATTTAGCAGACGCTTTTATCCAAAGCGACTTACAGATGAAGACAGTGGAAGCAATCAAAAACAACAAGAAGAGCAATGATATATAAGTGCTATAACAAGTCTCAGTTAGGTTAACACAGTACACATAGCATGGGATTTTAAATAATATAATAAATAAAAAGAAAACAGATAGAATAAAAAAAAAGAATAGAGCAAGCTAGTTAGAGGTCTTTACACATACACACACACACACACACATATACAATTGCATAATGAAAAGAAAATAGAATACAAAAAGATTAGAAAGGTAGTTAGATTTTAGAATTAGAATAGTGAGTGTTAAAGTTAGAGGGTCAAATAAAGATGTAAGAGATGTGTTTTAAGCCGATTCTTGAAGATGGCTAAGGACTCAGCTGCTCGGATTGAGTTGGGGAGGTCATTCCACCAGGAGGGAACATTTAATTTAAAAGTCCGTAAAAGTGACTTTGTGCTTCTTTGGGATGGCACAATCAAGCGACGTTCACTTGCAGAACGCAAGCTTCTAGAGGGCACATAAGTTTGAAGTAACAAATTTAGGTAAATGGGTGCAGAGCCAGTGGTAGTTTTGTAGGCAAACATCAATGCCTTGAATTTTATGCAAGCAGCTATTGGAAGCCAGTGCAAATTGATAAACAGAGGTGTGACGTGTATTCTTTTTGGCTCATTAAAAATTAATCTTGCTGCCGCGTTCTGAATTAATTGTAAAGATTTGATAGAATTGGCTGGAAGACCTGCCAAGAGGGCATTGCAATAGTCCAGCCTGGACAGAACAAGAGCTTGAACAAGGAGTTGTGCAGCATGTTCCGAAAGAAAGGGCTTGATCTTCTTGATGTTGAATAAAGCAAATCTGCAGGATCGGACCGTTTTAGCAATGTGGTCTGAGAAAGTCAGCTGATCATCAATCATAACTCCAAGGCTTCTAGCTGTTTATGAAGGAGTTATGGTTGATTGATGTGCCTAACTTGATGGTGAAATTGTTATGGAACAATGGGTTTACTGGAATCACAAGCAGTTCTGTCTTGGCAAGGTTGAGTTGAAGGTGATGGTCCATCATCCAGGAAGAAATGTCTGTTAGACAAGCTGAGATGCGAATAGCTACCGTCGGATCATCAGGATGGAATGAGAGGTAGAGTTGAGTGTCATCAGCATAGCAGTGGTATGAAAAGCCATGTTTCTGAATGACAGAACCTAATGATGCCATGTAGACAGAGAAGAGAAGTGGTCCAAGAACTGAGCCCTGAGGCACCCCAGTAGTTAGATGTTGAGACTTGGACACCTCACCTCTCCAAGATACTTTGAAGGACCTATCTGATAGGTAAGACTCAAACCATTGAAGTGTGGTTCCTGAGATGCCATTTGCAAGTAGGGTTGATAGGAGGATCTGGTGATTAACCATGTCAAAAGCAGCTTACAGATCAAGCAGGATAAGTAATGAAGATTTGGATTCTGCTCTTGCCAGTCTTAGAGCTTCAACAACTGAGAGCAAGGCCGTCTCAGTTGAATGTCCACTTCTGAAGCCAGATTGATTGCTGTCAAGGAGATTGTTGTGTGTGAGAAATGTAGAGACTTTTTTGAACACAGATCGTTCAAGTGTTTTTGCAATGAAAGGAAGAAGGGAAACTGGTCTGTAGTTCTCTAAGAGATGGGTTGAGGTTGGGTTTCTTAAGTAGTGGAGTTATACGTTCCTGTCTAAATGATGAGGGATAAACAACCGGTGTGGATATATATATATAGACACACATACACACACACACATGCACATATGTAGGCATATGCATTAACTGTAACATATATATGTGACCCTGGACCACAAAACCAGTCTTAAGTGTGATTAAGCATAAGTTCTGAATAAATAAGCTTTCCACTGATGTTTGGATGATTTATTTATAAGATTCGGACAATATTTGGCCGAGATGCAACTATTTGAGAATATGGAATCTGGGGGGTGCAAAAAAATCGAAATACTGACAAAAATCGCCTTAAGTTCTTAGCAATGCATTTTACTAATCAAAAATTAAGTTTTAATATACTTATGGTAGGACGTGTGTCACGATCATTAGCTGGAGTGCCCATAAACTCCAATAGAGGGTACTCCACTCAGGACATTTTTGTTTCCATCCCCTTTTTTGAACTCAATTTCCCATCCTGCCTCATTCCTGGGACTGATTGCACACACACACACCTTCATCTAATTACACATACACACACACACACACACACACACACATAAGCAGCACAATCACTCTCAGTTTGGGCGAAGTCTTCTGTTACAAGGAGAGTCGGAGACGTTCGGATCCATATGCAGAACTTTATTATAAGAATGGTCGGACAGGCAGTAATCAGGAACGGCGTCAGGTATGTCAGGGATATCCAGAATCAATAATCAACAGTCACAAGCAGAGGTCGGGGCAGGCGGCAGAGAATCAAAGGCGGTATACACAATCCAAAATCAAAAACGGGAAGAACAAACACAGGAAAAATGCTCGGAAATGCTAGACGGGGCTAAACAAGACTTCACCCAGACTGAGAGTGATTGTGCTGCTTATATGTGTGTGTGTGTGTGTGTGCAATCAGTCCCAGGAATGAGGCAGGATGGGAAATTGAGTTTGAAAAAGGGGATGGAAACAAAAATGGCAGAGTCCTGAGTGGAGTGCCCTCTATTGGAGTTTATGGGCACTCCAGCTAATGATCGTGACAACTTGTAAAAAATATCTTCAGGGAACATGATTTTTACTTAATATCCTAATGATTTTTGACATAAAAATTTTTTTTATAATTTTGACCCATACAATGTTTTTTTGGCTATTGATACAAATATACCCCAGAGACTTAAGACTGCTTTCGTGGTCCAGGGTCACAAATGTATATATATAATATATATGTGTGCGCGAGACATTTGGACAGAAATCTGTTCTGCTCGCACTGCACTGAATGCATTTTTCTTTTCAAGATTTTGCAAACAATTTACATCATGCTTCATGAATGAGGCCCATTCTTAGGTAAATTACCGTATTGAATGGAATACGACAATTGTCATATGATCAGCTTTATGAATTGTGTACATGGAAGATCTCTGCTCGTGTTTCATGTAGAGTCTGATAATGAGCTTCTAAAAACTAAATAAATGCGAAAAAACTAAAACTGCATTTGGGTAGAAGAGTGATCATCATTCTTTCGTCATTTCGTGTGTCCTCCGGGATCTGAGCGGAAGGAGCTCATCAGTCCGAGTTGTCGGAGTGATCGCTGTTGGGTGAAGTGGCGGAGGGTGGCGTGTTCTGCTCCTGCCAGCTACCATTGGTCTGCAGACAAAGAAAACTGCTGGTCAAACCAGAACAACAGAAGTCGTCCAGTACAGAGACAAAATACTAGCATACGCGCCAGAATTTAAAGGCCTATTCACAGTGAGTGAAAAAAAAAACATCTTATAATGCTGAAAATGTTATTTACAATGATCCGGCTTAAAGTTAGATCTTTTTTTTCACATTTTGCTGTTTGTGGTAGATTTTGCAATGTTGTTCGAATTGTACTTAAAAGTAACACAGAAGCATTCATCTTTTATATTGGCATATTTCATTGTGATTTCACTGCAGAAGCCATATTGTAAATGCAATGCTTTCTTCTTTTAATAAACAAAAGCTTTTTTGTAAAATTATCTTTTTTTTTTATTAATTAAAAAAGAACACTATTATCATTATATCAAGATATATTCCTATTAAATGCAAGTGAAATATACTGTTAAATAATAAATATAATAATTTCAACATTTATACCACACTATATTTTTATTTTACACTTATTTAAAGCAAGTGAAATCTGATAATAATCCAAATTGTGAGATAAATGTACATTTTTAACAACAATACACATTTTATAATAATAAATGAAACATTTATACAGCACTTTAAATTTTTTATTTATTACTATCTATTTTTTTATATTATTAATGATAATAAACCACTATTATTATCATTATTATTATCAAAGATATTCATATCTCACACTTGACTGAAGTGAAATCTGTATTATTAGATAATAAATATGATTATTTTAAACATTCACACAGCACCTTATATACTATATTTAATACTTATAATAGACCACAATTCTTATCTTTATAATCAAGATACATTCATATTTCACATTTATTTGAAGAAGTCTAAAATCTGTATTATTAGATAATAATATTTTAAACATTTGAAATATTTTATTATGTGGAATTTGTAATAGCAGATTTAAATTGAAATTTAATTAAAAAATTCTTAATAAAAAAAATTAAAAAGAAGATTTACTCAGTATTTTTCTGGATACTTCCACTCAAAGAGCTTAGAAAAGTTATATTCTGTATGCAAGACCACATATGTGCAATTCACCTTTGTTCATTTGCGCGAATGCTTCTCATAAAAATTAATGTGCCACTTCACACATCGCTCTGGATATGAATAAGCCTTAATTATAATCAGAAGAGCATGTGAATTCTTGCAAAAAAGCATAACCGGATAAAGATCACAGTGAAGTCACTTAAAGAGCGAGATAGACGGCAGAGACGAGCGAGCATGTGATGAGCTCCTCACCCGGCTCTCTCTGGTACTACAGAGTCTTTCTGAGAAGCGTGATTGAGCGTCCTACCAGAGAGAGAGAGGAGAAGGACATTTAGGCAGAGCTGCATGGCAAAGCAAACACACAGTGAGATCCAAACTCATGCACAGAGATGAAGACATGCAGCGGGCCGCAGGAATGCTGATCTAGTTCGAGAGAGTCGTACCTGAGCCCCCATGTGATAGGACGGCTGCTCTCCGTTCACTGGAGGAACTCCTAGGAAGCAGTCAGCTGACCCTGACAGCGAGAACGACCCTGAGCCTGGAAGAACGAGTCGTATATGAAAAACCTTGGAACACATTACTGCAATGCCTTTTACTGGAGTAGGGGTTTTCAATCTGTGCTGTGGAATGGAGACGTTTGGGAACCCCTGTACTCGAGTAATACAATTTTAGATAAACTGTAATGAATTAAGAAGGTTTTTGCACTGTGTTACCAGCAGTATACAGTGGCATGCGAAAGTTTGGGAATCCCTTGCAGAATCTGTGAAAATTTGAATAATTTTAACAAAATAAGAGAGATCATACTGTCCTGAGTAAGATATTTTACATAAAAGATGTTTGCATATAGTCCACAAGACAAAAAAATTGCTGAAATTATTGGTTCTTAATACTGTGTGCTGTTACCTGTTGATCCACGACTGTCTGTTTTGTGATGGTTGTGCATGAGTCCCTTGTTTGTTCTGAACAGTTAGACTGAGAACTGTTTTTCAGAAAAACTTTTAAGGTCCTGCAGATTCTTCAATTTTCCAGCATCTTTGCATATTTGAACCCTTTCCAGCTGTGACTATGATTTTGAGATCCATTTTTTTTTTACACTGAGGACAACTGAGGCACTCAAACACAACTATTAAAAAAGGTTCAAACGTTCTCTGATGCTCCAGAAGGAAACAAGATGCATTAAGAGCAATTTGAAGATCAAGCTAAATTGTACTTAATTTGTGTTCTTCTGTATCTTCTGTTGCTTACAAAGGGCAGAACTAAATGGAAAAAATATATATTTCAACAAAATAAGAAAAATTTGGACATCTTCATCATGTTCAAATGTTTTCACCCCCCAGCTCTTAATCTTGTTTGGAATGTTTGGGGTTCCCGAACTTTCACATGCCACTGTAAAGAGTATTTCTTTGCAAATTTCATAAACATTTAAATACAGTGGTGGCCAACAATATATACCGCTCATGACTATTTAAAATCTCCAAAACTAGTGTAAAAATGCCCCGTTGGAGCTAAAGACTTGAACTGACCAGTGGAGTTTGGAGTGTGGGGGGATTCCTCGCTCTGTGTCGCCCCTAAAGCCGTCTTCATGGCATACAGATTGGCCTCTTCCTGGAACTTCCCAATGTTCTTCTTATAGCGAATCCTCTTGTTGCCAAACCAGTTGGACACCTGTCATGATTTCAGAGCCAGAATGAAACTGATCCGTCTCTGATGACCGGACGCTCCCGTAGTGGACTGAGAGCCAGGCTCAAAAGAAAACAAGCCTATTAGATAGAGAAAATAGATCTGATAGAGGAGCTGGTACCTGAGACATAGTGATACCACACTGCTTGGCCAGCTCTTCTTTGGCCTCCTCGCTGGGGTAAGGGTTCGAGAGATGCGAGTAGAAATACTCGTTCAGGACCTCTGTGGCCTGTTTACTAAAATTGCGCCGTTTACGTCTGACAAAGCAAGAGAATATCATAAAAAAAAATAAAAAAAACATTTGCAATCAGCATCCACATGAAGAACAAACAAGGTTTCTGCAGGTTTTATAAAGCTAAATTTAAGACTTTTTAAAGACCCTTTTAAGACCAAGTAAAGAATAAATTGAAGGGAACACAATATGTACATTCTAACAATATGTTGTTTGAGTTTCAAAACGCCCAACCCCAGCTGATCTCTTTTTAACTGGTTTAACAAAAATAAAAAGTGTTTAGGATTACAAAACTTTTTTTTGTCTTGTTTTCTCAAATCAAGATACATTAACTTGAGAAGAAAAACGACATGACATAAGGAGTCTTGTTTTCTGTGAAACTGATCAAAATTAAGTAAGTTTATGACTAAAATACGAACTAATATCTGCCAATGGGCTCAGTAAAATCTATTTAATTCAAAGAAGAAAGCAAGTTTTCGTTCCCTACTGACATATATTTGTTCTTGCTTTAAGCATGAACTCACTTAAATTTGTTCAGTTTTTCAAGACTTCTTGAGTAATTCCTGATTATGTTTAAATATTTGTATTTGGAAACAAAAATTAATACTTTTGCAATGCATGCCATGACTTTATGAATTTAAGACTTTCTGCTCTAATTTGAGACCTCTTATTAGGGTCCCTAAAACAAATTGTACTTTCTAGAACTCATGCATTAGTGCACTACAGCAAAGATGTCAGTCATATCACAAATCCCACCTGGCATCCAGAAAGCGTGAGCGCAGTATCATGACCGCTTCACAGGTGCTCTGTTTGAGCTGCGTCTGGATGGAGCTGAACTTGCGGTGGATGATGGCCACCATGCGCTCGATCTCGCGCGGAGACACGGGACGGGTGCGAGACTGCTCCCTCAGCAGGTTCATAACATGGGTAGTGAACTCACTGCAGGCCTGGAAACAGCTTGAGGTTAGAAAACAGCTGAGGACACTCAGAGCCTGTGTCTTCCTGTGTCAGACACACATTTCTGTCCACAATGCTGTGCAAACAACAGGTCAAGATATATTTCAAGCTCCATAGAGTGCATCCGTAAGGTTCCAGAAGTAAGAATCTCATTCATTTTCTCCATAGAAACTGATTTTGAACAATAACTTATGAACCATTAAAGTCAGATCTACTGTGAACTATGCGATTGTTAATCATTGGTATACTCTTTCAATTATTCGTTAACGACATATGAGGTATTGTATTGATGTTGTCTCTAGTCGTCTGATCTGTTCTCATTCAAGTGTTCAGGGGGTGTGGCTTTGGAAGGCGGGTGGGTAAAGTTAGCATTTTCCAAGATGTCCTACTGCACCTTTAAATATTTGTATGCATAATATCCTTATTTTGCAATAAAATTAATATATATATTTTTTTTACATTTAATCAACATCTTTAAATCAATAGTTCTTGCAGTTCTTTTACTCAAAGTCATTAGTCTTTTGTCCAATTTTCAAATACTTTTTTCTTCAAATCAAAGTTTGTAATTTCTTTTTTTTACTTTTATTTCATTATGAGAAAAAAAAATGAATGAGAAAAATACTTCCAGAAAGAAAGCTGCTAAAAAAAGTGCATGTGTACTGCTGCACTCTATTATTGTGATTCAGAATTCTGGACCAATGAGATTTTGCTGTGGGCGTGGCTACCAAGCACAATGGCAGTGATAGGTACCTGCTCGTATTTTTCCAGCTCTGTGTGGTAAATGTTCCGAATTTGGCTCAACTTGCTTTTATAGTCGGAGTGTTCCAGTGAGCTGTCAGGTGACATGCCGCCAGAGCTGGTCGCGGCAGAGACCGCGGCGGCGGCCCCGCCCCCTTTCTCTGGACCGGCTACACCTTCGGCCAGCAGCATGTTGTCCAATCGCACGAGCTGTGGGTCTGGAGGCTCCTCCTCCTGAGCATTTCTCATAGCAAGACCTGCAAATAAGATATTACTCCAATAAAGGATTCATCCACTCACTGATTTACAAGCAGCTTTGTATTGTTAGAATGTCGGAAGTATAAATAAACAAACATTGTGAATTGTTTTTACGTGTTGCCTTCACCAAAAAAAATTTAAAAGATAAAAACAAAATCACTTTTTAGTTGTCAGCAAAGGTCTGCCGTATTACAAGTTTTACAACTTTTATGAAAACTACAGATTGTACTTTCACATTTTTGTATCCCTGATTAATGAATCGTCTGATCGAACCCATTGTATTATGGGTAATGAAGTTTTTCCATGTTTTTTTCACCACTGCCCTGTTCCTTTAGTAATGTATCATGATTCAAAAATAAAAATTACTCCTTTATGTTTACATTTAATAATGCAGAGGCCTAATTGTTCAACACTGGTATTAGTACTTCAAATGTAAGAAATTGTGCCTATGAATAGTATGCATAACAATAAAAAACATTAATAGATATAATAAAAACATAATTTTACAAATTTTTCCGTAATAACATTATTTATTTGAAGGCAATACCAAATGATTTGTCTATGTTCATGCTAAAAACTACTTTGGAGTTATTAAAATGTAAAACATTAAAACTTTGATATTCAAGACCCATATTTCTTAAAACTAAATTTGGGTTTTCATGGGTGTCAACACTATATCGATTTTCTCAGAGGAGTAGAAATATTACAATCCATTATGTTTGATACTGTAATGGCAGTCAATGACCAACAAGATAAATATGAATTTGAATTTATTTTAATTTATTCCCTGAAGCAACACAAGGTTAAGTGCTTCAGTCAAGGGCAAAACATGAGGCAGGATGACTCACTTTGACAGTTCCTGTGTCATCACTGCTTAACATTGCAACCACCCTAAATACTGCATTATTCTATTATACATAGTCTGATTAGGAGAGATTTTATTTGTATTCATGTACTTTACAAAATGGTTCAATGCAGCACTGTTCAATAAACAGTGAATAGAGCAGGGCAGTACTGTTTGATTAATGGTGCAAAGCATTCAATACCATGGGATGTAAGGGAGCATGCCAAACCACGAAAAGTAAAAGACTCCATTAGGCACAACGCCATTTAATTACTAACCATCACAGTAAACATTACAGTCCCCTTATGGGACTTCCTATACTTAGTCTCCATACAAACAAAAGACATTGCACAATTATTAATAGTTCAATTCTTCCATGCAAATAAAAATGCTGCATGCGTGTAAAAGGTTTGTGTTAATATGCTGGATGGTTATTTAGCTTCTCATACAAGCAAGTTACGACTTTATTGTTGTACTGATATCCTAATGCATGCAAATGCAAAACGCTAAAATAGTGCTGAGAAAAAATTTCATTTGGTATTCAGGAACTGCAAAAATGTGATCTTCAGACAAACCAGAAACCATTAGTTATTGGTGTGCTTATTATGCTATTTAAAAAAATAATAATAATGCATGCAAATAGAATAATGCATGCAAATAAAATAAAGTCTGAGACAGTTTTTTGGTATAAGATTATTACTATTATTTGAAAGCAACTTTTTTATTTTTAAAAGCGGCAAACCTTTATCATTATGCTATGGTTTGAATAAAACGTGCTGTTAAACCATGCAAAATTGCATGCAAACGACATGGTTTGGAAATATATTTATGAACTACAATAAAATATAAACGATTATTAAGAAAAAAAATCTAATGATTGTGTTTTTATGAGGTGTACACTCTCTGGCTTTGTTCTTGCAGAACATGGCGCCTGTGTCAAATCCAATGCCAACTTTTAAACCAATTATAAAGTTGAAGTTATGATATTTACCGCTTCTAAAATAAAATGCATGCCGGTTACTCACCAGTTTTCTCCTTAATTTCGCACAGGACGCTGAATAAAGCCGGTTTCATTCGATGACAGTTTAAAGCGTGTTTTCTGTCACAAAATAACATACAAAAGCAAGTCAGTTGGCTAACATTAGCATGCTACCGATGTAACAAGACTATAAGACTCGTATTAAAGACATAAAAGGCTGAAATCGCGTTGCTAGTGAAAATAAAATATTTCACCACCTCACAGTTTATATAATTTAGATTGTTTCAAAGTAATAAATACTCTATTTTGATGACACATTTGTCTTTCACCTTAGCTTCAGGCAGTGATTTGTGTTTTTGTGAAATTAATAAAAATAAAGTTACTCCTGTAATAAGATACATAAAAAAAATCGATGTATGTACATCTAATAGCTAATCGTTGTTCTGTTACGTATATATTGCGAAGAAAAAGAGTTAGTTTGAAGTCGAGAAAAACGTAAACAATAGCAGCTAAGCCCGTGAACTTCAGCACACATTCTAAGAATTATTTTAACAGTAATAACTTTTTTATATTTTAGGTCTTGTTAAATAAAATAAAAATGTATTTGGGTGGATTAAAGACGAAATAATGTCCATAAAAAGGTATTAAAAATTTATTATTCTATGTTTTAGCATACCCATGTCTCACGCGACCGTTAGCTCAATGCTAAACTTGTAAGTTTTCAAATAAATCATTTTAAATAACGAACTTTGCTTGCGCTTCGTCTAAACTTTGGTCGGTGATCGTCATGATCTGTTGCAGGATATCTCCGATGTCTCGGCGGTTGTTGTGTCCATTTTCGGTTCCTTCGAGGCCCGCGGGGTCTCCATCGGAGCGGTGTTGAGAAGTCGGGTGTACCGGGTTAAGGGGATGCATTCCAGGGTGGACGTTCAACCCGAGACCGCGGCTTGCGCTGGGCCCGTTGCCTGTGATGGGCTGCTGTGGCTGCAACATCCTGAGCTGTACATTAATCTAGATGAGTGTGTGTGACTGTGAGTGAGTGAGTGTGTATCCATGCATCACCACTCTAGAGTCCCCTAGCGATTGACACATAAAAAAACGTGCCCTTGAATGGAAATAGACATTCTGCAAATGCAAAAGTCAAGATATGACTACATTGTGATCACACAGTCTGTTGCATGGGTCAAAAACAGTATGAAAACACACAGAGGTGAAATTAAATGACAACTCATCTAACCAATTCCACGAAACATGGATTTATGTTTCCATGAAAATGCAGCCTAAATGCACAAATATGGAGAACCTCAGGGGTTTTGTGAATAAATCTCACAAAACATGTCAGTAATGTGTTCAGTTTACATTTCATTCTGAAATCTAAAGGAAAAAATACCAAAGTAAATGTAAATGTGATTATGCTTTAATTTATGCCAATTTAAAAAAGAAAAACATATTACATTAATGATATGACGTGAATTATAAGTGAAATTAAAAATGTATTTAAAAAAAAAAGTAAAACATTCAGATGATTTAAATGAAAATGGTAGAAACTGCCGTAATTGTAACAAAAAATAGTATAAAATAAATTACATTTATTAATCTTTTATTTATTTATTTAATTAGTTCATTAGTTTGTTTGTTTTAAGGGTGAAATGTGAAGTCTGGTCATGTTCTCGACCATTTTCATGATATTCACTCTTTTATTAGGGCACAGTTTTACTTCTGAATTATGAAATGTGATATTCTTGCATGCACTGAGTTGCTCAACATATACAAAATCCCTTTCTGCAAGTGCACAGTTTACATGTCATCATGTCATGGCCTGGAGGCTTTAGGTCTGGAGTATAATCAACAGCGGGAGAAACAGGACATGTTTCTTGAATGTCAAGTATCTTATTTTAAATTCTAGTCGCTCAATCGTCTTCTCCTCTGTGCTCAAGTGTATATCACCAAGTCTACTTCTCGTTTTGCTGGTAGTCAACAGGAAATCTGCAAAACCACAGACTGTGTTAAACAAACAGGCAGCCAGTTTCAACATGCAAGACTTTCAGAGCTGTTGAGCGTCAGCAGCACGCATTTCCCATACGCACGATTATAAAATAGCTTAGCATTTGAATAAAAGTGAGTTTAAATGAACCACATTGCATCATGCACTTCTATAGTTAATTTCTATACATAAACCTATTTCACTAGATTAATTGAAACATGCCAAATTAATAGGGGTGGATCTGGGCCATAAGAGAGGAACAGGAAGAGACAGAGCAAGCAGACTGTGAAGCAGTAAAGCTGTTGATGCATCGTGTCAGCTTTTAGCTCTTTTCAGATTCGTTTGTGAGAAACACTCAAAGTTTAGCCGAGATATGTGGGAGTTAATGCATGTCCGTACACGGAGGTGAGATGCATGTGGGCTTTACTTGACATTCCGCTGAGAGGACCTCATTTGAACTCGTCGAAGTTTGAGAAGGTAAGCAGGGCTGTAAAATGTCACCCACTATCTAAATCGAAATAAGTGCAGTTACATGTTATAACTATATTATAATAATTATGGCTGAAAACGTTTTATATAAGATTAGTTGTCATATGTCTCGTTCTACTACAGCCTACACTTTGATTGCTCGATAAAAAAGTGGCATTATAAATGATAAACACACTTTAGATATATATGCTGATTACATGCATGACTGTTCAGTGTCTCTCGACTTGTTCAATATATGGAAATGAGGGATCTCTAACTTCATACTTTTTATAGGCTCTCATATTTTCTTCAACGGACGGCTCGGCAGAAGCTACGATGAACTGCTCAGAGGTCAACGTTGAAACCTCGGTGGACAAGCAGTTGGAACCTCTTCTCATCCTCGAAGAGGGGGATGAAACTTTGGATGTGATAAACAACATAGAGAGAGAGAGGACCGTACTGAGAGTTAGAACGACTGATGAAAACACAAAAGATGGCATTAGAGAAGCCACAGAGGGAAGTTCACATGATCACAACAGTGTCCAAGTAGGAAAAGGTGAAAGTGAAGCAATGCAGGCCGAAATAGATGAGGAGAGGAATGTGACTCTGGAAAGTCAACAAGAAGAGACGGTGAAAGATCACGCGGGCCATGAAAATATTGCGAAAATGGACAAGGGATCATCAGACGAGACAGCTGCGGGACCAGAGAAGATGCTACAAGCAGAGACTCAAGACAAACCAAGCACTCAAGGAGAAGTAAAACTGCGGCCCAAAGACAGGCTCAGCCCTGACGATGCAAAACTAATGGTAACGTTTAATAATTATGCCAAATCTAATAGACTGTCTAATTGCATTGAGAAGACACCATGAAATGGCTTAACAAGTGCAGTTTTTCTTTTTTTCCTATGTTGATGTATTTCCTATTGAATCATTAAGTGGGCGGGGCCTTTGAAGTGCTCCTCTTTTTTAGTTTTAAGCCAATAGGTGTTAGTTACAGCTAGGGAATTTTACTTCTAGAAATTTTAATAATTTTACTATAATAAATAAATATTTTATTATTTATTATTTAATTAGCATATACACTACTTTTCAAAAGTTTGCTGTTTGCTGAATGTTTTTATAAAGTAAAAACTGTAATGTTGTGAAATATTATTTTAGTTTAGAGAACTGTTTTCTGTCTGTATATGTTTTAAAATGTAATATATTCCTGCGATGCAAAGTTGAATTTTCAGCATCATTACTCCAGTCTTCAGTGTCACATGATCCTTCAGAAATCATTCTAATATATGCTGATTTGCAGCTTAAAGTGGTCACATGATGCTTTTTAAAAAAATCTTATTTTGTGTATTTGGTGTAACAGGATATGCTGACATGCTTTAATGTTCAAAAAACACATAATTTTTTAAATACTGTACATTATTGTAGCTCCTCTATGCCCCGCCTCTCTCAAACGTGTCATTTTCTACAAAGTCCGCTCTGATTGGCCAACTGACCTCATGCATTGTGATTGGCCGAACACTGCAAGCACTCGTTGGAAATGTAATGCCCCTTTCCATAATCACAAGCTTCATCTTTCAAAATAAATGTAAAGACATTTAATAATGTCCTTAGTTTTACCATCAGTTCAAGCCCAAAAGAGGAACAGAGTGGTGTGACAGACACAGTGATGAAGCTCCTATGTGTTTGCAGTACACAAGCCACGGACGGTTAAGACAGCTGACTCCACTGTGTGACCATCTCGGTGGCGTGCAGAACTCTGAAACTTAAAAACAATCAAAATACTAAACCAATAACAAAACATACTTAAAGTAGCTGATTCAGAAGCGCCAGAATGTCGTGGCAAAGTCAGAATGACCTTGTCTCTTAGGTTCACAAAACGGTCGTCCATAAAATGCATTGCTGTTCTGCTGTAAGTAATCTTCCTAAATAAAGATTCCTAAATCCATCTACTTTCAGAAGACCAAATAAAGTGCTTGTGCTTTCGTCTAGATACACACAGCATCTCGCTGATATGACTGCTTCAACACTAACTGTGTTACTGAAACCACACCTTCTTTCTTTGCGTGAACATTTGTGTGGCATTACGCAAATATATTCCACATCGTGACGTAGACATGTGGGGCGTGTTTTGAATGAGCCATTTTAGGGGGGCGTGGCAGAGTCTTTACTTAAAAAAAAAAGTATATCTCTTTGGATTTGAAACTTTAGTCTTTGCAACTTTACAGATCTTCTTCATGCACCAAGAGCTTGTAACACTCCAAAGAGAAAGAAAATATTCTGGTGGAAACATTGATACTCACTTTTTAAATTATTTTAATGCACCTTTGCTGAATAAAAGTATTAATATAATAATAACAATAATAATAATAAACTTTTTTAACTCCAAACGTTAACTCCGGTACTGTAAAGGAGCATCAAAGCTATCAGGCGTGGACTAATATTATTTAAAAAGCTTCACATAATAATACTGATTATTACTTTAGTTGTCATGGGATTACATGGAATTATTTCCTTTTAAAAAGAATTTACAAAAATACAAAATTTAGTCCTGAAACATGCAAACTGACATATCTAATTATTAATTAAGAATTTAAAATCAGCATAAAAAAAAAGAGTACACAACTTCTGTAATACTTCTAATATTTCTAATATATATGCAATATTCTTCCGTAAACATTTCTGAGTGAAAAATTATATTCATCAAGAAAACGGCCTTGATTTAATCCTTCAGGAACTGATTGTGTTGAGGAGACAATATTACTTTTCTAAGCATCTGACTTTTGGAAATGAAGCCATATTTAGATGCTTATGGATGGACTCTTTTGAATTAAAGGGATAGTTCACTTAAAAATTAAAATTCTGTCACCATTCATTCATCCTTGTGTCATTTCAAAACTGTATGAGCTCCTTTCTTCTGTTAAACATGAAAGAAAATACATTTTGATATATTGGTAACCAATGGCTACCATCAGCGTTCTTCAGAATATCTTCAGAAGACAGAAACTCATACAGGTTTGGAACAACATGAGGGTGGATAAACAGTGACAGACTTTTCATCTTGGGTGAAAGGATTTGATATGATGATGATGATGATGTGCTCAGCTTCACAGGACATCTCCAGATTTCCCAGACGCTTTGTGTGAGCTGTTGTTCGCGTTACAAGAGGGCCGGCGGCTCAATGACCAGCGCTGCTCGTTCCGTCTGGAGGGCCGCAGGAGATGTTACTCAGAGCCCAGCACACCTCGCCACAGCCAGAGAGGTGAGGAGACACCATCCGAACGCATCTCCTCACCATAAACACAGACAAGAACTCTCATGAACCGTGTCTTTCCATACAGTGGTGTTCTCCTCCATGACGTCCCTGCAGAAGGAGGAGTTCTTCGATCTGTTGGCCACCTCTCAGGGTCGGCGACTGGATGACCAGCGAGCAGAGCTGCAGAACGCTCCCTCTGCCCCCCCACCTGCGCTGCCCAAAGCCAAACAGAGGAAGAGCAGCTGGAAGATCCCAGAGGTCACCCGGGCCGTCCCCGTGCAAACACCCAAAGAGGACTTCTACAACATGATCGTCAACTCACAAGTGAGCGCTGCTGAGAATGAGATGCTGTTCAACAGTGCGGGAACAGACACATATAGTGTGTAGCTGGCATGTTTGTCTTTGTGTCAACACAGAGCTTTTTCAAACTTGATGATGCCAAGGGCCCCAAATACAATGATCCTCTTCTGAGGAACCCCGTTCCACATATATATTACATAGGCAGCTGTATATGTGCAAAAAGACAGTTAAACTGCATGTGTGAGAAAAATAGTAAACATGATTTTAGATTTTTTAAATGTATTATTATTAATTAATTAATTAATTAATTAATTTGTTTCGTGGTTTGTTTATTTTCATTTCTTGCCATTGAAAACTCTTGAAAACTCATAAATAATATTCTGCTCAGTAATGTCAAATCAGTAAATGTTTATTTTTTATTTTTTTATTATTAAATATTTTTAATTTGTAAAATTATTATAATTATTATTATTATTAATTGTTAGTTTTTGATTAATATCATAATGTATGGTCAGTAATGACAACTTGGTAAAAGCACATTTTTTTTATTTCTAAAATTATTTTTATTATTATTGTGTTAAGTTTTACTACTACTACTAATAATAATAATTTATTATAATGTAAAATAATATTTTTTAAGTCACAAAACGTTTGTAATCAATATAATAATTTCGGTCAGTAATGCCAAATTGGTAAAGGCTCATGTTTTTGATTTATAAAATAATTATAATTATATATCATTACATAAAAAAGTATCATTATTACAATAATAATAATTTGAACGATAATAATTTCAAAATGTTCATGATTATTATCATAATTTGTGGTCAGTAATGTCAAATTGTTTAATGTTTTTGATTTCTAAAATTATTGTTACTTTATTAACTTTTTAATACTACTATTTATACTAATCTTACTAGAATTATTATTATTTATAATATTTAAAAAAATATTTTTGTTTGCCCAGGCCCAGGGGCGGCTGGAGGAGCAGCGCAGTGCAGCTCCAGGACCGATGGACGATGAAGATTTCTTTTCTTTGTTGCTGAAGGTCCAGGGCGGAAGAATGGATGAACAGAGAACGGAGCTCAAGCCTGGTCATTAATAGCAGCTCTGATGAGCTGAGAATCAAACAGGAGGTTCCTGCTTTACTGGGTCTGTTACAGCGTGTGAGTTTATCCTGTCAGACTCTTCCTGTACAAGTATCTATTAAGATCAGACTACCAGTATAAGAACACTTGCACTACTTCTCAACATTGCTGCATTCATTGCGCTTGAATAGTTCTATAATGAATGGGAGACTCAGAATATCTCTTGCTTTAAACATAAAAGTAATTTGAAGGATCTCTGCATCTGCCTGATATGTATATGCAAAAATATGGAAATAAATGTTTAAATGTGAATTATAAAGTTTATTTTATTATGAAGAAATAATGTAAACTCGAGAGTACAGATGAAACATTTCTGATGTTTCAGATGTAGTTCCATTGTTTTACATCCCAGATTCAGCCACCAGATGGCGACAGAGACTAACAATCTTAATCTCACTTGAGTATCATAAATAAATAAATATATACATATATATGTATATACATTACATTTTTTAATCATACATTTCAAATATTTCATTAATATATTTTATCACCAGTATATTTTTAGGTCATTTTTACAATATATTTTGTTGCATCATATATTTTAAATATATCAGAAATACGTTTTATCATTAATATATTTTGGGTTCATTTTTTAAATATAATTTGTAAAATAATTTTTTTTTTGCCATATGGGTCTTTATATCGAGGAATATTAAGTGTTATTTTAGTGTATAATCAGTAATGGTGTCCACTTATAATGGTAGGCCCAAAAAGTATTTGTACATTTAAAAATGATTGCTTTAGATAATAAAACAGGACAAAAAATGACATTATTTTAAAAGAAAGCTAATTTTTTTAACCAAGTATTTCAGAAAAAAAAGAACTTTGTTAAGCTTTAGATCTTGAAACCAATGCATGCATTGTTCAAAGACAAAAAGCGAGTTTTGAGCGGCATGAGGAAAGATGAAGGCCTCTTTTGTGAGTCAGATCTCATTAGATTCCTGTTCTCTGGTGATGGAGGTGAGCAGACGTAAAGGCTAATGAGAGTGACTTCAAACTAAAGCACACGCTGAAGGTCACACATGATGCTCCTTCTCTTCGGATTGCAGCTTAATGAGGCGCTTCATTGAGACACATTCGATACTTGTCAGGTGTTGTTCACTAATCACCAGCTATACTCTTAACATTGGTAATTAGCATTTTTCATGCCTGGTTTTACACGAGCTTCCCCTTCGGCGATCAGGTTTGTGAACATGACACTGTCTGCGCATTACCAGCAATTTGTGCTCAATTACAAGATCATGAGGCAGAAAATGTTTGCATGGGAAAAAAGGGGCACGTCATTATGTACAGGTTCTGGAAATGCTTTCAGTGTGTTTCAAAGTAAATGTTAGGTATTTTCACTGAAACACTAAGAGTACACATGCCCTCCACCGAATTCTGGACACCAGTGATTTCTATCACTCTGAAAGCTCTGACTGAGTTCAGTCGCTATAAGAGACCCACAGTCAGCGTTTGTGCTGAAGATGTTGTCCTGTAGTAAATGAGAGCGTCAGGCCTGAGCTCGCCTCCTTGACCTCTCTGCTCACCTGTGACCTCTGCGGCGTCCCACAGGGCTCTGGATTCATGACGGCCGGCTGGAGAGAGAGTCAGTGGGGTGTTAGAGATGCATTTGAATGAGTTTTCTGTTTTAGCATGCACTGTTTTATATATCCTTTTGAATGTCACTGGCTCTGCATATATTAGCACACTGAAACAAGCGTAATCGGGCACAACGATATCTGTTGTGCCACGTTCATGAAGCGCTCTAAAACCGCTTTATTAAACCGCTCCTGCATTACAGAAATCTTATCGCTGATTGCACGCCTTCCTGCGAAATACTATTTGCTAAAGTAATGTTTTCAAGAAAATAATACTGTAATATAACTGTAACTGTCAAAGAAATACAATGAATTTGCTCAGTAAATAATTCTGAATATTATATTAAAAATATTATTGTAAAATAATTAACAATTATAAAATGCATATTATTTTATTATTTATTTGACATCTAATAAATTACTTAATAATTAAATATATATATATATATATCCATCCATCCATCCATCTATCTATATAGAATTTGCTTGGTAAAATATATTAATACTATTATATTATATTATATTATATTATATTATATTATATTATATTATATTATACAATATATTATATTATAATACTACATTAGAAATATATTATGTACATTTAAAGAAGAATTGCTTTATGTATCCATCAATTGTAAGTCCCTTTGGATAAAAGCATCTGCAAAATGACCAAATGTAAATGTAAATCAATATTATTATATAATAATTACAATTACGAACTATGTATTCTTTTATTTATTATTTATTATTACTTATTATATTAATGAATTCTAAATAATTACATAAGAATTAACCATGATACAATAGACAGCTTTTTATTTATTATTGTATATTTTATATAAAAAAAAGAAAAGAAAAAAAAGTGAATTACGAAAGGAACTAAAAATGTTAAATCCAGATGATGTTGAGGTCAGAGTTCATCTGAGATTGTTCCCTGTATCAGACAGTAATCAGATTACGGTTTGTTCTGGACACTCTGTCCTCATCCAAACCCCTGCATCAGTCGCTCAAATAAGTGAGCGGGTTGTGCTCACGGTCGAGGAGGCTCTGTCAGACTCTTACAGCTGCTTCATGTTTCCTCAAATGAAAGAAATCTGTTGCAGGAAGATTAGATGGCCCTGAACATGAGCACGCTTTCTGACGGAGCCTGTCAGCGGCAGCTGTGTTTCCTGAACCAAACGTGATTATGATTTATTGCCGTATTTGTGTGAGATGAGGAAACATGGACTCAGTATGGTTTCTTCTAAACAGTCATTAGTTTTTGTATAAATACTTGAGCAACCAGAGAAATCAGCAGCAGAGACAGTAACAGACTTTAGCATACAACACACACACAAACAAAAGCAAGAGAAGCAATACCAAAAAGGGTTTTTTACTGTTATGTGTTGATATATCTTGATATCTACAGTATTCAACGTTTTAAATGGATGAAGAAGTTGTCCTAAGACAAAAACACATTTTGGTTTCAGGTTTCAGGACAACTTTGATGAAAGTCTTAAAAGTCTTTGATCCACTTCAAATGTTGACTAGTATATTAATATATCTCAATAGCAGGGCATGTTGTCACATGATTTCAACAAACACTTTTGCTGGACAATAACAGTGGACATACAAGTCTTTGTATGTCACATAACATATGACCCTTTAAATCATAAATATAAATATTAGTATTTATTGTATTAACAATGAATAAAAATATATTATTCATTATATTAAACAAATATAATAGATAATTATATTATAATTATACATTTTATTAAATATTTATAAAATATATAAATCAATTGTCAAAGAAATGTATTTGCCTTTTAATCAATTTGCCTGCTATTTTTCTTTTCATGCGGATTTGTAAATGAATGTATATTAACGTCATATGATAATTAACAATTATAAATGCAAGGCAGAATTGTCAAAGTCCAGCCACTGATCTGAGACTGATCAATCTGTCGGAAATGTGTTGATATATTTATTATATTCCATTGTGACAATCCCTGCTACTGGGGCATGTTGTCACAAAAACTTTTTTTTTTTTTTGCCGGATATGACACTTTGAATTTGTCTCTGAAACAGAACTCTTTTTTGTCTGCTTATATTCATAAAGGAAATCCATCCTCCATATGGCAACAGCAGTGATCACATATCAGTAATATATTCCATACGTAGATATGAATCTGCTTCTTTGTGAGGTATTTGATTGGATTTCCTGCTGTTATGGCCTGTTGGTATCTCAACATACTGCAGGCTATTTTTCATGAAATCCTCAGTCTGGCGCTCTGATGTCTGGCTGACGGTGGCCACGGGTCTCTGTGTCAAAACCACACAGTAAATCTGCAGAAATGAAAGCTCCTGCAGCTTATTTACATGCCTCTGAACTGATCACAGGCGGATTTATGTGAACACAGTTGCTGATTTACAGCAGATTCAGAGTCAGCATGAATGTCTTTAGTCTGGATGCAGCTGCTGTGTGAGAACGTCTGTAAAATCAGTTTCTGAGTTTGCATTAAGCAAGGTAACACAGATTTATGTAAAAGCATATATCCATATTGTCTATATTGACTAGAATATATTCCAAATGTATATTGAAAACAGTGTTCCTTAATGAAATAAATAATTGATTTAAAAAAAAAATGTTTTTTATGTTTAAACGGTCAATTGGCAGAATACATTTTTAATTATATTGCATTATTTTCAGCATGAATTACCCATAAATGCAAGATATGGGCCAGAAATATTCAATCATATTAATAATTGGTTACACTTCACAATAAATTCTCATTAGTTAACATTAGTTAATGCATTAACAACTACTAACCACAAGCAATGCATTTGTTATTAATATCTGTTAATACTGGTTAATACAAATACAACGTTTCATTATTAGTTCATTTTAGTTCAGGTTCATTAACTAATGTTATTAAGTCAAATCAAGTCACCTTTATTTATATAGCGCTTTAAACAAAATACATTGCGTTATCAGATACAAACGTTTGAAATTAACAATAATAAAGATGTAGAAATGATTTGGAAGTATTTTAATTGTTAGTTCATGATGTTAACAAATGTTATCGCAAAGTAGAGAGGAGTATTTAATTAAATGTCATTATATTTAATTACTTAACACTTTATTGCTCTAATTTACTGTAAATTCCACCCGTGTTTATAAAAAAGAAAAATAAATAAATAAATGAACTGGGGCATTTTGCATTGTATGGCAAATCTATTTTTGTGCTAATTGTTTTGACAGTATTGAAGTTAGCTCAGTAGAATGTCCAGTCTGTTGAGAAACAATATCTATAATTCTAAATATCATGGGAGTATAATGACATATTAATGATGCATTTATTTTAATATATAAAAGTCTCTACTGAATTCCTCTTCCTGTCATTCAATTCAAATTTAGCATCATGGAGCAACACCAATTCAGCTCCAACAGCCTCAAGAACTGAAAGAGAGCCAGTTGGTAAATCCATTAAGTATAATGTGTGTTTGAGGTTTGAAGTGGTCCAGAGATTCAGCATGATGCAGTCATGGAAGAAGATTCCAGCACAATGAGTGTCCCACTTGGCCAGGCTGTCAATGATTTATGAATGAGAAGCTTTCGCTTGGCTCTCTGTAATTCCCTCCAGAACGGCTGAAAGAGAAATGAGCTTTCATTACAGCAGCCCGTGACAGACTCTAACTCCAGCCAAACCACAGCCATCTGAGAACCACTGAAAGGTGAACGGTGTCATTTTTATGATGTTAAAGGAATCGTATAGGCCTACCCAAAATGTCCATTGATGCACGCTCTAAATGATTTTTAGAAGACTTTTAGAGTACATTTTACACGAAAATAAATCTCAGTCTTTCTACTTCAAATCCTGCTATGTGTTACTTGCCGATTCTTTGTAATTATTAGGAAATTTACTAGGAATTTATTGGCAAAAATTTATTCTACAACATATTTCTCAGTAAATGCTGCTGAGCCCCAAAGAAATAAGACAGGCTACTAATGATGAACCCTGAGCCGACTGAAAATCAAGGACAAAAAAATCATGGTATTCTCTTTTCATCTTACCACTGTATGTGTCAGAGCAAAAAAATAAAAAATAAATAAAGTTCTACCATCTTTAGAATTTTGTCTTTGAACTTCTGTTTTTTTTTCTGTTTTTGAAGTCAGACCATTCATTTTTTTCTTCAAATTTCTTAATCTAATTCAAATGAAAAACTGCTCATGCTGTGGAGCATCTGTGTTTGTTTCATGATTTAAATGCAGTGATTGCCTTTAACTTTAAATGGAAAGAGTAAAGGCATAGATTAATTTTATTTGTATTATTTATTTATTTGATTTGGGATTGGTTTTATAATTTCAATTTAGTTTTGTTATGTAACATGTCAATTTCACAAAGAAGCGTGCAGCATTTTATATATGAGAAATAATAAAAGGACACCTTTTATTTTATTATTTGGATTAAATCTCATTTCGATAAAAAACATTGTGAGAAAATCATATTGCGAAATCAGTATCATGAATCGTATCGTATCATGAGGTTAAGTGAATCTTTACATCCCTACAGTATATGATCAAATTTGGTATCACTTGATATAATCAAAACAACACATACAAATGTATCAAATATCATTTATTTATTTTTTTTTTTTTAGAAAATCACTTTTATATCTTAAAAAAAAACACTTTCATTTTATTTGATTGTAATGATGTAAAATAAAGTCTTTACACAGTCCGAGGATTAAATAATCAAAACTGAAATACATGAATCCTCATGGGTGCTAAATACAAGTACAAACATGAGGCAGAGTGAAAGAGCAACCAAGATGTTTCCTACAAAACAGGCCGGGAAGTCAGTACTCAGTCATCAGAAAAACTCCAGTGTTTGACAAAGAAAACTAAACCAAGTGAATGAGAACAGAGAGAAGATATGTATAATCAGCTCTATAGAGGAGATTGTGGTGCTGAAGGCTAACAAAATAATGCAGAAGTGTCTTGAGAAGAGGCACATTCATTTGAAACAAAAAAGAGAGAAAAGCCTGATTGAATCCTGATATATGTGACTAGACCCTCATAATACCGATATCCTATTTGGAGAGATGTTTGACACAGTTTCGGCACATTCATTCATGCATATTCAGTTCAATTCTACATTAATGCCAAACAAGTCAACACTCCTAAATAGGTTTTTTCTCTTCTTAAATGATTTTGAAGACACAATTTGTTCTGTATTGTCACATAAATTTCTTTTTTTTTTTTTTTTTGTAATTGTAGGGACTTTAAACCTTAAGTCAGTGTAGATGCCATATTTAATTTACAGCTGGTTGAATAAGGTAGATTGTTTAAGGTGCTATATCATGTCATTTGTTTTGCAAATATGTATTTTTCTTGACAGCAAAACAGTGCAACCCACTGAAACTGTACATCTGTCCTTCATAGCAGTGTTTTCATTCATGCAACATTAAATATGACATCTGCATTGACTAAAGACAAAGTGTATGGATTTTGGACAAAAGTACATTTGAATCAGTTTACACTGGGACAGCCAGCTCTATCCATCCCAATCAAATAAAAACAGGAGTGATAATGAGTGGATAGTTCTTTCTTAACAGAAAATCAATGGAAGTCATTCTCAAAACTCGACGTGAAGCTCTGAATGAATCACATCCTCTCGTAATCAAGCATTTTCAGATGTTTCATTGATTTGCGAGAGGAACTAGTGTTAAATATCTCTTTACAACTACATATCCTGTGCTTTGACTTGAGCCGTTGAGTGAATGAAATACATACTGTACATACTGAAACAACATAGGCATTTTTGAATATAGTTTTCTGAAATTGAACCATTTGTTGAACCATTAGAAAAAAAATATGAATTGATTCAAATAAATGGATTGGAAAATCCATTTAAAGAAAGAAATATTGGTGAACAAAGATGTGCTAGCATTCAAAAACGTTCGTAAACCACCTGTTTTAAGTTTCTCCATGTTTGTCATTAGACAAGTGATGTCTACATGAACTATTTGTTTTTATTAGATTGATTTGTAAAAGTGGTTGTCACTGTGTGAACTTTATTGAGATGTAAAATGTATTTTTTACTTCCAAATAAACAAGTTCAGACCAAGATGAAACAGTCAGAAGTGGAGTGACATCTGAATTAGCTGAAGTGTGAACTCTGATATGCCTCTGATATGGCATTACACTCATAAGACTTGCAACAAAACCAGACAGATGACAAAAGTTTTGCAACATTGTGTCTAAATCATTAAAACAAATTGTCAAAATACACTAATAGGCTTGTATACTGTAGAAAGAAAGAAAAATCTGGGCCAGTTTCTGGAAAACCTACGTAATAGCCATATAAACTCTGACTTGTCAGAACTGACAACAAAAGAGAAATGCATTGCAACAGATTTTAAAATGACTGGTGTTTTAAGGAAAGAAACATTAGTGAGTGTAGATTAGAATGGATATGAACATTTACAATTTTTCTTGAAATTCTGAAACCACTGTAAACAGATTCGGTGTTTTAAGCCCCTCCATGTTTGTCATTAAACAAATGGGATCACTGTATTAACAACTATTTACTATTAATTTGAATTGTAAAAGTGGTTGTCATTATATGAACATTTCGGATATAAAAATGTGTCACTTCCAAAAAAAAAAAAAAAATGAAGATTAGGATATGTCAGAAGCGGAGTGAGATCTGAATTAGCTGTAGTGTGAATGTGGCCTCTGATATGGCATTGCACTAGTACGACTCACAAGAAAACCAGACAAAGAATAAGATGTATGTGGCATAGGGTCTAATTCATCCAAAAAATACAACAATTTTTTTTTTTCAAACAGACATAAATCTAAACTTTGGGCCAATTTGTGGAACACCTACATTTGAATCCAAATATAAGCAGCATGAACAAGGTGTTTTTGCATTGACACAAAACCCCTTTTGGACTCCCAGATACGGTCCATCTGAAAGTTCAGGCACTGTGTAGTTATGCGCGGTGTCTTGCACGCTCGACTTCTCATCGGGACTTTGTCCTGCATCTTCGAGAGGGGCGTAACGTTTGCCGAAGGCGGACTGAATAAATTTGCACAGCTGAACTGCGGGCGACTCTTCCAGCCAGGCGTATCACAAATTTAACATGGAGAGGTTTGATCCAGAAGTTAAACCGGTGTGCGGAAGTCTATAATCTGACTGCATGTGAATGTGTGTGTGGCTCCCTGGCATTGGCGAATTTGCCATGGTCACCGTTGTTCTTGGCAAAACATTACAAGAGGGGGTGTGGAAGACAGAAAGCTGCCAACATTGGCGTGTCTTTGTGTTGTGCTAAACTCAGCCATATAACGTCAATGTCCCCTCGCTCTGAACCTCTTGCTTTCATATATTTATAGTTAGTGACAAACTCTAAGAGAGGGATCTTCTTGCAGCACAACACTTCTCCCAATCTTGATGCGCTCCCTCCTTGAGGGTTCCTGTGCCCCCGTTTTTATCCCTGTTGATTCGGTGTTTCAGGGTTGTGGGGTTCAGATGCCATTTCCCATTCCCGTACAAAAGGAAAGGGTTTCTCAGATTCGTCAGAGTCTCTCGATGTCTCTGTACTTTTTGCGCAGTATCGATACCTGGTCCTTGAACAGAATGGGATCCAGTCTCATCTGCGAATGGACCAGGGGCATGGTGCCAAACCAGCTGGCAAACTTGTTCATGCACATCTGCCGCTGGGCAAAGTGGTCAGGATCTGCCCAGCGTGATGCCCTGGATGTCTGCAGATGAAAGGAGGAGTTAGTTAGCTGCTATATCCACCTTTTTTGACATAAGAGTGGATGCGGTCATTTATAACTTGAATGCACAAGACATCTGGTGTCATCTGCATCAAATTATTTTAGCTGCACAAACCTGTTATTACACAGATTGATTAAAACACTCAATACTGTTATATAAAAGCAGTTTTATATATTTATACTTTTTTCTTCTTTTGCAATTAATTTGTCACCAAAAAAATTGGTTTGTAATCTGCTTGCAAACATAATTTTAGCAAATTTAAATTGGACTATCAAAAAAAGAATTGTAGGAGTTTTTAATAAATTGTCATGGAAATAATGAAAAATAAATCCAGAAACAAGCTTTATTTATTACCTATATAAAATAAAACTGTTTGATGTGAGATATAATACAGTCATGTTTTTGACTGCAGCATTACTACAGTTAACTTAAAAAATATTGTTACTTGAATATTAATAAAAAAAAAACTTATTTTAACAACTTAATTTATTTTAGCGTTTAAGCAATTACTAAAACTAAAATGAATAAATTAGAATCATTTTAGGGGGGGGTGGTGTTGGCGCAGTGGATAAGACACATGCCATTGGCGTGAGAGACCCGGGTTCGAATCCACTGTGAGACACCAATGTGTCCCTGAGCAAGACACTTAACCCCTAGTTGCTCCAGAGGCGTGCGACCTCTGACATATATAGCAATTGTAAGTCGCTTTGGATAAAAGCGTCAGCTAAATGTAATGTAATGTAAGAATCGGAAAATGTAAAAAAAACTAATTCAAAATATTTATAAATACTATAATAGTATCTAAATGATACTCAAATAACACTGGTTCTTGAAAGGTATTATCATGACATTCGCCAAAAATAAACCATCTTTGATTTGCAAAATCAAATGCTGAGGGAAATCACCAGACACATTCAAAATAACACACTCTTAATGTGAGAATAGCAGAAGCTGTTGGAGGAAGCTGAAGTATTTCCTCAAGTCATTATAAGCTATTTTTGGGAGGTGAAAATGGTGACGCACTTGTCTCAAACCCTTCCCCAGAGTTCCAGATTTAACTCTGCAGGAAAAACTAGCGCTCACAAAGCTGAACATATGAGGTGATCACCTGAAACTGAGAACAGTGACAATTACATTGATTTAATGCATTTTGTACCTGTCCCATCATTGTCTCCTTGTACTGCTTCTTTTGAGTGACCTTGATAGGAGGCATCTTAGTGACCGCTGACACCAGGAAGTTCATGAGGATGTCTTCACAGTTTGAGAGCTGGTCAACCATACTCTTTAAGCTGCTGGGCAGGTATTGTGTATACAAGTAGTTGTAATACCTGGAGTAAAAAAATGCAAAAATGGGTGGTATATCATCCGCGTTCAGCTATGTTTAGCTGTACAAAACAGTTTGTTTTGCTACTTGATATTGAAAATTGGTGTGTCTTACCATATTATTTGAAAGTATTATCTTAAGTGTAAACACACTAGTTTGTAGTGCAAACAGTTTTACAATTTCCCTACAGTGGCTAATGAACCGGAGGTCTTCCCCATAGGATTACTCATGTTGAAGAAATAGGTGGATAGGAGGATGGCAGCTCATTCCACCACAGATGAACAGAGAAGGTGAAGGTTATGGAAAGTGACTTAGTGTCTCGTAAAGGAAACTTACCTGTGGTAGAAGGCAGCTCCAGTCAGCACCATGGAGTAGTCATTGGTCCACTTGGAGGTGTAGCCCCAGCGCTCCTTGTTAGAGTCCCAGAAATGGCTCCGTGCAGGATATCCCACGATCCTCTCTGGGAAACTTTGCCAAACCGTAAAGGCAAAATCCACCTTTGAAAACAAGTATTACATATAATAAGTACTTACTTAACCATGCACACATAAACTCTAAGACTTGTCATTGTGTTGAACAATTTAAATGGTTTCCAAAAGCTCAGACACAAACATGATTTCAGAAATACTAAAAAGAGTGTAACTCAAGTTAGTGGTTCAAGATATCGATATCTAGAGAGCAGTGTGACTGGTAACCAAATAATTGCTGAAAATACAATTTTATGATCTATGTTTGAAATGAAAATCTAATACATTTTTTAAAACACGAATCAATGTAGTTTGCATAGTACTAATGAAAATTAGTACTGAATTGTGGGATAAAAAGCCTGAATTGCAAGAAAAAAGTCAGGATTGTGAGATAAAAAGTTGTAATAAACCATTTTGTTTTTTATTTTGTGGCAGAAACAAATAAACAAAACTGTGAGATGCAAACTCAGAATTCTTGGTGGAAAAAGTCATAATTGCGAAATTTATAATTGCGAAATGTAAACTCAGAATTACGAGAAAAAGAAAAATTGTGAGGTGTAAATCCAGCATTTCAAAGAACAAAATTTTGTCTTATCTCTTTTTTTAAAAAATTATATGTCGAAAAAAAGTGTAATGATCTTACTTGTTCATAAGACATATCCTTCTCTCATATTGAGAGATTTGATGTTTTTAGAGACATTATCACTGATGAGGCAATCATCGAGGTGAACATTACCAAGTAACTTGTGTGTTTATGCTTTAACTCCTAGTGTACAGAAAGTTAACCTGTTACTTTAATAAGCTAAAGTACCTAATAATGTACAACAAAGTAAGTACTTTCTTATACAATACGTATGCAAAATTCACAAAAACCTTGAACCATTCTGATTTTCTGGCTCACCTCTGTAGTCGAGAGCACAGTGTCTTCGTCCAGACTCAAGACTGCATCAGTTTTGATGTTGTCATAGGTCAGGAATCGGCTGCTCATCACCTAAACATGGAATCAATGCATGAAACCTCCAGAAAATGCTCAATATCTTTGACTTTAGTTAAGATAAATATTCAAGGCAGAGTGCAAAACCACAGCAACCTGCAAATCTATACACCATCCATCATTTGTCATCACCAGACACTTCATTTGATATGATGGGAATATAAAGACAGCACGGTTGAATGAGTGGAGATTCACCTTGCTCTCGCCCTCGATTACAATGACTGGAACAGAGGTGGAGGGCCAGCGGTGCTTCGCTGGGAGAGGCTTGTCACAGTTCCACAGGACAATGATCTGACACAAGCACATAGTGAGAACATCAGATGCTGTGAATCCAGGATCATTTCTGTTTTCTGTTTTAGTATATTTAGAAAATTAAATGTATTGCTGTGATGCAAAGCAGAATTTTCAGCTTCAGCATCACATGATCCTTCAGAAATCATTCTAATATGCTGAACTGCTGCTTAAAAAAAACATTTCTGATTGTTATTAGTGAGAAGAACAAAAAATCTTTACTGTCACTTTTGATCAATTTAATTTCTTTCAGTATTTCTTTCAGAAAAAACAACAAACATAATTTTTAATGTTGATGTCTTAATAAACCGGATTAAATCACAAACTTACAATATTTAAAGACTGAAATTAGTTAATTTTATATTTCATTCCATACTGTCAATCTTTTTTATAATGCCTTTAGCATTTGCCAGTTCCTCAATGATATCATCTTCCAGGAAATGACATCATTTTAGAGGGAAACAAACAACAGGACAACTTTGTTCCAGTGAAAACAATGGATCTGATTAGTTATGTGATATCAAAATATTAAAATTAACTCAGTTGATGTCCTCACGAACTTTCTCTCTTTATTAATATTCAGTTCAATTTGTTTGCACTTGTGGTACTTGACCAGAAAATATTTCTGTGAATCCAGGCTATAAAACTGTACTAGTATCTCAATGATACTAAAATGATACACTGATTTAAAACTGAAATGAAGTATAAATATTAGACAAAAAATATATATATCATTAAAAAAAACTTGCCTTTGCAACTAACTGAAATAAAAAAAAATTATAAAAATAAATGAAAGCTAAACTGAACTATAAAAATAACAAAAGCACATAACAAAATGACAAAAATATAAACTAAATTTACAACTGAAAATATAAAAATAAAAAATAACTCAAAATACTATAATAGTGCATAAATAATACTACATTAAGACTGACCTGGGAACAGTACTGTGATTTGGCCACAGCCACTAGCAACTTGAAAATCGTCTGAGACTGAGATACAAGAGGCGTGACAGCGTGAATCACGGCTGTGAACTTCTGCTGTGGTTTAACACCTGTGAAAAAAACATGATCCATATACTTCATTCAGACAATATATATATATATAAACACTGACTCCATACCCATAGCACGTTAGAAGTAAACAGAAACGCCCTGCTTACCGAGTACGGCATAGAAGAAGGGAAAATCGCCCAGGTAGGACGAGTATTGGGGCAAAGTGAAAAGTCCTCCGGGCAATCGGTTCCACATCAACGTGCTGCGGGCGTCATGCTGCAACACACGGTCCTGGATGATCTGGGAAAAGCATTCCAGAAAAAAAGTTTGGAAAGTTATGAGATGCATCTCTGAAACATTTCCCATCATTAGAGTCTATCAGACTCACTTCAACAATAACAAGGCTCAAATCTCAAGAGCGTTTAACTTTCATAAACATGAGGCCATCTGGACTGCAGCCATGTTTATTCGGACACATATTAATGCTCGGTATCACAGAAACACCCTTCAAGACCAGACCCGGGTGTCCTCTTACACACCACCAGCAATCCAGCCCATCTCAGAGCTGCAATGTTTCCTTCAGAGAGAAGTGTGTGAAACCAGAGCCTGAGACCGGCCTGATGTAGCTCCGTTTTCATTCAGGAATAGCTCCAGACATGACTGACCGCATGAGTTTGTACAAAACCAGAAATTATTGAATTATTTTTCATTTGAAAGAAAATGAAGCTTCTTTTTAGAACCATTTACATCTAGTTCACATTATGGTAATCAGGAGTTATTTAAAATATTTATACGTAATGACTATTTATGCTAATTTTACTCAATAAATCACTGGGCCTGGATGATTCTCATTACATTTTTAGCAGTCGATCAGTTAATATAATGATAATTACAAACTACAACTACATCCGATTGTGGATGCATGACAGTAATGAGAACAGTGCTGTGGAAATGTGCTTAATAATCATGAAAATCACAGCGCAAAAGTCTTAATGGTCCTAAAATGAGCTTATAATATAATTTCCCATTTTTTTCCTGTTCATTTTTAGGGTGAAGTACGACCTGGACAAGTTTTTGCCGGATTTATCTGATTAGTCTTTAAGTCTTGATGGCAGCACGTCTTGTTTTAATTGATCAGGAAGTTCCTTACCTCCAATGTAGTGAGCACAATTTTCTCCAGAGAAGAGAAATACGCTTCCCACAAGAACTGCGTCTGCTGGCGGAGAGACAGAATGCGATCTTGATGGATGGAGCGAACGGTCGATGGAATCTGTGAGGAGACGGGAGCAGTGTGATAATATATATTCTACTTGACAGCCCTTTCCAGTCAGAGGCACCAGTTAAAATAACTGAAATCTCTCCCTGCGGACGGATCACTCTGACAAATATCTTCTTCAACCAGCAGATGAATTTTTAAGAGTAAGTTCAACCTCAAAATGAAAAACTTTCTTATTCAACCTCATTTAAGTCTTTTGCTTGGGTGATTTCTAGGTAGTTTATAGGGTGCTGACATCTATCTAGTTGCTATGTGGTAACTGAGGTGTTCTAAGTGATTGCTGAGCTACAGTAAAGATTAGTGTTATGAGTGATTGACAGACAGACAGACAGACAGAAAGACAGAATGACAGAATGACAAAATGACAGATCAAATGATAATATAGAATCATAGAACAATAGATAGAATATTAGAAAGAATGATAGATAGATAGATAGATAGATAGATAGATAGATAGATAGATAGATAGATAGATAGATAGATAGATAGATAGATAGATAGATAGATAGAACAATAGATAGAACAATAGAGCGATAGACAGATAGAACGATAGATTGATAGATACATCGATAGAATGATAGAACAATAGATAGAAGGATAGAACGATAGAACAATAGAATGACAGATAGATAGAACGATAGAACGACAGATAGATAGAACGACAGATAAATAGGTAGAATGATAGATCGATAGATAGATCGATAGACTACTGCAGTAAACACTGGAGCACAGCCTCAGGTCTTGCTCAGTCTGTGCTTCTGTTGCAGTATTTATTGAGAGGAGAAGTGAGTCACAGAAGGTGTGAGCGATTATTAAAGTCTCTCATCACTGTAAACACAAACTCCCCTTGAGGTGGATTTCCATTACAAATATCTCACTGGATGATTAGCCTCACCTTTTGTTGAGCCGGTCAGTGCCACAGGGGCACGAGAGCATATTAAAAGCAGAAATGTGCTACTGCGGCCTGACAGAAGCTGTCACTACAGACTGCCTTCCTGCCGCAGGCCGCTAATCGGTGGGGGCAAGAGGTCCCATTTCAATTACAAAGCAACATGCACTTGCTTTCAGCTTGGAAGTCTCTGGGGGTCTGCAAACCATCACTGATAGTTGCAAGCATGTGCCCGGCAAATTAGCATGTGACATTAGAATGATTTAATTCATGCATGATTAATTAATAGAAAAGGCATGAGATTGCATGAGGTTAAACCAAATTTCAACATATAAACATCGTCTCTGTTCTAAAACCTTGCAAACTGACTTTGCAGGCAGCATTTAAAAAAATGCTTGATTATACTACTAGGGCTAATTCCAGTTTGAATATATATATATATATATATATATTAGTGGTGGGCATAGATTAAATTTTTAAATTTAGATTAATCTCACTGTGATTCTGAAATTCATCTAGATTAATCTAAATTAAAATGGCTCATTCGAATTCTGCCGAAGGCATTCAGAATATGTGTGTTACACAAATAAAATTGACAAACATAAGTCTTTGAGAAGGGGTTTATCAAGCTAGGTGGTGCATTAGAAAAGGGGCTCATCTCCTGTTTCCAAAATGCATCACAAAGTGCTTGAAAAAAATTACAAAGTGCGTCTTCAGCAGTGCAGAAATCTTTTACGTACCGAGTAGCGAACTGCAAACGCGTCCTGTGTGAAAGCACATCGAGTCTGTGCTGCACCACATACTTAACGCACACAGACTTTTATTTATTTGAGCTATTTACACAATGTTTCAGTTTTTTTCAAGTTTGTAGGTGTCAAGATACAGAAACCAAATAATTAAATGTAAAATAGCATTGGATAGTCTTCAATGTAAAAATGAAATATAGAATCAAACCTACATTTATCCAGACACCTTCAACATTTCTCACATTATTACAGTTTTTCCTATATATATCAAAAATTATATCTGGTGTCTGAATAATATTTGGTTTGACTGTTAAAACTACAAAGTAATTCAGTCAAGAGCAGTGAGTGATTTTCATTTTTATTTTCTTGGATTAACATTACAGCAGCCAGTAGCTAAATTAGGCGCGGTCACTTTAAGAGACGATGAATGCATCCCATTTTTTCCTCAACTGTTTACTTTCACTTGAGAAATAACTGACAGTTTTTTCGATCATAATTTCCAAGGTGGATATTTTGACATATTTTGTATGTATTTGTCGGCACAAGAGCAAAAATAAGCAAATTCGATGTTCAAGTGTTTTGAGACGCCTTTCTCTGCGTGAGCCCTGAACACCGCAAGTACTGAATTGGGCTCTTTCACATCTTTTTGTTTGTTCAGACTGTGATTTGTATTTGTTTGTTCAGGTGCAGGAGGGACTTCGAGGAGAACTTCGCAGAAGTTCAGTGTCGCTGTCCGTGACACACGGCTCTCGATCTCTCTCGTGCGCACCGAACACAGCGCGCGAGGAACCAGCTCTGTTCAGCTTTTCCACGTCTTGTGTTTGGACGCTTTAATGTTTAAATCGACAAGCGGTAAGGCTTAAAAACACGTGAAAAAGATAAGCTTTCGTGACGATGCGCAGCAGTGGCCTGTCAACTGTCCTGAGCATCTTTTTAGGCTGGCCTCAGTCAGTCGGTTATATAAATTATCAAGATGAAAGTCATCATAGCTTGCTTAGTATAGACCCAGCTCCCAACCCAACTTTGAGAAGAGATTAACGGCAATATTTTTTTTATCGCCCATAACGGCCCACCACTAATATATATATATATATATATATATATATATATACATACATATATATATATATATATATATATATATATATATATATATATATAAAAAAATGAAATTATGTTATGTATTTTAATTTTTGTCTTGTAATCAAATGAAGGCAAAAATAACATTTAAAAATTAATTAATAGTTTAATAAAATGAAAATTGAACAAAAACTTTACAATAATTTTAAATAATTTTAAAATTGGATGAACAATAAAATTGATTTTTTTTGTGAAAAAGTTAGAGAAAGTGTGCAAAAATAAGTAAATAAAAAAGAAAGGAAGTAAAAAAAAAATCGTCATTATTATTATTATTTCTAATAATAATGATATAGCATTATATCTCTGTCACAGTTATTTGATGGGTTGTCGTAATATATAATAATAGCTTTTAACAAACAAAATAGTAAAATGCTCATGAAATAAACTCTCAAAGCAGTTCTGGAGATGAAGGTCCTGTGTTCTTGTACTTATAGTTTGACAGCAGATGCTGAAAAGACGTTTACACAGAGACACGCAGGACAGGCAGGACACAGTGTACAGACCTACTTTTGATTTATTCATCCAAAATTAGCCAAATTCCATGACATTCCGTATTATACAGTAAATTTGATTTTTATGACTGGATTTACTGATTCAGTCTTTGTTTTCTGCATTGTGAAAAAAAAAACTTGAATTGAATTGAAATCAAGCCCTGTCTAAGACACTTTCTTTTGACAGCACTGCATGCACTTTTCACAGAGAAGCCAATACTTCAATGTATTTCAGTTGAGATACTGCTCAAATAGGCAGTAGACAGCAGGCAGCTCAATGTTGTTTCAGACAGAAACAAACAACTGAATGAATCACATAAGCTGAGCTAGATTCTATCCTCATATATTCTGAAAGTCGTACCTGTAGAAGAAGTCTCTCGTCCCCAATGACGGCGGCCGTGTGCCAGTCGATGATCTCTGAGAAGGGAAGCTCCCAGCCGTTACTGAGCATGACGGGAACACAAGCGGCCTGCGCGCAAACACACACACACACACACACACACAGGCGTGTTAAAACAGGCTGAAGAAAAATAAAACAAGCGTCATGAAAATTTTATTAGCGTCTTCAAGTGGAAAGTCTGAAAGCAAGAAGAGCTCTGACTTCAGACTGAGAAATGACTGAGGAAACATGGTTTATCACATCAGTCATGTTTCTGTTCCATCTTGAGCTCTGGCAAATCTGGCAATGACTGAGGGAAACACAAAGCATGGCTCTGCCTGTCTGAACCTGAGGCTTCATGGGTCAACAATGAAAAAGAGAACGTGAGATAATCACCAAGAACAGAGAAGGAGACAACTGCAAAAAACAAGGGAAAAAATCTTAATAAAAAATTGTACTTTTAATATTTTTTTTATATACAGTATATGTACCAATATGGAAATATACAATAATGTGCAATATGGGCATTTATTTAAAAAGAAATCAAGCACATTCAAGCAGCTCTTCTGTGCATGTACACTGTCAAAGATGTTCAAAATACAGCAACAAATGAGTTTGTGTGTCTTGTTCCTGAAGTAACACTGTAGCAGCAGGTACCAACAGACAGATGGTGCATTTTTTCTATAACATCTAAAGACTACCTGGTCTCCAATTTGCATTTCAGCTGCCATTATTGGTCATTAGTGCAGAGCTGCATTCATAATTTAGGATGGAGTTACAGTGAAAACGATTCCAAAAGCTCAAAATAACCATCACCCCAGTAAAGGATTAAAAAATAATAATAATACATTTTGTTCATTTATAGTAGTTTAATACCAAGTAGTGTTGTTATGATTTACTAAAACTATAAATAAAATAAAATAAAATATTTGATGAAAAAAATTGCCTTAGCAATTAATTGAATTAAGTTTAAGGATTAAAATTACTAACTGAAGTAAAACAATCTATATTTAAAATTAAATTCAAAAAATAAAAAATCTAATAAAAATTACAAACCCCTATTTAAAAATAAATATTACTAAAATCAAAATAATTAAATGACCAATTAAATTCATATAAATAAATTCCTAAAACAATCTGAAATAACACTGTTATGGAGATGAAAGATAAGGATGAAATTAGATATTTTTTTGTAAATTTGGAGATGCTACCATAGCAATATTAAAACATAAATAAATTAAAAAAAATAAGATGGTATCACAGTATTTTCTTGCTTTTTGAACATGCATCATGGTGATAATATGAAATTAAAAAAACACATGAATATGGAACAAACAAAAAAAAGAATACATACAAATAATTCAACTAAATCACAAAATTACTAAAACAAAATAAAAAAAAATAAAAAAAATAAAAGTAACATTTTTTTAATTAAAAGTTTTATAATAAATGTAATAAAATGTTATAGTTTATGAATTTAAACTATTAATAAAAAAACATGTTATATAATATGAATAATACTAAAACAACACAGTTACCAAATCCAAACATTTTGAATTCCTTTTTAATAGTTATAATTACATGCTTTTTTTGCAAGTGTGGACATGCTACAATATACCAAGTTATTTTCAACATGGTACAACAGTATTTTGATGTTTTTTGGACATGCATCACAGTAATAATGTTTTTTTTTTTTTTTTGACATGTATCATAATTCATTTATCATGCTCTGTATTAAATGCATTATCTGTCATCAACAGAACTTTATTGTAGATGAAGTCCAATATTTCACAACTGTGTGTGTGTGTGTGTGTTTGCACAGGCTTGTTGTCCTGTCCCTAATCTGTAAAGCTGCTCCCACCCTCTGACCTCCCCTCATCTCTAATATCATCCCGCTGTTATGGACTAATCCTTGCAGTGTTATTACCCAGCGCTTAAATCTGCTGAAATACATACAGACCAATGAAAGACACAAATGCACATACACAGCATAAAAGCCCTGCAAACCTCAGCAAGTCAATCCTCAACACCCACACAATTCAAAACACAATATATAATGGTCTGTAAAGCCTCATGTCTGCACAACATCAGACAACCTGAAAGAGCACAGCCACACTCCCACACAATACACAATAGACGGCCGTCTGACATTACACCAGCATCACTGAATAGTGCTGGTTATGGATAAAGGTGGATTTGACAAAGTAATGAAATACCACAAATTAGATATTTAATATCTCAATTGCTGCTTATATGAAACATTTATTAAATTGGATTATTACTGTTTTCATAGTATTTTTGATTAATTTTTAATGCATATTTGGGGAGCAGAAGGGACTTCTTAAAAAAAAAAAATAATAATAAAATAAATAAATAAAATCAAACTGACACCAAACATAGTATGAAATCAAGTGATATAAAGGGGTAACATGAATCAACTTTAATATATGTGATAATAAATGTAAGGAACATAATTTATATTTATAAAATATATAACATATATATAAATTTGAACTATATATAATTAAAAAAATAATTTCTTTTAATTTTTTAATCTAAATTTTAAATTTAGGATTGGCTATATTAAAAAAAAAAAAAAAATACAGTTTCTTATGCTCACCAAGGCTGCATTTAATTGTTCAAAAATGCATACAAATTCTGAATTATTATTATAGTTTAAAATATTTGTTTTATATTTGCATATTGCATTAAAATGCCTTTGATGCGCAGCTGAATTTTCAGCATCATTACTCCAGTCTTCAGTGTCATGTGATCCTTCAGAAGCTTAATTAGTAGAAGAACAGCATTTTATTGCAATACAAATCTTTGGTAACATTACAATTGTTTTGACTGTCACTTTTGACCAATTTAATGTGTCCTTTCTGATTTGTCAATATATTTATCCAAGTATATCACATAGCCTTAGTACTGCAATGATGGTGAAGAGTGTGTGTGTGGGTGTGTATGTGGGCTGGAAACACAGAACCTGCATGCAACTGCTAAGTGTCTTCCTTTGGCTACCGGTATTGGCGATGGGAAGGAACTGAAAAACTGTACCTGCAGAGCCTCCAGGAAACGGAAAGAGCCCAGGCGGCGTCCTCGAGGCACGAGACAAAAAGTGGAGTTATGTAGCATTTCTTTATAGTCATACCTGTTAAGAAAAAGAAAAGGAAGGAAGCACATATTAAGAACCAAGGTCAGAAACCATCCTGCTGCATGAAAACAGGAGGTGAACATCATATTTGCATGGAAACTCAGTTAGCGCTCATCACATCTGGCACAGATTGTGAATCAAGCATGTTCAGTGGTCTGAACACACTCATACATTCACTGTGGAAAAAAGCAACTACATACTTTCCAGTTTACAGGAACGTTTGAGTCACGAATATCACTAGAAAACTACATAAAACCCCCTGTTAGAGCAAAAGAATTTCCCCCAAATGCTGTCTCAACTATTCAAACACAATTGCTGAAGAATTACAACTATAAGCAGCAGAACTAGTCAAAATAACCAACTAGATCTCCATAGCAGCAACTGGCAAATAACCAAAATAATCTAGCATCCCATAATAACCAGTCAAAATTCCAACGCAACCAGCCAGACGCCAAAGCAACTCCTAGTAACCTGCCACTCAGCAACTACTCAAAATACCAAAGCAACCATCTGGAGTACCTTAGCAATGTCAATTAACCGGCTACAACATCTGAGCAACCAACTAGAATGCCACAGCAGTGTAGTATACTGAGCAGTGTAGTACTGAGAGTATACTGGGCAGAATGCAGTGAAGCATAGCATGCATTATTATATTTTATAAAATAATTTAAAGACTTTTTATCTAAAACAATGTAATTTCTTTTTATTGCAATCAAGGTGTTTAGACTAGTTTGTCATAAATACTATAAAATCATTCTAATATGTTGATTTGATGCTCATTAAACATTTCTTATTAGTATTTTTGTGATACTTTTTTTTTTACAGGATTGTTTGATGAATAGAAATTTCAACAACAGCATTAAAGAAATAAAATAAAAAAACTAACATAATAAATTACTTAAATGTATGTAAACCTTTTACCACACAATAAAAAAATACTTTTTCAGAGTTTATATCTCACAAAATCTGACTTTGTTTCTAGCAGTTGAAGTATATATCTCACAAATTTTGAGTTTATCTCTTGCAATTCTGTTTATATCTCGTAATTCTGAATTTAGATCTTAAGATTCTACATTTATATCACTCGATTTTATCCCACAATTCTGAGTTTATCCCCCACAATTCTGAGTTAATATCTCATAATTCTGAGTTTATATCCCACAATTCTGAGTTTATATCCCACAATTCTGAGTTTATCACCAACAATTCTGAGTGTACATCTTGCTGTTCTGAGTTAATATCTCGTGATTTTGAGTTTATCCCCCACAATTCTGAGTTATTATCTCGTAATTCTGAATTTCTATCCCTCAATTCTGAATTTATATTCTAAGTTTATATCCCACAATTCTGAGTTTATATCCCGCAATTCTGTTTATATCCTACAATTCTGAGTTTATGTCCTACAATTCTGAGTTTATATACCACAATTCTGAATTTATGTCCTGCAATTCTGAGTTTATAAACTGCAATTCCAAGTTTAAATCTCACAATTCTGTCAAAAAGTCAAAATTGTGAAATAAAGTTGCAATTACCCTTTTGTGTTTTTATTTTTTGGTAAAAACAAAAAATGTCTCCTGTTTGTCCCAATGCCAGTGTGACTGATAGAAACCACACATCAATCTAACCTGCTTCTTGTAAAAAAGGGGTTACAGACATTTAGCGTCATAGTATGAATCACACCCAAGTATGCACAGACATACACGTCCACGCTCTTGACCTCTCGACCTCTGCTTTGTAGGCTGCTCTTGCACTATGGTGGGATATAAGCTTCAGCAAATGCTTTGAGCAGTTTCAGTCGGCAGTTGGATTAAGTGGCTGTATGGAATTCCTAATTCAACATTCCTGCTTTTTTGCCCGTCTCGCCCTCCCTTCTCCTCTCTTACATATTCTCCTCCACCATGTTCTCCACTCCTTCTCCTCCCTCTCTCCAATGAGTAATCGTGATGCTGTGCATTCGAATGTGAAGTCCCTGAGGTCTTCCTTCACCTCTGCTCTTCAGCGTGGATGAAGGAAGGTCAAGATGCCTGCAGACAGTGAGAAAGAAACTGCCTGGACTTCGGGTCTGATGCTCTCCAGGTTGAGAGTTGGCTGGTGTTGTAGGATGCTGTAATAACCTTAGATGACCTGTTGGCTCAGAGGGCAACCTGATATGGGTTGTCTGAAAATAGGACGGGATGATGCATTCGAAAGACTTCATAATTCGACAGAACCACACAGCTAATCCTGCCGGCTCATTGTGTGCAGACTAATTTTTATTTTTAATATGTCTCTCAAGCAGATATTTAAAAAGAATGTTTTGTGTATTTTCAATTTTGTTGTGCTGTCCTTAAAGGCTGTCTGCAATCATTTACTAATAAAAAATAAAAATAAAAACTTGGCTGGGACTTAATTTTATTCATCACAAATTGACTGGATGAAATGTGAGCACACATACTAGAATGGGGTTTTGAAATGGATTATTAAATGAATGGACTGGGTATCAACTTAAGCTCTAGTTTATTTCTTGAAGCCGGATGGCAGGCGTGACCACAGTATAGCACAGCACACAGCTCCTGTTATAACGAATCGCAGTGAGCTCACACACGCAGGTCAGGGGTAACTGCAACCCTACGCCATTACTCAAACACAAGAAGCCAGTCGAGCGCAGCCGGGGTGAGGAAGTTCACTGCATGCAGGAAGTGATGGAGTGGGTTGTGGGAAAGAACTTTCTGTTGGAATAAACACATCCATATTTCAGCTCCATGGGCCACCACGCTGATGATGACCACACGCAACTCCACAACATACTACACTCCTATTAATAAAGCTTCTTCACTGGCATTGCTGGTTCCATGTAGAAGCTTTAACATTCATGGAAACTTTACACTGCAGAAAATGGCACTTTACAGTGGAAAAGAAGGTTCTTTAGATTATTAAAACGTGGTTGTTTTAAGAACTGTTCACTGAAATGTTTTGGGGGGACTGGCTTTAAATGAATTTTCTGCATTGAATGCAACTTACACTCTATTAGAAGTATCTGTTGCATGTTTATTTCCACAAACAAAAAAAACAAAAAAATATTAATATATATATATATATATATATATATATATATATATATATATATATATATATATATATATATATATATATATATATATATTTGAAAACATAATAAAATCTAATTTTGAAATGTGCTAATTTGAAAGTTTTGAATGCCAATATATGCAACATGTTATGGCTATCTATCGCCAGAGGTACTATACTGTTAACTAAAACTATTTAAATGGTTTTCATTAACTGAAGTAAAACTGAAATTAAACTAATTCAAATATCATAAAACAAAACTTATACGGAATTATATTATGTTTACGTAAAAAATGACTGAAATACGTAAATTAAGCTAAATACAATAAAAAAATCGCTAAAAACTAAATTATTAAAAGAGCTTTGCGACTGTTTTTTGTGGTCAGCTTCTCTATCAAGTTGACAAGTGCGCAAGATGCATAAGAAAAAAGAGGGAACTAGGACGTAGGCGGTCAAACTGTCTAAGTTTTCTTTGTTATGTTTATATTTGGCATTGTTGCCATAGCAGCCGGTTGGCATGGGTGGCATCTGTGCCTTAAATCAGATTAGTGGAAATGAGAGCTCGGATGGCAACTGCTAGTTTCACCAATGCTGCCAACCTGCTTGTAATGACTGTGTAATCAGAACAAGATTAAACCCATACTTAACACCCGTCCCGACACTCGTACACACGCACAACTTCATGAGCATGTTACAACTGTTTTAACATCCATGGGATCAAGAGAAGAGCAGCCTCTGAAGATACTGATTGAAGCAGATCCAGATGAAAGCAGTTGGTTTGAGTCTCTTGTGGATGGGAGTAAATCCAAGGCACCATGACACATATGCACTTACGATACAGATTTATGATGCCGCATTTTGTCCTATTAAAATCCATTCACATAATATAATAAACTGACTCATAATCCAAAAAGCCATACTTTAAAAACAGCCCAACACAGTGCATTTGGAATATTATATTATTGTTTTTATTTGTTAAATCCCCCATTTTTTTCTTATTGCAAATGCAATACCGCTGTACTGTGATCTGTTCTTTTATAACCAAAAATAATATAAATGCATGAAAAAGTATTCAAAATGCATCATTTAAATCACGATATCATAGATATAGATGCAGAAGAAAATATCATGAACTTGTATCATAGGTTCATGAACAAAGTTTTAAGCATGTACCATGGCAAAAAAATACACTGTAAAAAATCTAACTTTAGAAAAGTTAGTTAAATTATTTGTGTGAACCGAACAAAAAAACTCTGAACATGTCGCTACCAAAAGTTGTATTTGTAAAAGTATTTGCTCACAACATATCCAAATGTTCTCCTAACTTTTCAAATAGAGTCATGTGAACAAACTATTTTACACTGAACAATATTGCACAAGTTCCCAACATGCACTGCAGCTTGATAACATTTTATGTTAATTATTATTCAAATATTATCATTGTTTTAGAAATTTCTGGCTTAATTTATGCTTCTGCTGCTGTTGTCACTGTCAGTTAGCTGCCATGTGGATCAGAGTTTATATTTTTACTGATTTACAATTTTTTAATCCTCACTATGGTTGAGAATAGTATGCTAAGGTACTGTATATATGCATCTCATTGCAACGTATATAATACATTTGTCTATTAGATGTTTGCCTTAAGAAGCAAATACTTATAAAAAAAAGTATTAAAAAATAAACATAAATCTAAAACGAAGAGTACTGTTTAAAAAAATTAGCATTGCTAAAAGATCTTTGTTTGCTCAGACAGATCTTTCAACACTCCGTAGACTGACTTTTATGCATTAGATGAACTAAAGTTTTGAAGTTGTCCGTTGCTAGTTGAGTTAACTTAAGTTGATTGCGATAGGTTACCTTTTTTATTTGAGTTAGGTCAACTTTCTTTTTTTTTTTTTTTTTTACAAAAAAAAACATGATATTACTATGTTTGATCAACTGTTATTGTTATGGTATTGTAATCATTCAGTATAATGGTGTGCATAAACTGGCCAGTATGATTTTTTGTAGTTATTAATCATTTTATTCAGCAAGGGTGCATTCAATTAATCAAAAGTGACAGTAAAGAATGTTTTTAATGTTACAAAATTCAATGTTCCATTTCAAATACATTGAATTTCTATTCATCAAACTTGACAAAAATATTTAGCAGCACAACTGATTTCAACAATGATAATATTAATAATAATAATAATAATAAATGTTTATTAAGCAGCAGAGCAGAATATTAGAATGATTTCTGAAGGATCATGTGACACTGAAGACTGAAGTTAAGATGCTGAAAATACAGCTTTGCATCCCAGAAATAAATTACATTTTAAAATGTATTCATAAAGAAAATGGTTATTTAAAATTTTAATAATATTTCAAATTTTTATGGTTTTTATTTAAAATTTTTATAAAATCCTGCAATATAGAGACTTCTTAAACATCTTTCTCTTTAACATTAACACCAAATACAGGTCTTGTAACTGTAGAAAAACTGCTTTATGCTTCTGCTGGTTACACTCGGTCAAATCTAATAGAGATGTTTTCACTACAATGTCACTACAATGGAGTCACTACAATGCCAACTACACACTTCCCCTTTAGCTTGTTAGACAAAAGATGTCATTTGACTTCCACAAACAACAATGCATATTAAGATCAAAAGTGCAACGGTTGCATCCGCTGTCTGCACTAATAATAAGACATTAATGGCTCAGGCACAGCTGGTTTGCCGATGTCCATTTATCCTGTAATCCTGCCCTGCTGACAGAGCCAAAACGCCATTTGTAAAGTCCAGAAGAGCTACTGCAAATTACAGAGGGGGAAAAAAAATTATCTAATAGTATGCAGTATTTATAAGCACAATTATATTGCATGCAATTATAATGGCATGTAGTTGTCAAAAAACATGAACATTGTGAAACACAAGTGCCCTAAAGGTTAAGTGTGTCACTTTACACATCAAATGATATTAGAAAACTGATGACCAGTTTCAAACGGGCTGAGCCAATAGTAGTTAAGCATGGCCCATCTACTTTCTAGTGGCTTTTAGAGCCTCGTTTTGCGTTTATAATCACAGTCTTACAAACCATTCCAACTAAAACCTTGAGGGAAAAATATTTTTAAATAAGAACTGAATGAGCTGTTGAGCTTAATGGTGTTAACGTTGAAGTCAAGCGACCATAGCCTATGTTTACAATCTGGTGATTGTATTTCGGCTTCAAAGCTCATTCAAAATGGTGTTAATTTGTGAAGATTATCATGATGAACAAAGCAGAAGCATAAACTTTTGCAGGCCACAGAGTTTATTTTCTGCAATAATCCAAAAGCCAATGGAAAAACCTATTGGGTTTTTGTCGAGGGATCAATCTAGACGGCCTTTAAAAACACGTCATCACTGCAGAGCTCTATAGAAAACAACCATCTGGATGGTTAAAAAGTTCTACATAAACCGAATGCAGGGAATTAGCAGCATCCAAATGAACTTACTTTCAAACACAAAGCACATTTGCGCATAAGAAACTAGGACACGTTGTCGCAAGGTCTTCTGTCTCTCCAGAGTCAGAAAAACTTCCCTGCAGTCGTAACTTTCACTCGAGTTACTTTTGACTGGGCTAAAGGCTAAAGGCTACTGGAAAGTTTATCCGCACTGCCATGGCAGATGGTCCAAACGGATGTCTGGCCTCAAGGGCAAATACAGCTGATAAATTATCCACTGCAGACTGTGTCATTAATCATAACAGACTCAAGTTAATATCATCCTGTGCTGTCCTGTAATTACACTGGGAATTCACACTTGGGAATTTGGGATTTATTCTCTGAGCTGCCATTATCAAAACAACCCATGTATACGCCAAAAAATCAACAACACAGACAGCCAGGTGGGTTTATTAGGGAGGAAAAAGGCAGAATTAAGGCACTGATATACTTCAAGCAAATTCTAAAACTAAACTGGTGTCATTTTGAACAAAATGAGGTCAAACAAAGTTGTTTGGAGTTCGTTTAGGGTGTTTAAGACAGTTTGCCTTAGTGAACATGAACAGATGAGCTTTGAACTCCCATTGGTCAGTGGCGATTATGTAATAAGTGGTTGTGGCTTTGGGGCTCCGCCTTCTTTAAAAATGTTCTTGTTTAAAATTGTAAAGTAGTTTGCTTTAAAGCAGCCTATTGTTTAATAATGTATGTCAATACATAAATAAAAAAGTACTAAAAAATAAATAACAGATGTAAACGACAAAAACATTCAACGTACAAATAAAAATTAATATAAAATAAAAATAAAAGGACAAAAGAATTGCCAATCAGAAATTTTATTCAACTAAAAATGAATTAAACCATAGTACATAAAAAACAAAAATTAAGTTCTTAATAAATATAAAAAATAATAAAAAGAAATAAACCAAACAAACATACAATGAAAAAAAAAATTATAAAAAAATAACTGAGGTAAACAAACACAGTATAAACGATCGAAGCAAATAAACTATATAAATAAAACCATAATGAACTAAATAAATAAAATTATAAATAAAAATTAAGTAAACTATAAAAACAAATACATTTATAAATAAATAAATATGAAGTACTTAAACATGCTAAATAATAATGTTACTAAAGGTTTTGTATTATATATATATACATATATACATATATATATATATATATATATATATATATATATACATATATACATATACATATATATATATATATATATACATACATATATATATATATAAACACTAGTAAGCTTTTTCTGTATTTTAACTACAAATAGACTAATACAATTATATTGTTATTGAAATCAGCACAAATTAAATATAGAAGGAATTTTATACCTTTTACACAGCTTTTAACTTGCTTTTAAGTGCTTCATGATGTGACTTTTCCTGACTGGAGTGCAAATGTCCAATCCGATGCTTTCTTATCTGCTGGTTTTTCACCACTGTCTTCTTTGTTGTGTTTATTTGATCATTAAAGAGTTAGTTCACCCAAAAATGAAAAGTGGCTTGTATTTTACTCACCCTTAAACCATCCTTAAATACATTAAATAAAGTAAGCGCATTCATCATTAAACTGTTTCGTATGATAGATAGTGGAAGTGATAGAAAAATGTGTTTATTACATTTGAAATATGCATATTTTCGGACAAAAACGCATTGATTCACTACAGGAGGCTTTCATTCACACCCCTGAGCCATGTATGGCACATTTTATTATGGATGCACGCACTTTATTTAACACGTTTTGGACTGTTAAAATGAAACACCCACCCACTAAAATGATAAGAGCTTAGAAGAGCCAGGACAATTGTTTTAATGTAATTCCGATTGGATTCATCTGAAAGAAGAAAGACATATACACCTATGATGGCTTATGGGTGAGTAAAACTGGCTAATTTTTATTTATGGGTTAACTAACCCTTTAAGAGGAAAGGAACAGCATATATTTACTTATTCATCTAAACAAAATTTGCAGCCACGTCAAGATGTCCACTAACAGTATATTGCTATATCAGATATCTAAGCGAAGAACGTATACACACTTTGCAGTGAGTATATCAGATGCTTTAGGTTAAACAAGGAAACTTTCCCTTTTTTTTTTTTGACCCATGCTACAGCGGTGTGCTCCAATGCTCCTGTTTTCTCTCAGGAATCGTGTCTCAGACCTGAGGGGGAAAACACAGCATGGTCCGGTCTTCGAGATTTCTCGTCCTTATTAAAAGCCCAGCGAGGGTGTCGAGTGGGAGAGGAAAGGGGCAGGGAATCAGTGACCCCGGCAGCGGCGGGTCTCCAGAGCAGGAGGAAGGTGAACGCAGTCACTGAGATGCACTAATGAGCTCGCTAGCTCTGTTGGATGACCGCTGAGGCTCGACACAGGCGCCGATTTGGTGAGAACTAGTCATAATTAGGAACTCGTGTCTGAGCGCATGCACACGTCTACACGACTGAGGTGTCGCTTCCTGAAGAAGGGGTGTGTTTGTTTGTGGCAGGACGGGACATGAGTTTCAGACACTGTCGTGGCCCATGTTGACCCTGGCCATCTGGTCAGCCCGTAGTAGATGTTGCTCCTGTCCGTGGAGAAAGATCTAGCGGCTGTCTCCATGTTCTTGCTGGTTGTGCTCAACATGTAGTTAATGTGCATCCAGGGCAAGTGCAGACAACGGTTTAATTGGACACATTTAATGAGAGAGAAGATCAAAGTAGGACAAATAACATTATATAAATAGCACTGTGGACTACAAATATCAATGAGATACTTGTTTTATCTTTCTTTTCGGACTTTCTATTCTTTGATCAACACTTTTCATGGAAAACCGTATATTCTTGATGTTTTAAATAAGAGTAAAATGTAGATATATGCTAACATTCACAAGTTCCTTCCTCAGTGCATGGAGGAGTTATTCAGAAAATGACTGTCCATATTTAAATATCAACCCCTATTGAGTTTAAACATGAGAATAAACATAATTAAATAATATATGTAAATAAAAAAAAAAAATTATAAAATAAAAAATTAATAAAATGTGACAAAAAAATACAAAAAAAATAAAAAATAAAATAAAAATACAATCATTAATATATTAAATAAACTAAAAATAAAACTAAAACAACAAACAGTTATCTGCCTTTTACATTTTTAAATAATGTATAAGTAAATATAAAGTACCGTAATAAAAAATAATATATTTTTAAGAATATTTTTATTCAAAAACAACAAATAAGAATCGCAAACAAACATTAAGTATAAACTAAATGTATACTAGCCTAAATATATAAATATACTAAATTAACACAATTTTTTTTACTTAAATAAAACATTTAATGAACTAAAAATAAATAACTAATAAATAACTTAATAGTAAAAACTATACACAAGCAAACATATAAATAAATAAATATGAAGTATAAAACATTTTAAATAATTCTGAGGTAAAAAAAAAAAATCAGAAAGAAGGCAAAAAACATTGTAACTATTAAAAAAATGAAAAACACTGTATTTTAACTAGGGATGCGGACCGAAACCCGGTATTAAAATGGCCCCGGGGCTAAATTATGAAAGACCGTAGTATCAGTAAGATCTGACGGTATCGGTTCTGCTTTCGGTACTGGAGGGGAAAAAACTTGTGTACCATGTATTTATGCTTAATAATGTTATCGTGCACATTTTATCTCACCAAACATTTCTAATGTGCGATCATATTAAGACGTTTGTCTGTGAGATCTGCGAGATATCTCATGCGTGCCGTGGAGGCTATAAAGGTAAATCAGTAGCAAAACTCGAGAGGTTGAAGATATGAATGTGAGAACTTGTCATATTAATATTTGTATTTGTAAGTTAAAATTTACACTCACAGCTCTGATGTGAAAAGTTGAATCTTTCAATTTGCACACACAGACAATGATCAAAACACCCGTGTTTTGAATTGGAAGTTGTAGATTAATAGTCACAAATGTGTAGAATGACATTCACACAAAGAAAATGACATACACACATTTTTACGACATATTTACTTTTGCACTTTACTTCAGTTTCGCTGCACAACGTCAAGTCGGCACTTACAACCTCTCAGATATGGAAGTACAAGTTCAAATCCTAGCCCTCTGACTTTTGCTACTCTTTTTGCGGTATTCTGTTGCAAAATCTCACTTGTGCACTTGTATATGCAGATGTGAGAGAGCAGAGCTGGGGGCGGGGCTTTGGTGCGAATGAAGACATTTTATAGGTCGATGCCCGACCAATTAACAACGCCAACTGTTTTCACTGAATATCCTTAGCTTTGACAGGATTTTAAGACACTGCATTCATTTTGCCATTCAGGTATTATCTAGTAGACAAAAAATGCAACATATTTTATATGTATATCCCACTGCATATCACTCTACCAGAGTTGCAATATAATGCTGTTTTTATTATTTTTATGTTTTGTAAAAATAATTTTAACTTCTTCATTGGGTTAAATTCCCAATTTGCTTGTCAGTAATGAACCTTTTTAAATGCAACATTATTATTATTATTTTTTAATAAAAATCGAGTGTTTAATAATGTCTAAATGTAAATTAAACAGCAAAACCTAAAAAATAAGCACTTATGACCAGAAATACTGTTTTGAGCAACTAGAGCTAAATACATGTATTTATTAAACATCAACAAGGCCATCTAGTGTTTAAGCAATGGAATTGCATATGAATATTATCTTTCTGGCCACTACTTGGACCAAATGCCTCTAATTTAAAGCGTGCCTCTTTGCACGGGAATTTAAACCTAAATACTACAGTTATTGTAGTATAAATAATAACAATATTAGAAAATGTTATATTTCAAATGGTCATTCATGGATGATAATTATTGCGCATATTATTTAGTACCATGATCTCTTCAAATTAACTAAACAGGACTGAGTTAACATGTAGTACAGTTATTTTATTGGTTAAAAGTTACACTTAATTGTTTAGTCACATTTAACTGCCAAGGAGGAGTATGAGAACATAATGCTGTTCCATTTTCCAGTATAAAATGCTATTGTAACGCATGGTCATTAGTCAACGTAGTTATCCATGCATAATCAATGCACTTTAAGTGTTACAAATTACTAGAAATCGCTGCAAATATAATGAAACTGCTGTCTATCCCAATTAATACATTCAAGCATATTGACAAAATGTTTAGTTTAGTACTATTGATAGCTCCATGAACCACGTGACCGCGTGGCGGTGAGATCAAAGCATGCTCTGGTTCAGCGAGTTTACTTTGCAATATGCAGTGGGATATACATATAAAATATGTTGCATTATTTGTCTACTAGATAATACCTGAATGGCAAAATGAATGCAGTGTCTTAAAATCCTGTCAAAGCTAAGGATATTCAGTGAAAACAGTTGGCGTTGTTCATTGGTCGGGCATCGACCAATAAAATGTCTTCATTCGCACCAAAGCCCCGCCCCCAGCTCTGCTCTCTCACATCTGCATATACAAGTGCACAAGTGAGTTCTGCAACAGAATACCGCAAAAAGAGTAGCAAAAGTCAGAGCGCTAGGATTTGAACTTGTACTTCCAGGTATGAGAGGTTGTAAGTGCCGACTTGACGTTGTGGAGCGAAACTGAAGTAAAGTGCAAAAGTAAATATGTCGTAAACGTGTGTATGTAATTTTCTTTGTGCGAATGTCATTCTGCACATTTGTGACTATTAATCTACAACTTCCAATTCAAAACACGGGTGTTTTGATCATTGTCTGTGTGATATTTGTTACAAATACAAATATTAATATGACAAGTTCTCACATTCATATCTTCAACCTCTCGAGTTTAGCTACTGATTTACCTTCATAGAGGCTGTCTGTCAGTCACACACACACACCACAACGAGTGCGGCGCACACACAGACATAACAGTACGAAAACTCCCGCTTAATAAAGAGTGACGATGGCGAAGAGATTTGCTTAATAATGTTATCGTGCACATTTTATCTCACCAAACATTTCTAATGTGTGATCATATTAAGACGTTTGTCTGTGAGATCTGCGAGATCTCTCATGAGCGCCGCGGAGGCTGTCCGTCAGTCACACACACACACACACACACCACAACGAGTGCGGCGCACACACAGACATAACAGTACGAAAACTTCCGCTTAATAAAGAGTGACGATGGCGAAGAGATTTGCTTAATAATGTTATCGTGCACATTTTATCTTACCAAACATTTCTAATTTGCGATATTATTAAGACGTTTGTCTGTGAGATCTGCGAGATCTCTCATGAGCGCCGCGGAGGCTGTCAGTCAGTCACACACACACAAGAACAAGCGCGGCTCACACACACGCTTAAGGGGCTGTTCACATATCACGTCTTTTGCGCGCTCAAGTTCTTTATTTCAAATGTAGGCGCGCGGTATGCGCGCTCATAACGGAAGTGGAAGAGTTAAAAACATCTAAACTTTTCAGAATGCCGCAAGCGCACCGCAGGTCATGTAACTTCCTCACCTTTTCCGTAACAACGTTGAAAGCTCAGCCAAGATGAAGGAACAGCTTATAGCTGTATGTGGACTTTTAAATTAATTTAGTAGCAGTGCTACTGCAAGCAGTTTTTAGTGCTGCAAATCCATTTATCCATTGCTGAAATTTCCGCTTCTTCATGGAGAGAGCAGGTCATGGTTGCTTGGGGGGGGGGGGGGGAAATAAGAAAGCGGCGTGGCTAGCGTTTTCCACTCGTTTTTAGACGCGATATGTGAACGGCCCTTACAGTACGAAAACTCCTGCTTAATACAAAGAGTGACGATGGCGGAGACAGTAAAACGCAACGCAAAAAGTGTGGTTATACTTCACTAGAGTTGATGCAGACAATGCTGGTTGTCATAAGTGCAACAAAATTTTTGCATGTAAGGGCAGAAACACAAGCAATCTGTCAAAGCATCTTTCAAAAGTGCATTATGTGCAGACAGAGAAATGCAAAGTTTTCGACTGCCTAACACAACACAAAGTAACACAACACAAAGTACCGATAAGAATACAGTTAAAGTACCGGCCCGTTAAGCAGTATCGGTAAGAGTAGTAATACCGTTAAAACCTTAACGATACCCATCCCACGAAAAGACTAATATATGATGACTGAAATGATACCAGATTTTAAATCAGCACAAAACTAACACAGTATATGCTATAGGCTAAAAAAAACACCAACATGAAATTATGTTTGCAGCCTATTTTATTTTCCAAGTTAGGATATTCAACAAGAAAAATTGCTGCATCCTATGAATCATGTAAAATAAAGCAGGATCTTGCATTAGGCTGCTTATTTCTAACTGCTGTTTACGTATCATTTGCAATATCATTATATATTTTGTTACATTTTGATATAATCTACCCTCATGTATCCTTCAAAACCAACTATCTTCACTTAAAATGCCAGTTTTATTCGATTAGAATGAAATAAGAGATGTGAGCAATCTTCTGTAATCCATCATGCACCTCCCTAGAGAAAACAAAAGTCCATTACAGTAAGGTAACAGCACTGGATGCAAACCAGATCTTGTAGACGAGAGAAATCAGAAGAAGAGGCTGGAGAGGTTTGACTTACACGAGTCAATTCAAATACGCTTTTACTAGGTTGTCGTGACACTGTTATTGTGCTCTGCCGTGAATTAGGAGACAGTTGGGAAGCTAAAAATAAAGAAACTGGAGTTGAAAGACATTCTCATAAATAAAAAAAGAGCATCGGGATGAATTTTCGCTGTCTGGTGCTCTAGAAAAAGTGGTTGTGGTTGTGTCAGGCTCCCACTGTCTTTAATCCCCCATGGAGAGTTTTGCGTCGCTAAGCACATGAGTTCAAGCCAAAGGAATGCCAGTCTATGAGACGAACACACACACACACACCAACAATCACACTCCACGTCTCTCGCTTTCAGCATGCATCTAAGATCCAAACGGCCCCTTCAACCCTCTTGGAAACAGCCAGGCTCATTTCCTCACAGCTATGCGCTAGTTTTAGCTTGCAGGGCCAATGCTGACTGCTGGGAAGATCAGCATTTCCAAAGGTCATAAACGATCACATCATGAGACAAGACATCCTTTGAAGACGTGCATTAACAGGCATCTGTCACCGTCCCCCGAAAGAAAACTTGCAAGTGCTTGAGACAGCCTGGAAAAATTCTCAGGCATGTGAAAATAAAATCATTTTTGCATCTAGAAAAGGACGTACAGTAAATCTGCACTCCATATAGCACTTCAAACATACATTAAAAACCTATTTAATGTCATTAGAAACCAAATGCATTAAAAATAATAAATGCAATGGTCGATGTAAGCACCGCAGAATGACTTCCTCACTCTATTATTAATTTGATGCATAAAACAATAGTCTCGTTGGCTCCGTGCTGCTATTATGCGTATAAAGGAGTGGGTGGAGAAACTCCACAGTCAGAGATTTCTAATATTTTCTCAAGCCTTTGGAAAGCATGGGTCATCACTGATGGAAAACCATCACTGAGAATGTTGTTCATGTTTATTCTCCTCTCTATTAGTCACTTGTTCTCATTGCTGCTGGGAATGAAAGTCTTTCCATAAATGGTGAAAAACAAGTCCTTCCAACTCTTACTAGAAGAGACATTTAGTTGAATAGATTATGGTTGCTTATAAACAATATTGGAACAGCTTGCACTTGACTGAGCAGTCACATTAATGAAGAAAAAAAAATGCAAATATGCTGTAAAAAATCACCTAAAATTAAAAATGTGTAATAATTTGTTCACCCTCATGTCATTACAATCCATTCTTTCTTCTGTGAAACACAAAAAAAGACACGTTGAAGAACATTTATGCGTTTATTTGTCCATACTAGTCAATGAAAGCCAATGGGGTCCAACACTGTTTCCACCACAATCTTCTTTTTTATTCCTCAGAAGATGAAGAACGCAAACCATCTAGAACAAACATGTTTAAGAGGGTTTTCAGTGGCTGATGCATATATATGACTAGAAATGTACACTATGGATGAACACAAAATCTAATTATTCGACCAAATTATGCTCTGATGTAAAAAACAAAAAAACAAAAACAAAAACAAATGCTTTTCTTTAGAAAACTGGCAAAGTGGACAGTTTTTGGTTGATGCTGTTAACTAGAAATTAAAATTGTATACATTTGAACTTTTTAAATTCTATCGTTTCAATTGTGATTAAAGTGATAAGGAATAACAATGAGATGAAGGATGGAGATCTTTAGTGAACAACAAAATTCAGTCTGTTCCTCACGCAAAACTATATTCAGAAAACAGAATACAAGTCATATTAATTACTTTTTATGGTGCTTTTTGTCTTTTATTCAGCTTGACAGCCATGATCACTGCAAACTGTTTTTGTATGGAAACAAGTCTTTCAAATTTCTCCTTCTGTTCGCCAAAGTAGAGACAACAGCATATGAGTTTGAAACAACATGAGGGTAAAACTTTTTTTTCTTTTTTTACAAAAATGTAAAATGAACTATACCCCTTTTAACTAAAGGTAAATTCAATTTCAAACACTAAAAAAAGACACGATCAAAGTCTTCCCACCGGTCATGCGTGATTCACAGATCCCTCATTTGTTGAACTGGTTCAAAGAAGCTTCATTAAACATTTACAGTAGCTCAGAGTGGAGGATCTTGACGCAGCTCTGCTCTCTCTGACCCGGGGTTAATTTATCTAATTACTGCACAAAGATTCACATCCACACCGATGCATCTCTCCTTCATTTGCCTTTCATTCCCTCCCTTGCTTCGATCTAATGGGTTTTACATGTACCATTGGTTACAACCATCAATTCAGCACAGATCTAATGAAATTTCATATTATAGAACTGGTGTTCAGAGACCAATAATTGGATATGATATTAATCTGAAAAAGATGTGGTAATCCAATAGTCTGCAACACTTAGATGAGATATATGCATAATATTCATATGCAAGTATTAATTATTTCTGAAACTTAGTGTGTGTACATAAAATCCTAAAATACCAAGTCAGCACATCAGAATGCTTTCTGAAGATCATGTGACACTGAAGACTGGAGTAATGATGCTGAAAATACATCTTTGCATAACAGGAATAAATTACATTTTAACATCTATTCTAATAAAAACCAGCAACTTGCAATAATGTTTCATAAAATTACTGTTATTTCATTTTTGATTAAATAAATGTAGCCTTTTCTTCAAAAACATTATAAATCTCACCAAACTTTTGTGTGAAGTTCCATTTTCATGCCATTGTTACAACACACAAAACAACTACATATTTAAAAAAATATATTATAAATAATAACAATAATAAATTCACAGCTCAAATAGTTTCCTTGTGAAAATTAGAAAATTTAAGTGCCTTATCATAACAATGAGATGACAATATTTTTGTGGTAATCAACAATATGCAATATGTGTTGATTAAGCTTGACTTATGTTCAACCATGATATTTCTTTAGTGAATTATTTATTACAAAAATAAAAATTTTGGCGTCATAATGTAATTGAGAGAACAGTCCACTAAATTATGACTACAATTAAAATTATTAGAATTTTCACACACTGTCACCTAGTCACTTTCACCACAATCACAATCAAGTATTTTTTTTCTTCTCAAATGCTGTTAATAAAACAAAGGTGCTATGATCGAAGTTTCTTGCTACTTCAAAGTTTCTTGTTTCATTAAATGTGTTACCTGCTGGCTCTTTATAATTATTTGTCAAATTTAACATTTCCACACCAAATCTTTTTCATAGTGAAACAATTTTATATTTACATTTAGAAATTTAGCAGATGCTTTTATCCAAAGCGACTTTAGCTTTTTATATAAAGTTGGAAATAGATTTGTCCATTTTTTATATGTAACTACATTATCGTCCTGCTCTAATCAGCTAAATGCAACTATAAGATATTATGCACATATTTGAAAAGTGTTATATAAAATACATTTGACTTGATATAGTTAAAGAAAGACTTTGCTATTTGCAGTTTGCAACAGAACACAGTCAAAAGAGAGGCTTCAGGCCGATCGATCCATCAGGATGAGTCACAGAAACCCAAGAACAGTAGCTTGTGTTGTCTGCGCTCAGCTCATGTGTCGTGAGACACTCAGGGGTCAGTGCTGAAGGCTGATGGAGTGATCGGTAAGGTCACCGCTGGGCTAAAGCTCATTCTGCTCTCTCTGGTCAGCACTACAACTGCTACAGTCCCTGGATGAACCGGCCGCATGCATAATTCACCACAAAGGAAACCGTGTTGACAAAGAGACAAGCTAAGACATGCAAATATTGATTCTACTGTCCTGTAGTGCACAACACGCTCACTTGACTGCTTAATTCACTCCGCTTCGCCAAGCATTACAGCACCAGAGTCAGAAATTAACTAGAGCTTAAGGCACAAATGCCAACAAAAATGACAGAAATAACCTTTATTAATAAACAAACTAAAAAGGTGGTGGTTATGAGGTTGTGATAGCTTGTGCATCATATGCACCAGCTTTTGCTTTGGTCATTTTCTTTTGAATATTAACTGCCAGAATTCTTCAGAATGAAAATGAATTTGAATTAATTTATTAAATTATGGAACTCAAATGAAAAACTGAATTTTTAAATGCGAAAACTGAAAAAAAGAGAAAGCAAAATTACAAAATGCACAGTATATTGTAATACATATTTAAAAATTATATACACAGCTATTGAAAACAATTAAGAGACCACTTGAAAAATTCTCAATTTCTCTGGATTTACAATTTAATAATTAATAATTTAATAATTTTTTATTTAATTATTCAAGATTTATTAACATTTTATATGTATACATTTACAATAAATACTTTTTTTTAAATGTATATTCATGAAAGAATCCTGAAAAAATACTACTGTTTCCACAAAAAAAAAAATTAACAAAAAATAACCAAATAATAAATGTTTCCTGAGAAGCAAATCAACATAATGGAATGATTTTTGAAGGATCATGTGACTGAAAACTGGAGCTGAAAATTCTGTTTTACATTACAGAAATAAATTGCACTTTAAAATATATTAAAACAGAAAAAAAATATTTTAAACTGTAATAATATTTCAGAATTTTAATGCATTTTTGAACAAATTAAGCAGCCCTGGTGAGTGTAATAATAATAAAAAAGTCAGTCAGTCTTTCATGCCATTTTTATGATCAAGTAAAACAACAATTTTCATAGTAAGATGGCACTTGGATGAATTACTACAACTCTAACAACCATTACCCAATTCAACCAGTAATCAAGCACCACACAGACCATAATAACTGCAGGTTATATCGAGTTTCTGACCTACCAGTGGTGAAAAAGCACCACATTAGAAGCAGCAAAGAGATCTCAAGGAACGAATTCAAAATAGTACGCCATAACCTCTCGGGTCAGGGAGAGGCCATTGGGTTTAATGAGGTATGATAGGAACACAGGGGTCCTGCCGAGTGGAATATAATGAAGAGTTCACAGTTCTCCAGAACAGGAAGTGCACAAGCTCACATCCACATGAGAATTCCGAGAATGGAACGGATCCAACGGTGAACCAACTGCTTCAACACCCGGAGAGAGCGAAACTCCAGCAGAGAGGACGTCGAAAACAAGAGCGTGGTGTGGACTAATGCCAGACTGGATTTCTAATTGCATTTGATTTCACTTGGACTCCTAATGAGCTGCACTCAACCAAGCCAATTTGCACTAATTCCTGCACAACTGACACGAGCACAAAAACAGCAAAGACCCGGAATTGAAAGCGGCCGGCAAATCATCCCAAGTAAGCCTGGTTAACACTCTCCCCGGCCAAGACTGTGGGCAGGTAATTAGTTTAACAGCGGGTGGGATTAAAAAGCGAGCTTCCAGCCGAGGCCTTTGGTTATAGCCTCACACAGGGGAGTCCGCAGCGGAGCTGGCAGAACGAACACATGGTTTTTATGAAGCACGGCCAATTTAGAGTGCGGGATCAGAGCCTCGTGCTAATGGACACAGTGCTGTAACCACCTGGATTTCTTCAGTCTTACAGCAAACACAAGAAAAGATTACATGTTCAGTTTTTAGAGAAACTCATATGGACTTAATATGATGTCCAGAAGCTACACAACGTTTAAATATTTACAATGAATAATAATTTTTTTTTCATACGTAATCTTTAGTTAAACTGCTAATTTCCGTCTATGCACTCAAATTAAGCGCTCTCTTCCCTCTATCATTAAAAGATATAACCCTTACTGCTGATTGGCTCAAAGCGAATTTTGGGACTTGGTCCGACACTGTGGTCAAAAGCGTTTTTCAAAAATTCCTTAGTGCACCTTTAAAGGGGTCATCAGATGCGACATGCACTTTTACAAGCTGTTCGAACTGAAAAGTGTGTGTATACAACCACACTATAATCAGGGTTACCAGGTTTTTCACAAGAAAACCCGCCCAATTGCTACTCAAACTGAGTTTCTCAAATCGAGCCAATCTCAGATGTCTATCTGTGTGAGGTTACAAAAACAGGCCCCTCCAACAAATTTGATTGACAGTAGCATTTTAGCACAGACTGGACTGTGTCTTACCTTAGACCCGCCCTAAGAGAGCTGTCATCAGTCTGCCATTGTTTCACCGCCAGAGCAGATGTAGACAAGAATGGCTCCTAAGTTTGAGGTGTTCCGTTGTTAATGTAATAATGAACATAGAAGTGGTCCATTACTATAGACACTATGTTTGTTTGTTAAGAGAAGGGAATGCACCCCTGATCTAACTATATGCTTCTATCTTCGTGCAAATCATTTGTGATCCAGCTTCACCTCCAGAAGAAGTGAGTGTAAGGTTTTTTAATGACTCTTTGCAAATGGCCTTTCTTAATGACGTGCTAGTTAGCAATTTTAACGATGAATGCGGCTGAAGTTGACCACCAAGAGCAGCTTGGAAGAGAGGGGTGGGGTGAGCAGAGCTCATTTGCATTTAAAGCAGCATGCAAGAAAACGGCTTGCTCTGAAAAGGGCTGTTTTCGACAGGGTAAAAACGGTTTCGTTATACACTACCATTGAAAATATTAATCAAACTTTTTTACAGACTTTTCATTAAGACCCTAAAGAATCATATCAATTTGTGGAAAATAGGCATCCGATGACCCCGATGAAGTATTTATATTTATATGAACAAAAACAATTTATATGAGTAAAAACAGTAATAATAATAAGTTATATTTCAGCTAATTTCCTGCCTCAGAATGCAATTGCATGTGGTCAGCAAGGCAGCTCACTAGGTTTTGGAAAAGATTTGCAATAAAGATTAAGAGGGCCTTTAGCTATAATACGGCGATAGCACTAAAGGTTTTCTTGGAGATTCTTGCAAGTGGCTCCTGGTTTATAATCACAGGCTCAAAAAGTTTACTTTGGATAAGAAATTAACACACAAAACTATACTAAACTAATTATATTAGATTATTAGCCTAAATACCATGATGAATGCATTGAGTTTTGGGAACACTATAAAACCCCACCCAAAAAATGTTCCATCTGCAAAAGAACATGAGATTGATATCGTAAAGAAGTGTTTATTTTGCCTGTGCCATTGTTGAGATGTTCAGACAGGTTTGGGAGACGCACCAAGTGGCCAAAGCGTCAAACAAACTTGGGAAAGGTGCAACCTGATCTCCAGCAATCACCAGCGTCACCAGAAAGTGGACAAAGGCCAAGACAAGTCCAGGCAAAAGGCAACAAAACTCCAGTGGTGGGAGGAGAAGCAGGTTATCAGAGACAAGGTAGACATCTTGATTGAAGGGAAATTTCATGCAATTCAACCTCCAAATAAAATTCTTTAAGGACTAGTTCATCCAAAAGAAAAAAAAAAGAAAGAAAGAAAGTGTTGTTACTGTTAACCAAAAAAAAAAAGTGTGTTAATTCAATATGAATATATGAAATATGAATACTATCTATAAATAATACTGAAATATCACTGAATGCCTCCACTGTTGCTCTCTAAACAATGATGTTTAATGTGATTGACTTTCAAAAGCTATTAAATCTTTTTAATTACATTATTTCTGTTGACTATTTTATTACACTTTTATGGTGTTACTGTGTCTCTTTATGGAGCTTGAAAGCACTCATTCATACTCATACAGAAAAAAAAATGGGTCTTCAACCCATTTCAGGTTTGGAATGACATGAGGGTGAACTATTTCTGTGAACTATTCCATGGAAATATTAAAAATAATTGCTATTATTTGGCTAAAGAATCCATTACTACACTTCAAACACCTTTAATGCCTTGGAAGAACCGTTTTTGGGTCTCCAAACAACCTTGTGAGCAGTTCTTAAAAAGAAACCATTATATAGAAGATTTCGTGGCATGAAAAGGTTCCATGGATGTCCAAAGACTCAGATAAAGAACCTTTATTTTTAAGAGTGTAAGGCACTGCCATTGATTTTCTACAATACTCTGATGTGCATATCTGTGGCCCAGGATGCATCAGCCCACAACGGCATGCTTCATGGCCGCCCGCATGTGTACAGGCACAGAACCCTCACATTCTTATCTCCGCAGAAGAAGTGAAGCCTCTGAAAAGGAGATAAGTGTATTTTTAAGAGTGCAGAAGTATCTATCTTCAGGGCAGACAGAGTTGTTCCCAAGCAAAGGCCCTGGCAATGGGCACTGGGTTATCATAGCACCTTTCTTCTTTGTAGAAGGTGCTGCCATTATCAGAATCTATGAAACCAAAAGATTCCTGTGAGTGAGCATGAAAATGGGCAACAACATACAAAAACTAGCATTGAAAGGAATCATTTACTAACCATTAGTGATGCACCGAAATGAAAATTCTGCGCCGAAACCGAAACCGAAAATTTAGGATGCGCTTGGCCGAAAACCGAAACTGAAGCCGAAAATGGCTTCTTTTAAAAACGTATATATATATTGCTTGGATTTAATGGATCTGAATTGAAAAATCACAATATAATAATCAAACTTTTATTAACAGTTACATAACAAAACATAAAATATTTTTTACAATAAATATAAATAATAATTATTCTTCAAGTTTTATGTTCCATCAAATAAAATAGTTTTTTAAAAATTGTGCAAAAAAATCCACAATTTTGGAGATTTTTGCAGAACAAATGTTACATATTGCAACTTTGGTGTCCTCTCGTATAGGGCTGTCACTTTTGTGAAAAAAAAAATCCTGTTCGATTTTTGAGACATAGGCAAAGTGTTCATTTAATCGTTAGTAAATTGCCTATATTTGGCGTTGATCCGTTTTTCAACACCAAATATAGGCAAATCCACCGACAACTAAACAGGCATTAGGGCGAATGTAAAGAGGGCGCTTGAGACGCGCACAAGTCAGCAATGTGGACTGCCATAACATCAATGAAAAACATTACTGAAGGCTACATTGATATTATGCACTAATAGGCTCTGTGTGTGTGTGTGTGTGTGTGTCAGAACCTGCAGTTGCTGTGTGACGCGCGTTCGCTGCGAGCGTATAGTGACGAGCTGGACGCGCTCCGAGAGAAGGCCGTTAAAATCGATTCCCTGTTTTCGAAACTTGTGTTGGTTGGTCCGATCAATTGTGCAGCTTTTGTGACAAGCTTTTTTTGATTGTGACAGCCCTTTGACATGCTTAATCTTTGATAGGCAGACGCGTGATAACAGCTCGACCGTGAGTGAAACCCGCTTGCGCACGGATGGGAGGGGCGGGTGACATTCATTTTCGGTTTACGTTTTCGGCTGTTTTTTTTATTTCGGCCCGAAACCGATAATGCCATTTCGGCCGAAAATTTTCGGCGGCCGAAATTTCGGTGCACCCCTACTAACCATCATGTCATTTCAAACCCATATGTCTTATTCTTCACTGGAACACAAAAGATGTCTTGAATAATGTTCACGCTGTTCCGACACAATAAAAGTAGCTCCAAAATGTAGAGTACAAAAAAAAAGTAATTCCATATGAATGTTGTGAATCTGGATATACAGATATACGCATAAGGCAAGATTTTCTCACCATATTATTGTTAACTTTTGACTCCTATTTGTACAATCAAAGCGCATAACTGCTTTACTACATTAAAAGAATGACTTTAGCACAACCAAACACCAACTGAATTGGTGGAAGGAATGATTCAACTGCCACTGAACAAATCTGAATTAATATTTTCACTAAATGTCTTGAAGAATGTTCATTCTACTTTATTCTATACAATAAAGCAGCTCCAAAAAGGACAACAAAGAGCCACAAAATAAGATTAAATATGCAAATAAGATTCAAGAGCTATAGCAGTCAAGAATTTCTCTGAAAATTATTGTTCACCTTCATTTTCAGTCTCATTCTTTAGAAGCATGCAACTGCTTTAATACTTTAATGAGCATAAGCAAACGGGGAGCAAATTGGTTCAGTAAAATGAACCGGTTCAAAAGAATGATTCGGTCACGAACCAGAGATCACTCCAGACCGTTTGTCTGAGGATCTGGATTAATAATTTTGTAAATAATATTCAGTTTCTTGCACATGGTACAATATATCGCCAGGAGTCATGGGTATTAATTTGTGTACCTTAGATTCAAGAGCTAGTAGGCAGGCAGATTCTCTGAAATGTATTGTTCACTTTCTCAAACTATCAAAGCACATAACTGCTTCATTACTTTCTTTCAAAGACTGACTAAAGGGTAAGCACACAACATGTGCATGTGAATCAGAGGGAATGATTCAGTGCCACTGAATCTGAACGAATCTCTTCAGTGATTCTGATTCAAAAGAGTCAAGTAGCTAGGGTGAATCAAAACCACTACTTTTGGGTTTACGATTTCTCTACACAGCCTAAGTTCTGCTGAAGCACAATGAGCCAGATTTATGATTCCTTCAGGCTCCTTGTAACCGATTAGTAATTAAAGCATATAATTGCCTTTGGAATGTAAAGTCATTTTTAAACTTGACAATAAGCAATTCAGAGGCACTGATAATGTAGTATTTGATTAAAATTCAAAATTGTCTAATAGCATGATGATATTAATTTCAAAATCCTAATACATCTCTCAGCGGGAGACAAGGAAGAGCTTGAGGCAGGATTATTATCAAATATTTTTGGAACAAGCACTGGAGCACATTTCCATGCACCACAGAAACTGACAGTGATGAGTCCAATCGGGTCAGAATGACTCAAATGGACTCATAATCCGCGTACAGAATCGGCAGCTGTGGTTGCAGATTAATGGCTGGGATTTGCTCTGTTCTGGTCGTTCTACGTAATTTTCCTTGTAGCTTTCAAAACATATTTCAGAGTACAAGTAGAACAAAAATTGCAAATGCCTTGTCATACCAAAGAAGCAAGTCATCACTGCTCCTGAGCGCCATGGACACACGCAGGACAGGCCTTGCGCGCACTGGAAATATCTGCTCTCAGCATTCCTCGTCAAATATATCACCTGCACAGAGTTGCCAAGGTCTACAAATACATCATCCTGTCAGAGCACCTGGAACGCTTGGTAAACAAATGACAATACCCTACAGCCCAAAGGAGTGGCGGCCCAAGCAGGAGGAAAATATTCATTGGTTTTGGGGAATGGGTGTAGGAAACATGCACAGTCTAAAACTTAATCTAAATACAACTAGTTTGCTTTAACTGGTTTGGTTCATAAAACATACAAACCTATTGTGTCAGAAATGACTTGAATGCTTGAATCAGATTTTCGAAGACATTTCTACTTTTAAAGGAACACGCCACTTTAAAAAAAAAAAAAGAGTCTAATTTTCCAATTCCCCTTGAGTTAAACAGTTGAGTTAAACAGTTGAAAAAAGATTCCCTCATTCAATTTTACATTGCAGTACTGCTTTTGAAATGTTACTTGAAAATACTGGTTTGAATATTTTATTGTTTTAATATGTAGCCATGCCTCCTAAAAAAGGGGAAAGTGGCCTTAAAGTCGCTTTACTTTGCTGTTGGTTGCAGAAAACTGAGGTGTGTTTTCCAGATGCAGCTTAATAGCCATATTTCTTGCTGACTGAAAGAGGCTGTGGGAGAGAACAGATGTTCTTGTGTCTCCTGAGGAATGGAACAAGGCAAGGTTAAAAGGCTTGGAAAGCAGTACGGGTCTTACTGGCATTTTCAAATGTGCTTTAGTTTAAACAGTCGGGCAAATAGTTGTGCCGCACATACTAAATGCTTTCAACGCCATTTTTTCTCAAGTTTGAATTTTCTGCAATGTAACATAATAACTCTACATTTAAATTAATGCAGATTCAATATTTAGCAACTTCAGCAACCGCTCATTTACAGTAACAAAAACAGCTGGAAATAGAACTAATGCAAGTATGCAGATGCAAATGCTTGGTCAACATGTTGCAAACCTGCTGTGGTGGGAATCAGACAAACCGAAGATTTAAAGTACCTTGACTTTAGCATTAAACACGGGCTGATTTGGGCCTGTTGGTGCAAATGTTTCAACACTTCAGTTCAATTGAGATTCTTTTGCTGAACCATTAGCACTGCATTGAAACAGTAAAAAGATTTGTTAATATCGACTATAGTTCACATCTTCACTGTTATGAATTTCAGTTGGCCGTGAATGGGTGCCGTCAGAATAAGAATCCAAACAGCTGATAACATCACAATAGTTCACAAGTAATCCACAACATTCCAGTCCATCAATTAACATCAAACTGAAGTGAAAATCTGTGAAATAAAAAACAAATCCATCATTAAGGCATTACTTCTGGCCAAAATATGAGTGCATAATCAAAAATAATGCATCCTTGAGTAAAAAGTCAACTGTTGTCCTCTCACATCAAAATCAACCAACATATCGGTGTTTAGAGATGTTTTGGACTATGTGAACGGTGCTTGATCTGTGCAGATTTCTCTCTTGATTCAGACAAGATTCCTTTTTCCACTGGAGAAAGCAATATTATGGAAAGAAGGCTTGTATTTTAGCTGGAAGCAATGTTTTTATTATTTTTTTAAATAAACATTTAAATGACTTATTTTTACTTCGCAAGATGTTAACTGAAGGACTGGAGTGGTGTGGATTACTTGTGGATTATTGTGATGTTTTTATCAGCTGTTTGGACTCTCATTCTGACGGCACCTATTCACTGCAAAAGCATTCATTGGTTCATTTCTCCAAATCTGTTCTGATAAAGAAACAAACTCATCTACATCTTGGATGGCATGAGGGAGAGCACATTTCAGCAAACTTTAATTTTTGGGTGAACTATTCCTTTAAGTATGTTTTGGGTTAAAGTGACAGTGGCAAAACTGAATTTTGACTTTTCAAATCTAAAAGCCCTTGACTGAAGTGGGCTGTGAGAAAAAAAATTATGTAGCAAAACATTCAAATATGACCTCGACCAACGGTCTCATTTGCATATTAGGACTCCCACATTGAACACTGTACAGCGACTGAAGCCTTGCCAGGTCGTATTTCTCCCACAGACAAAGACAGAGGAATGCAGAGAAATTGTCAAGAGCGGTCAAATCATACACTTTCCATGGTAACTCAAGACCGTCATGTGTCATCACAAGCATTTTGAAGTACTTACTTCCATAAAATGACACGATAGCAGTTATGTGAGCTCAAAATGTTTGACCTGACTCATGTCAGTCGACCTCAGCTTCTGCATTATGCACTTGTTTTTTCTCTCTCAAGAGTAAGCCATTTGAATATTCAGAGCTTTTCACCTTGTTTACTGTAAGCTGTAAGCCATATGTGCATGTAGGAGGATAAATGGATGGTTGGTGAACAAGCAGACCCTTAAAAAAACATGGATTAACAGACTGCCGACTCTGACTAATGGACCTATTGTGTGCAGCTGATGCACATTAATGAAGACCTGTGTGCATGATGAACTACATATTTCTGATCCATTTTAATTATTTACATTATTAAACTGTAAAAACTATATATATATATATATATATATATATATTATGGCTGTCATATGATTAATCGCGCAAAATAAGTTTGTTTAAATAATATGTGTATGTACTGTGTATAGTTTTTGTTTATATAAATACACACACATGCATGTGAAAAAAATTATAAAAACCCAGCAATATTTATTTGATTTAACAATAAATATTATTACTATTAATAGCAGTGTTTCTATATATTCTATATTTATTTTTTTTATTTTATTATTGTTTATATAATGTATTTTTTTATTTATATAATAATAATAATAATAATAATAATTTATTATTATTAGCTATATTCAGTTAGACTCTTCTTTTCTTTTTTCACTTTTTTTATTCATTTATTTTTTAAAGTGAAACTGACCAAATCGACACCTTTGTACTTAAAGGAACACACCACTGTTTTTGAAAATAGGCTCATTATCCAACTCCCCTAGAGTTAAACAGATGAGTTTTACCGTTTTTGAATCCATTCAGCCGATATCTTCGGGTCTGGCGTAAGCACTTTTAGCTTAGCTTTGCATAGATCATTGAATCTGATTAGACCATTAGCATCTCGCTCAAAAATTACCAAAGACTTTCAATATTTTTCCTATTTAAAACTTTACACTTCTGTAGTTACATCGTGTAAGTCCAACGGAAAATGAAAAGTTGCGATTTTCTAGGCCGATACGACTCCGTCAGCAAGAAATATGGCTATTAAGCTGCATTTGGAAAACACACCTCAGCTTTCAGCAGCCAAAAGCAAAGTAAAGCAACTTAAAGTCCACTTTTCCCTTTTTTAGGATGCATGGCTACTTATTAAAACAATAAAATAGTCAAACCAGCATTTTCAAGTAACATTTCAAAAGCAGTACTGCAATATAAAGTTAAATGAACGATGAGACTAGTGTGATAAAATCCCTTACTAACCTTGCTTGTAGAAAGTTACATGCAGACTTTCAACTTCAATGCAGTAATGCATGACCAAAATGTATTAACCTAGTAAAGTATTCCCACATCTAAAGCACTATTTAGAAATCTTTGCAGCTCAAAGAATAAATTAGTTTTGCTGAATAATCTACGCAAATGCTTTAACAAAAATACAAGCTTTTAAAAATCCCACAAAGTTGACACAGTTTACTTCCATTCAAACAGTGCTACTTTAACTTTGATATCTGAGCAGAAAATAAAACAAAACTAGGTCAATATCATATTCTGTAACAACTGATATCCCCAAAATACTAGAAAAGCTTTAGTCTACAAGATTTTTTTTAATTCGCTTTTCTTTTAAATCTGCCTGATAAAAATTAGATTTTTGTTATGTAAATGTCTCTGACCTCTATTTGGTATAATGTTCAAAAACAGATAATTCCTCTTGAAAAACCTATGAACTAGTTATGAACTAGAAGAGCTGGCACAGTGACAGTCTTGTCAATAACACATGCTGTTACCAAATGTTGATCAAGACACCAAAGAGACCATGGGGGAAGCCTGAACATTTAATGTGTCAAGAGAAAATACGTTTTATGGGAAAACATCTGTATGGTCTGTAATTAAACATGTTGACTAATATCATACTTCAAAACCCCAGAAGAACCCTTCATAAACCGAGGCTATAAGACCACATCAGACAGAAACCAGAGCAAACATCACAACTATCAGAAAACCAGATTAAAGGTCAATTTTTTGCAATTTTTTGTTCTTTTTATGTTTTCAGGAACTAATGAAACATTCCTTACCCATTTGACAGTCATCTAATGAGCCCAAAATATTGAAAATCATTAAATTAATCAAAGACAAAAACCAAACTACTTCCAGAAAACAAACTTTAATCTGCAAAATTAATAAAAGCTGTATGAATCAGAGCTATAAAGAGCAACTTGAATGTACATGGAAAACCAGAATGACGCTCATTTATGTTTCCTACTCATTGTCTAATGCTAAAGTACAAACAGCGCCATTGCATAAATCTAGTGCAAAATCCCTGAACTCAACAAGCTCTGAATGGTCATCCAGCGAGAGGAGAGACTATCTGCCACGGCCAGAAGGGATCAAATGCTCACCGTAAAACCGAAAGCTCACGTCACGCTTCTAATTAAGAAGCGGTGCCAAACGAGAGATGAGAAAAACACATGCTAGCCGTATGATGTGAGGACAGCCTGACGTCGACGTACAAGATATATTTATAGAGAGGATTTAATCCACGTCTCTGGCTTAGCTGCGGCGAGATGCAAGCCAACACGTTCGCTCTAACCCACTCCCAGTAACTGTAGAGAACGAGACAAGAAAATAACATGCAAAACAACATGGGGAACAAATAAAACCCATTTGGTTGCTGTTCTACATTATTCATTAGATGCTGTCTTGTCCAAAGCGAACTATAAAGATTGAATCTACTGTTGGGTTAATAATAGGGCAATCAACAATTCCTTGATTCATTCTTGAGTTTTGAAACGAGTCACTGGAATGAACTTAACATAAATTAATCAAACTTAGCAACGATGTTGTTTTTCTTCAACAACTGCTTTAACGTTTCATATTAGTGAGTTGAACGATTGCAAAATTTGATAAACATAGCCTTTGGGGCTTTTTTGCAACTCAAATCAATTTCAACAGCAAAAGTCATATTTTAAAAATATCTCAGTTTTCTTAAAAATTATTTTCTGGTTGACTTATGGTTTGACTGACTCTTTTTACTGATATGTCATTCGAGTCATTAGCATTCTGCTCTACAGGCTCAATGCTGTTTGAACAAACAGATAACATTTAATCTGAATCAAAACTGGTAAAACCAGCCGTTTCTACATGGTTATTTGACTGTAAGACATCTATCAATGATTCCTCGAATTAGAGCTTTGAATCGATTCACTGCAATGGACAGTTTGAACTAATCCACATAAATTAATCAAACTTGAATGAATCGACAACTGTTTAAACACTTTCATACTGCGGAGTTGTACGATTGCAAAATTTGAGAATTTTTTGTGCACTCAAATCCATTCCAACAGAAGAAGTCTAATTTTAACGCCCAAAAAGCTTGAATCTCAACCTTCACTGCAATTAACAATTTGAACTAATTACCATTAATGAATCAAACTTGCAAACTCTGATGTTGCTTTTCTAAAACAGCTGCTTTAATGCTTTCATATTCACAAGCAGTACAATTTTTCTTTGAGAAATTTAACTTTTGGTTCTTTTTTTGCAACTCAACTTAAAAAATAGCTCAAACTCACTCAGGTTTTCTTGATAATTCTCTTTTTAAAAATCTGTCTGTTATGTTCTTTATACTGATTCTGCACCAACATCAGTTGACTTTGGGTTTGACTGACTCTTGAAAATGTCATTCGAGTCATTAGCATTCTCCTCTACTGGCTCAATGCAATCTGAATAAACAGATAACATTTAATCTATACGAAATCTGATAAAACCAGCCATTCCTACATGGTTGTTTAATCATAAAGTTTATCTGTTAGTTTAACACGCAACTCTGCGGTTGTGGAAAGAACATTCCCAAAACACCAATGTAAACACTTCTGATTGTAAAAGCGGCTGATTACAAGCGACCACAAAGACTCATCAATGATGTTTGTGAAGGCCAGAATGACTAATTCTATTGCTCATAGTTGGAGTTAGTGATTTGAACAAACCGCTAACCCAAAATAATAAACTTCAGAGCATGAGTTGACCCGGACAAGTACGAAAGTGATGTTCTTTTGCAACCAAGGATCATAACAATCCACTTACAATAAACCCGATCCTAGATTTAACCGGCATTGTTAACAAAATCAAATATAAGATAAAAAAACATTTGCTGAAGCAACCATGCCATTTTTGATTGCATCTACAATTCTGAAGTTCCTTTATAAATGAGACTTGTTTCTGAACATTTCATTCACAAGTTCAATGCTGTACCAGGTGCGCTATCGAGCAAGTTTACATCACGAAAACCATACATATGACGCTCATTACGTAATGCGAACATCAAAGTGCACTATGAGGAAAGTGTTTTGAGGTCAACACAAAGTATGGTACAAGGAACCATCTGAAAATAATCTTTATTAATTGATATTTTGCCCTGTAATTATAATTTGTATAATTTGTTGGTGATTTACTGCCTCTAGTGTTAATTTTAGCTGGAAACTGCAGTGAATTGGTACATTTTGGGAGTTTTATAAAAATGTAGGTAGAAGCACATTTTTCCTAAAGCCATTGTTATATTTTTGACTGCTAGCGATAAAAGGCCTTTATATTGTAAGCGACCTACGCTACATCTTCAAACTAAGTCCCTTTTCAACTCCCATGCCACATCTGGAGAGTTGTTAGGTGAAAAAAAAACACCCTGCACGCCTGAAACAGGTTAATCAAAGTCTTTATGATTACTAGAAAGTTACAAGCATGCGTTTTTGTTCAACATTGGCACTGAAACCAGCAGAAATGCTGATCTCGAGGGTCTTGAAAACACACAATCAAATGACTTGTAAACAACGATATGGCATGTTTATCTGTAGGCAGATTACATCACCATTTGGTCACTAGAAACAAATGGTGGAAAGCAGATCAGAGAATCGCAGATCCCTCCCTGATCATTTTGGAAGAAAAGGGGTAAAATAAATTTGGAGATGTTATTATTTGACTTGGATCAACGAACAACCTCCTAGAAACCAGATAGCAACATGATAAACTACTCAGCAACACATTGGCAATGTAGTGGCACATTTTGCACTGAAAAGCACCATATAAAACAAGTGTATGTCAGAAATCTTTTTTTTTTAAACATTCTGTGGCGTTTTTGCAGAATGATTCAAATCAAAACGTCCATCAGAGTTAATTTTGCCAGTTCATGTCTATTCAGAAATGGAGATTCTGAGCCCCTGCGTGTTTTCCCACACATCTCAATGGCTTTTCCCCATCTGGTTTTCACATACATCGTGTGAAACAGTCTAAACTATCATTACATCCGACTCAAACATTAGCTGAACACTTGACCCAGGTCACATCAGCCTGTGAATAATACATTCATTTTACCATGTAATGGCAACACCACTAACTGAAACTGAGCCAAATGCAACACATGAATCAAGTCCTTCAAAAATAACCGAAAAAGAAACATATCAGACTCAATTTTAATGGTGTTTGTCAATGCAAAACTCATCCACTCATTCGCTCATGCTTCAAACTGAAATCATGACTGACTACAAAAACTAAAATACGAGAGGCTACAACGAGAACAATGATACTCACCACTTATTGAGCTTACGGCTTAATTTGAGAGGTTTATAATTAATCACGGCACTCAGACACAAGCCCTTAAAGACGCTTGGCGATGTTCTTATCAACAGGGTTTTGATTAATAAAAGGGAAAGTTTTATTATTATCGCCAACTGAATGCTCTCACCAAAATGTTTTCATATTCCAGTATATTACGATCTCCAGAGTTTGTGAGCAGTGAGGAAGAAGTGGAGAAGCCGAAGATTTGTGAATAGTCCGCTGTCTGCTGAAGTGTGCTATCTTATTAAAGCTGCAGAGCCTGAGTACATAATTATAGCTGCTCGTGAGGGCGAAAGTAGTCAAATCTGCATTACAGAAGTGAGATAAGAGCCTTCAAATTAGTACTTCCTTTATAGAGGACACAATAACATAGGTAAAGCTCTGGAAGAGCCACAGAGCGGCTGTGAGAAAGCAAAAAGAAGAGACTGTAAAAAAAAAAAAAAAAAAATCAGAGATTATATATTTAGACAAATGAGATAAAAGTCAAATGATACTTGAAAAATTCTGGAATACAAAAGCCATAAATATCAGATAAAATTGAATGATAATTTAAATTTCATAACCGTGACAAACTCAGGCTATGAAAAACTGACATGCTTGAGTACACGTTAAAGAAAATCAATATCTGTACAATATATTGGATATTTTTGTGATTTTCCCCATGAACTTTTTTTCCCTATAAAGTCTCCAAAAAAAAAAAATGAAAAAAAACCCCCCAGAAAATAAATATAATCTAAATTAAAAAATACATTATTTAATTAAAAATTTAACAAAATGAATTCAATAAAATGGAAATGTAAGATTAAATTTGATTACATAAATCTCATCAAGAAATTTCATCATTTTTTATTAAATAATTTTAATTCAATTTAAATGTAAAATTAAAGTTCATAAAACAAATAGATTTCATCATATTGTATTAATTCAAGCAACAAAATCAAGCAGACCATCCCTCTAATTAAAAACAAAACAAATAAAAAAGGTTTTTTAAAGACAGTGAAATGAACAATAAAATAAACAGTGAATAAGGGCTGAATTGTTTTTTTATATATAAATTATAATTTGTGGCACTCTTATAATAGTATGTGAATACACTGTTAATGAAAGAAGCGTCACAACAAAAAAAACTGTATGCAAAAAAAACTTATAGTCTTGCAATACAAAGGAAACTAACATGAGGCTCACAACTGTCACTTTATTCACTGGCTGAATCGAGACAATCACAACTTCCCTGTTTTTAGTGACAGATAAAGGCTGGATTGTCCACATAATAGGCAGTGGAAAATGGGGAGCAGATTACTTGCATCTTATTTAACCACAGACGGCACTGTTGTGTCCGCTGAGACTGCGTTAAATTTGCAGTTACATGAGCTTAATGTACACGAGTTAAAAATGCCAAAAAGGCATTTTGGCATTTAGCATTCTACACTTTGACATGCTAACAGTAACTGCTGGATTGTGAGCACGGTAAAACTTTGAGAAGTTGTGTTTTTTAATTCGTCCTCTTTAAAGCAATGCCTCTTTATCCTAACTCACTTCCTTCTACAATAATTTCAAGAAAAGTTTCGCAAAAATAAATTAGTCAACTTGTTAGACAACCCATCAACTATTTTTTTTCAAACAATTTTTAACAACAAAAATGTCAGTAACCATTCTCTTGAAATCTTTATATATAATGCATTATAAAAGTATCTTTAATTAATTATTTATGCTTTAATTGTAATGCACCTTGTTATGTAGGATCTCACAAATAATTATAACCACTTATACAATATCTATTCAGTGTTACACCTTTAGTGCATTAAAACACATGACAACTCTTTATAATGCATTATACATAATGGCTTCAAGTAAAGTGTTTTTTCTTCATTCAAAAAAGACAAGAAACAAATGATTTGCACCAACCAACATGAAGCAGCAGACGGGTTTATTCACAAACAACTGCATATGTATGTCAGCTGTCATCCCCGGTGTCATTTATTTTCTTTTGTCAATGACAGCATATAAGCCACTTCCTCAGAGCCCCAATGAAGAAGCAGCCTAATAAAGGATTGGGATTGGTTTAAGATGATTAGCTGCGTTAACAGGGCACCAGAGTAAATCCAAGGTTATGTAACCGAACAGGCATTGTCATCAACTAGTGTCCAAGTTCCTTCGAAACAAGCACTCGCCAATCAGATTACAGCTAGAGGTTCAACAGGCACACAGCCTGAGCAAGACAACTTCTGGGCAGATCATAAAGTATATTGTGTGCATTTTAATAAATCTTCCTAGTTTTTGTAGATCAGAGCTATTTATTTGATGAAAGCTAGACAGGAACAGACATTACATTTTGGATTTGGAGAAATTTAGCATCAATCACTTGCTCATCAATGGATCCTCTGCAGTGAATGGGTGCCATCAGAATGAGAGTCCAAACAGCAGATAAAAACAATAATAATCCACACCACTCCAGTCCATCAATTAACATGGCCCGAGGTTGAGTACATTTTCATCTTTAGGTGAATTATTCTTTTAAAGACTCGTGCACAATAACTGCATGAAGATACCTTCAAAAACAATACATCCCATGCAGTTCTATTTGGTCAATTTCAGGCTATTCATTTTGTTTCATAATCTTTCGTGAGCAAATCTGAAATGCTGGACAGGAATGATGCAGATGATTTTGTGCTCAAGAATAATTCATGAACCTGAAATTTTCAAGCGGAGAAAAAAACATTACATGAATAAAATACATCTGATCAATTATTCAGCGCCACAGCCGTCAGCATTTCACATTCACAAGAACGGTCATGTTCAACAACTTCAGCATCCGTCCTCGTAGAGCGCAAGCGGAGAGAAGGCCTATGGCTACATGCTTGAAATGAGAACGGAACGAACATCCGCCTCCAATGGAAATACGCCATGCATTTTTCAAAGTTGTCATTGGCACTTTGAGGAAAATGGTCCATACTGAATGCGTCAATGCATTCAAGTGTGCAAAAATTTAGCTTTAAATGTTTAAGGCATTTTCCCTCAGGAAGTCAAAAGACGTTTACTACATTGCAACTCCATGATCAAAGTGAATTTGGTTCATATGAATATATTAATGGGTGGAATTCAATCACATCAAATTCTGAAAGCAGATCTAGGAGTAACTTGCAAGTATAAATGGCATCATTAACATTTGCAAATGGTTCTCTATGCCCAAAAACATTCCTAGCTTTAAACATCATTAAAACAACATAAAAATACGGTAAAAACTGAAAAACCTTTCCACTACTGTTCTTGCACCCAATATCAAAACATGTGGGTAATTCCGAAACTCTCTCTAAACCATTTAAAACACAACTGTAACACAGAAACTATACTGATGCGTCTACTGCATACTGTAATACAATATGTACTGCAAAAAGTAACTATTTATGAACACTAGTGACTTTATAAATGTCATAAGCAATAACACTATGTTTTACAATGATTTCACCAGAGTTAAGGTCATTTTATGCATTCAGCTTCACATTATGCCCAAAAAACACTGCTTACACATGGTTAAATCATTGTAATTGGCTTATTTCTTTTTAAGATTGAGATGAAAAGGAACATTTACCATTTTGGGTTTTCTCTATATGCTTTTAAGAGGAACTTCCAAAAAAGTGACAAAAGAAATCTGACAATTATAGAAATATTTTGTTTTCAAATGGTGGTAGACTTTTTCAGCCAAATTTCAGCCAATCTGAGATGCTAACACTGATTTAAAAAAAGCTCAGAAATTGCAAGTCAATTTCCAGAAATGTTGCAAAGAAATGACAAGCGACACACTGAATTAAATATGAAATTAAGTTGAAAGACTAAAATAGTATTGTCTTGTACAACACACTCCAATTAACTTTTTCATACATACCTATTTTTGTATTATTATTATTATTTAATTTTCTACATCAAAATGTCATATTTCAATGTGCTATTTATATTTTTTCTGTAAAATTGAAAAGTGAAAACTGTTTATCCCTAAACTCTTTTTCAGTGAACATCAGCCATCCTGCCATCTAGCTAGATATTAGCATCAAACCATTAAAAAAAAACAGTCAATCACCATCCACGCCCAATTCAAAGGGTGAATAATATTTCAGCGACGTCTCATTGTTAAGTGCATGACTGCTGAAGCACACAGCTGTGTTGCGGCAGGGTTATGTAGTTAACTGTGTGAGTGGCATGTGAGTATCTCTTCAAGTCACCCAGACAGCCTGTCGGTAGGCGGGTTGATGCTGAGGTCATGCTGCCAGAGACGAGAGGTCAGCCGGGACACAGGCTTTCCTGGGTGATGGAGTGGGGTCTGGGAAATGGCTGTTTAATCAGAGGGAAGGCTGCTCCCCCCCCCCACTGGCACCAGGGGCATTGTTTCCACTAATCCTTCAGAGCCCCCCGTCCCACCGAGCACCGCAGCCACCGGGGGAAAAAAAACACAGCAGGAAACCAGGGCCCGAGGCACCCAGGAAAGAGACCAAGATCACTGTTTGTTCAACAGCGAAGTAAAGGGGATGCAAGAGTTTGACTTCTTAACACCTGCCACTCGGATCAAAGGGACATAATAATAATCGAGGAGGGAAAGTCAAAGTACATGGCATAATGTTTAGTGCAATCCTAGTTCAGATGCAAACAGATAAAGTAGCATGACACAGACATACTGACAAACACATCTGGGATATATCCTGATTGTGTGTAGTAGATATTCTGGGAGCATTCAGGGTTATGTCATACACACTGAAAGCTTTTGCTTCCTACAAATGGTACATGTTAATGCATTAAAGCCAGAGCAGCTTTTTCAAGTGCACTTCAATTGGAAATGATATGTTACGCTTAGCATCAGCTTAGGGTTTAAAACCATTGCTTTAGAAAAAAAAACTAGTTTTTTTCATAATCTAAAACAAACAGATATCTGGTGCAAGATGAGCATTTCAGGATGCAACACGACGGTCAGTGTTTTTTCATCAAAATGACAGCAAATATGTTTTGATATCACTTTATAAGAAATGATATGATTGAAATATGAAATTATTGTTAGATTATTTATTTGAATTCTTAACGGATCATTAAAGTATATTTAAATAGTTAAAAGATCATTCATATTTTTACACACATGAATGTTTTGGACTGAATGGAACTGCATGTGATTATAAAATATCAAACCAAGTAAATATTATTTGAAAGAAAAGAGCACATGCACAATATTCCAACAAAGCATTTCTCAAAAAAATAATAATAATAATAATAATTCACTGATCATCATGACATCAGTTGCTCAAGTCAATACAAACACACCAGAAAAGTGAAATGTTGAATTTTTTCAGTTTCAAATCTAATGCAATGGCATTCACACATTTAAAAGTCTATAAATACTTTGTCTTCATTATGAACAATACATCTATTATTTTAATCATGACAAATCTAATAAGAATGTATTTTGTGAAATGTTTCGGCTTAAAAAAAAAACACAAATTTCTTTGACATCTTCAAAAAATCTTTAAACCATCTTTAATAAAAAAAAGAACGGCATAAAAAGAACATCTTTTGAGAAATTATTTGTTTTAAAAACATAAAAAAAAATATATATAAAATTTCAATTTAATTATGAGAATGAATTTATTTAATAAGTCTCTAAAACACCTTTAATTTGTATATAATAGAATGGATGTCATAAAAACAATGTCTTTTTGGTTTTTAAAAATAAATCAAATATAATTTAATATTAAATTTAAATATAATTAAAAATCTTTATTTAACATTAAAAACACTTGATATTGATATTTTGTAATTTACTCGAATGGCATTCATAAATTCTAAGTGTGCAAATATTTTTTAGGGCCGTTGCACATGATTGACAGATCTTTTATCTACAGTATAACAATATTTAGGATTTATTAGTTAGTTGCAATGTCTCAGCATTTTTGACAGAAGAAATCCATCTGTTCTTACCGGTCATATTCAGCATTGTCCTTGTCGCAGCGAGCATCTTTATGTTTCTGCCAGTCTTTGCCATGTTTGCATGTGGTGAGGAGAACCACATCTTCAGCATTATGGATGTGATGAAGTGCATTCCTGGTATCAGATCCAATCCCAGTCAGATAGCGCTTGCCTTTAAAAACCAGCACATATTTCCTAAAGGGAGGGATGGTGTTGTATTTTAAATACCCCCTTTCTCCTCCAGTCCGGGGGTGATCTTTGGAGAACAAGGGGATGGAGATGTCAAAATTGGGTCTGAAGTTCTCGGTGCTGATGCTGGCTTTGGCCAACATGGCTTGTCCGATATCAAACCCCAAATCCTCTGTGTAATCCGGCCATGTGCCTGAATACAGGTTAAAGATCAGGTGGTTCCTCCCGTTATTCCATAGGTTCAAGTTCTGGATCTTAGTTTTGAGGTTGTGGACATATTGAGGAGACAGCTGGTCTCGGTCCAGAGTGTCGAGGTTCAAAACAAAGAGACAAGCCTGTCCCGGGTCAGATGTGTAGAATCTGGAGCCCTCGATGGAGGACAAGATGTTTTGGTAGCTTTCTGAGATCTTCTCACCTTTCTGTTGAGGATAGACATAGACTTTGAAGCCGTTCCTCCTGCACAAGGAGAAGTCAAAGCAGGAGTCCATTCTGCACTTAGAAGCTCTGGAGTTGTCCTCTCTTTTGTGTCTCGGAGAAGCGCGGACATTGTAGTCCTCCGTTTCAGTCTGATCCCATGGAATAAAAGCTTGTAAGGGGTCTGAGAAGTAGGGCCAGTGTGGATGGGGGTCATCCCCTCGGTTTTGACTCCTTCTGGAAGCTGGTCCCTGCAGGTAAAAGAGGAGAATGAGGCTCACGCCTGCAGAGAACAGAATTAAATAGCGTTTTTTGGCCTGCATGTGTCCTTAGATCCAGATGGAGCTGGTTGCTGATGAATGCAAAGGTCTCAACTCCTGCTGGACAGCATCTTCCACAGACCTGCAGGGATTTGATGCTCTCAACTTCCACCTTGTGATTCCAATCCCAAATCCAGAGCATGTGGGCGACTTAACCTTAAACCCTTGTTATGGATCTACCTCTCTCCTCTCTGGTCCCTTCGTTCACATTAGACAGCATCTAAACTCCTGACAGATAACACCTGAACCCTGCTGGCCATCGGGACTGTTCTGGATCAATGGAAACCATCAGAAAAAGTACTTTCAGAGAAGACTTCTTCAAATCCAGCTCGGAGATATCACAAACAGCAGAAGCGGTCAGAGAAATGTCCAAGTGCTGGAATCTCATGTGATGCGCCTAAGTCAGAAAGACCCTGTCACAAACTTCCCGAGCGGATAAATCCCCACAAATCCGTGTATTCTCACATATTTTCCTCTGACAAATCCTCCAAAGGCTGGTTGTCTTTACAATCGTGCCGTTGTTTTATAAACCCTCGTAAAAATATCACAAACCGACACGTTTTTCTATTCCCTGCTACATTCTCAGAGCGTTCGCGACGCCGACGATACAACGTTACGTTCCAACGCTTTAATCTGAAGTGTCCAGTTCCGATTGTTACATTGTAGCATTCCAATCCCAGCACGACGCCTGCTGACGTCACGCGCTTCCGTCGTACACCGCGCCATGATAGGCTCGCGTCATTTCCGAGCGGGCCGACGCTACTGTAACCCTTTCACGGCCAAAGTCGAGCGTGAAGTTATTTTAAAGCAACAACAGCAAATGTATTTCTCAAAATATAAAGACAGGCAAAATTATTCAGACACTTAAGCCACACTTTAAAATATCAGAGGGGTTTTGTATTAGATATCAGAATATCAGTAAGTAGCTTTTATTTTAAACATGGCTACTTTTCAAATCAAATACAAAAATAGATTTGAGATTAAACAATTCAGGTCGTCATACGTTCGGCTGTAAAGTTAACATGGCTGCTTCTTGTTAAATTTAGACTTATGCAAAACATATTTATGTAAAAGCAAATTAAGACTTTATATTTTATCCTCAAACCCTATAAAACAAAGAATAAGATTCTGAAATTTAAGATTTGTGAACAATATCAGTTGCATAGCTCACAAAAATGCCACTGAAAGTATAGAAAATGGCACAAAATTCTAATAACATATGTCAGAGTTGACACTCCTATTACTAGAAACTGGTTTAAAACATGATTTAACAATATTAAAGTTGCCAAAAACATTTAGAAGTGGCACAATGTGATGACTGGCAACTGACTGAAAATACATAAAAAATTTTTTTTTTAAATATGGTCAAATATCCAAATCAAACTGATGTCAAAAACTTGACATGGCATTGATTTGATGTGAATTGAACATCAAACATATTGGCCAACATATACATTAAACCAATTTCAGTGTGTGAACTTCCTGTTTTCACCCAATTACCACTGGAAGAAATTGGCATCCAAACTCAATTTAAAATGATGTTACAGCGTCTTGATCATGTCTTGACTAATATTTGACTTCAGATTGATATCAAGGTGCCACTGGATAGGAAAAAAAAATGTGTGAAGATTTTAATTCCATGGAAATATAACAACATACAAGTTTAGAAAAACACGTGGGTCTGAGAGAAGAGAGAGCTGAGACGGGGAGGTGTAAAGGAGGCATTTGACACCGCATTCCTCCGAAGTTGTGGAGCCGTGTCCGAATTTGGGTGCTCCTATGGGCCAGTGATCAAAGTGGAGGTCTTGCCTCCTCTCCTTTCTGTCCAGCATTCCTTCCATCCTCTCATTCTTTCCTTTGGAGCTAATATTGGAAGTCACATTTCTATTCACACATGGTCCTTTGAACATGTTTGATTGGCACACATGGAACTGTTTTCTTTATTTTCTGTGCTGATTTTAGATGGAAATTCTCTAGAGTTTATTTAAATATGGTAAATTGTGATCGTTTAATGCAATCACTATGACACCAGACTTGCTTTGATTGTCAGATTAGGACTTTATGACTTATTATTCATTGTGCAGCTTCATAATAGACATTTGAAATATTTAATAAAACTTTTTATCAATATTTTAAATGATACTATATCATTAAATATAATAAAATCATATTCTGCAAAAATGGAACAAATCAACGGCTGACTTTGAGACTTTCTGGAAAGAAATTAATCATTTTATTCATAAAGGATGCATTCAATTGATCAAAGGTGACAGTGAAAATGTTAATAATAACAAAATAAAAAAAACATGCACAGACTGACGTTAGGTAGAGGGAGAAAGTAAATGCCATGGTTTATCAATAATTTAATGCAGGATCAAAATGACTCTCTGCAGGTCTGGAAGTTACCCTCAGAACAACATGACCAATGCAGAGTCATTTTTTCCCCAACAGCCTCAGCAGAACCTAAAAACTATTATATCCAGTGGGGCCATCATCATTAAGCATCATTAGCATGCTTTTGCCACTGTAGGCTGTTTACATGATGTGTAGATTTTAGACTATAGTCTCAGCCTCACACTCACGGACCCCCACAATCCATTTACTGACCATGCTTTTTTACTTTTGGATGAACAGAATTTTATGACAAAGTCTATATACATTTCTACTCATCTGCCTTTTTTAATTGTGTTCTTCGATTAGAAAAGGTTTATTATTGGGGAATGTACTACACGCTCAAAAATAAAGATTCAAAAAGGTTGTTTTTTTTTTGCACCGATGCCATTGAAGAACCATTTTTGGTTCCTCAAAGAACCTTTCAGTGAATAGTTCTAATAACTAAGAACCATACTTTTCTTAGTGTGAAGATCATTTTAATAATCTAAAGAAAAAAAAATTCCACTGTAAAGAACCTTTTGTAGAATTAAAAGTTTCCATTGTTGTTAAGGGTTGGTCATCAGTGCTACTAAATAACTATTTTGTCATTCAAAACTCAAAAAAAAAAAAAAAAACTTGATTGAAGTTATATGGACACAACTGAAATTAAGTTTTTATGTTTACTTAAACAAAGTACAAAACAAATAGCAATTTAAACATTAATAAGTCTATCTATTTTCTAATAACATTTATTTTGAGCTAATTCATTGAATGTTTTTTTTTTCAGATTTAAAACCATTTCAAGTCAGTTTAACATGGTGCAATCACTTTTAAATGAGAAAACTGATACAATGGTGTTAAATTAAATTTAATTGTTTAAATAAAGTATAAAGTAACAGAATCTAAAAATCATTTTTAAACAAAACAAAAACTAACTGATCTGTCACTTTACACGAGGCAGTGCATGGCTAAGTTGTAAAGTAGTGCAATAAGACTATATAAGGTCATCAGTAAGAATCATGAAGAAGCCAAATGATAGAAGCTATTTTATACACAAACACAAAAGAAATCTTGCACTAGATGCTTTCTCATGGTTTTCCCTCCAGGAATATTTAGCAGTTCATTAAGTTCATTCTTAACTGAGAATGTAGTCTATTATGGTTGGTTTATGTCAATTTTACCGTAATTTCCGCACTTCAGTTATCACGCAGAAACACGCAGCACTCTGATCTCCAGCGGATATATTGAATGGAGAAACCAACATACGGCTCATCTGTTAACAGATTGTTTGAAGTCTGACAATATTGCTGGAAGAACAGAGCTGACAAGTACTTCATCAAATATTCTTTGACTTACAGTGAAAGAGTCTGTTATTAATAATACAGCAAATGAGCCAGAACAAAAATAAGTGTCAAACTCGGAGTGAATGCCAATGGGATGGTTGCTATGACCCAATATGAGTAAATATTACCTCATACTTCACCTGGTTGTTGAGACAAGGAACGAAAGAGGCTACTGGACTGCAAACATAAAATTTAAGAAGTAATCACTTTTTTTATTTGTTATTTTTATAAATGCAACCTACTTTTATTTCCTATTAAATCAATGTTATAGTATTTATTTATATACTATTAAAGTATTTGTAATATTTTGAATTTGTTTTAATATTGTTCATTTTGATATTAGTTTTTTTTTTCATTTAATTTTAGTTTAACATTTGTTTAACATTTAAAAAATATGTATTTATTTATTTCACATTTATTAATTTTAGTTTAACATTTATGCATTTGCCAGAAGAAGCTTTTTATCTGACTTATATTGCATTCAAGGTAAACATTTTATCAGTTCAAACTGTACTTAGTAATTTTGTCAATTTTGTACAAATGTTTTTATAGTTTTGTTTGTTTTATATTTCTATTGAGCTTTAATTTATTTATTTATTTTACTACTTAAACCTATATTATTTTATGTCGATTATTTGCCAAGGAAGTTTTAATTTACATCTTTTAAGTTAATGTTTTCCTTTTCATTTATATAAAAAATGTTCACCTTTATTTAAATGACCAAAAAAATAACTGATATCGTTTTAGTTTTAGTTAACAATAAAAACTCTTGTTTTCAAAAACCTCTTTTTTTCCCTGTCCAAGTGTCACTGGATTTTGCCAGGCATAGTTAGCTTGTTTGACATCCACATGTTGCTAAACTAGTGATGCGCTACTCTAATAAATGCACAGCACATGTAAATGTTGAGTAAAATATTTAATTTTAATTTTGACTGAACTTAACTGTACATCCACTGAGCTTACTAAAATGCATTCTGGGATTATACTGTATTATGCTGTTTACATAGGCAGCTCAAAGCTCACTATATGTTTGGCAACAGAAGTCCTTTTTAAAAAAGGAAATACATCAACACTAAATAGTATGGGTTTTTCAAAGCATTTCACAGAGTTTGCTGATATTTACAGAGTGATGAATAGATTGCAATGATGCTCCAACTGCTTGACAAAGGAGCAAATCTGATGTAAAAAAAAATGCCAAAAAACTTTACTTGAGTTGACATTCATATTCAGTGGTTGTTTAATCAGGGATGTTTACACTAGTGCATGTCATTCATTTTCAGACGAATGTACAACCTATTGCGAAAGTGCATTACATGGTGCTGTGAGCACATCAAAACACAGAAACAAGATACAATTAACAAGCAACCACCTGCAGTGATATATACTGTGCTGTGTGAACAATCTGTCCTAGATATGAATGACTACATAAGCATATGGAAGATGTAAAGACAACGTGCCTTGGTGTTATAATCCTCAGAGATCTGGGGTAGATCTTTCCGCAGATAAAATCTATTGCAGATTCTTTTGCACAGTCATCCGTCAATACAGAGGTTTTATTGATGTAGAAATAATCTGACTGTCAAAGGCGTGTTAACACCATCTTCCCTAGGTGCTTACTTATAACAGTTCAGGGAGAATAGCATCATATCAACAGCGCTGAATTCCTAAAGGCTTCATCTAATCTCTATGTGCTGTTTGCAACCGGAGGTCGCAGAATGAACAGGCTGATACACGTAGCGACTCCAATGACAAGACGATGAGGGATCTGATAGGATCGGAGTCTGTTAGACGTGGTAAAACTGCTGTCAACTTTCCGAGCAAGGAAGAAACTATTTTTAAGTTTACTGAATCAAAGACTGACAAGTTGGTTTCACACTAGAAGCAAGGAGCAAAACCTTTAAGCACAATATGAGAACATTAAAACTTTTTATCAAGACAAGTAGCATGCATGACATTTTTGCACTGTACTAAAGCATAAAAATATCATAATATGTTTGCAGACATTTAGGTGACAGGTTCACATTCATGCTTGTTTCTTTTCCTGAAAAACAATTTCCAGTTATTCTTCTTTGAAACATGTGTTCCATGTTATCATAGCTTTCACAGCCTCGTTGTGTTTATAATCCCACTCTTCAAACTTTCAGGGAAGATGTTTTGTTTTTGTTTTTATATATATAAAAACTGAAAGAGTTTAGTTATGGAGAGGCTGAAGTCATGCCACTGTGTAGTTCCTTTGTAGCCTGCGTTTAGCTTTTACTTAGTGATTGTATTTAGGCTTAAAAATGTATACAAATTTTATAAAAGAGATGTTCATTTGTGAATATAATCATGATGAACAAAGATTTTTCACATTTGTATTGGTCAGAGAGTTTATTTTCTGGAATAATCCAAAAGCTAATAGATAAATGCTATAGGGTTAATATCGAGGGAACCAACGTGATATGTCATGATCAAAGGTATGTCATGCTGTATAGTAGACTATTAGGAATGCATGGCTTACAAAAACACTCATAATGATAGACTTTTTGTGCAATGCCAATAAAAATTGTTTTGTAATGCTACATACCTAAAAATTAGAAAAGAAATGTTCAGCCTTGCCATCAAGCCTTCCAGCCCTGCGGTCTCACGGCAGGCCATGTAGACCATTTATATGCAAATACATCTGACAGTTTCAATCTCTTCACATAATAAAAAACAGACGTTTGATCAAGACAAATTTCAGATCAGAGAGTTGAGGTCTCCAGTTGCGTCTTTTCATCTGACACTCACCTATAAACGCTCAGATCCTCCTCTCTCCATTTTTGTCTCATTTCTTATGCTTCTCTCACTTCTCGAGCTTCATTTAGATTGTGCTCAAATTTACACGTTTATGTGCATCTGAGATCAATGAAATAAATCATATTGATGCAAGATATTTACATAAGGTTGCATATACTTGATTAAACCTGATATCTCTTTAATATTTCAGTGTTTCTCCTTGGGCTCATGTTATCTTCTGAAGAAAAAAAAAAAAGGAAGAAAAAAACCCCGGTCTGAAATCAAATATGAACATCTCAATATTCATTTTTTTGCATCTAACTCTCCAAAGACCAAATAATCTGAGCCATATTTCTCACAAAACTCTCTGAAATACTACACATTTACTGGAAAATACTAAATTTCCCAGTAAGATATTTTCAAGCGCATTTCCTTTTGTCATTGAAATTAGTCACAATGTGCCTTTGTAGCAAAAAGTTTCTTGTTTCATCTCATTTTATATATATGTATATATATATAACGTCTAAAAACAAGTTTTGTTCCAAAATTCAAACAATGGCATTTTGACGATTTCGAATGTGATGTAACAGATCGCTAATGCAAACAGCAAAACAGAGCCCGCATGAAAGAATCGATCATGTTTTCTGTTAGCATGATATAAACATAAACATAACAGTAGGCCTTTATGTTAAGAATATGAAATACAACTTAGTGAAATATATGATCTTTGATGTAATCGCACAATCAGTGTTTCAATCGCAGAAAATGATAATAAATCAGCTTGTGAACATGCCACTACAGGAGACTCATTCAATGTCCATATTGTTAGTTATAAAAGTTTAGATTGTTAAAATTGTTAAATATATGCATTAGATCATAAATGCATTGTATTTAATTGACCTTATTCAGTGTATTTGTAAATGAATCTTGTCATTAAAAAGTACCTTGAAAAATGTTTGCATTCTTTAGAGGCCATTTTTCTCAAAAGCAACATTAAATTAAATGATTATCTCCACAATGATTTGGAGTTGGCTAGAAATATATATATAGAAAGCCAGAGACTTTTCCCCAAACTCATTGAGATGTGTTTCTGCCATAATGACTAAGAATCGTGGATCAGGTCACATAAATGTTCATGTATGGCCTTACTGCAAAGTCAGTTTGACAATATCTTTATTCATGAGTAAATAAACATATGAGATATTCACGCTGAGATCAGTATTTCTGCGCTCCCTGGAAAATGTACAACAGAGATTTTACATTTAATAGCTAAAATGGCAGACCACATGTCACTGTGATATCTTGCACCTTCTTAAATATGGGATTGTGGACCTTAGGTGGCTCACACATTTTTCAATTGAACCCGAGCCTGTGTGGAATTTCAATTGGATAAAATGGAATCAATTCACCAAGAGTTTTAATTTGCACATTTTGATTAGTCTCTTTTCTCAGAGCTGTTCCCAATGAATACAAACCATGTCTGATATGCTAAGCAATGCCATCACCTTTTCTCATTACCATGCCAAACAGACATGAGAGGAGGGCAAGGGGATTGTACATACCTTTTAGGTGAGCCAGTTCGATTAGTTTTTATCTTGGTCATCTGTTGTCAAGGCTCTGTCCCAAACGGTGTCCCAAAAACACACTAAATTCTAAAGGAAAAGTTCACAAAAAAATGAAAAATTGCCCATCCAAGATCTAGAAAAAATCAGAAAAGTTTGGAGAAATGTACATCACTTGCACACCAATGGATCCTCTGCAGTAAATGTGTGCAATCAAAATGAGAGTCAAACAGGCGGTAAAAACATCACAATAATCCACATGACTTCAACATCTTGTGAAGTGAAATGCATGTTTGTAGGAAACAAATCCATCTTGTCCATCAAATCCATCAACAAACAATGCCTCCTGTAGTGAAGAAATCCATCCCCTATTGCCCAACAACATAATTTTGTTTAGAAATATTTTGGCTTGTAAATGGTGCTTCACCATTGCATATTTTCTCAGATTCAAATAAGATGAATTTTTCACTGGAGACAGCAATATTATGGCTAGAGGACTCGTGTTTTAGCTGTAAGCAATAATATGAAGTTAAAGATGATGCATTTGTTTGCTTTTCTCTTACTTATTGTGATGTTTTTATCATCTGTTTGGATTCTGACGGTACCCATTCACCTCAGAAGATCCATTGGTCAACAACTGATTAAATGCTAAATTCAGATGAAGAAACAAACTCATCCATCTTGGATGGCCTGAGGGTGAGCCAATTTTCATTCATTTTTCATTTTTTGAGGAACTATTCCTTAGAATACAGTGCGTACTTGATGCACTAATGCATGAAATCAAGATTGTGTAGCTAGAAGAATCAATGTGCACAAAGATTATGTTTTTAGGCATATGCATTTACATGTTTATGACTATTTTGCAATTTCACATCATGGTGTCTCAATAAAGCACTGCATTTCTAATGTGACAGGGCCTTCCACGCTGAAATCTAAACTTGTTTCCTCTATAAATTCCTGTGTGCCTTAGCGAGATCTAAATTCATTTAGACTCTGTATCAAGGGTGCAGTAGATCAATGGCAGAGAATTAGCTTTCGGTCTGTGCAGCGAACGCCCCTTAATCACCTCACCCAGTTTAAATCAACTTAGCACCATGAAAGAGACTCAGGCCTTTGATGACTAGCCTTTGGTAACTAAGTCAACTCCTTCTTAATACAAGCCAATCAGGGACGTGCATTTTGAGGGGCAGGGGCTCAAGTGAAATAAAGGGCACTTCTCATAATTAGTTTTTTTTTTTTTTTTTTTTTTTACAAAAAAGTATATATATATATATATATATATATATATATATATATATATATATATATATATATATATATATATATATATTAACGCAACTCTGACTTCCTTTTAAAAAAAAAAATTTAAAAAGTTAATTAATTTTATCTTCCTCAAACTCACACAATTGTTTCATTTTCAAAAGATGTCTACAAAATAATCAGTTCACAGAAACCATGGTCTCCTTAGTATTCACTAGGTTTATAGAGCAGCAAAGGAAACCATTCCACAATGTGCATGTTTTGAAAACATTTTCTATGCTACTAGTTTCAAGTATATATGAAGAGTTAAGATGCAAAAGCCTCTAAGTGCCATCTGAAATTTTCTTATGAACTTTTTTTTTCAAGCTCGTATTTAAGTTCAGTAATTTAACTTAAATGACAATTAATAGGTAATTTTTATTGCCAGTAATGTGAAATAAGTGAACATAAACATACAAGCTTGATAAAAATGATCATTATTGAAGGAAATTTCAGATGGCACTTAGAGGATTTTTCATCTGAACTCTTCATATTTAGAATAACCTAAATAATTGCATCAAACAGAGGGGTGTGTTTTACTAATAATTTGTTTATTTTTGCACAAGGCACTACATCGTTTAAATTATTTTGGTGTTATCAGAATACATAACACTATAAAATTAAACTCAGTTTTATTTATTAATGTACCAGATGCAGTTACTCAGATTTACTACATTTTTTAGAGTGTATCCTCCATCTGTTTGCATCTGTAGATTTCTTCTAAATTCACCAATTTAGATTTCTAAATTTCAGGGGGAAAGACTCATGATGTAAGTCAATAACTGGGGACGTTCTGTATGCAAATTAGGCGTCAACTAGTTAAAATGCGCACATTTGCATCTAATTGACAGGGAAATGCAGGTAAATAGGATAAACAAAATAACTAAAGCATATCACCTGGTGGTGATATATGCTTATTTTATTAACTTATTTTATTACATGGCTTGGTTGAATTCCAATGTAGAATGCGGTCTGTTATAACCAACCGTTGCCATGAAAAACAGAGCGTTGCTATGGACTCACAGGATTCTAACCGTATAGACGGAGCGGACTATTTTCTTTAGCGGAAGCAATACAATCGGGGGAGAGGGAGCGCTTCAGAACTCCTGACCTGATATTTAGATACTATATTTCAATAAATATATTTGTTTGACAGGGAAGCTGTGTGCAAACAGAAATATATATTATTTTTCAAAAATAAAAAAAGCATCCCAGAAAAAAGGGCACTTTCTCTCCAGGAATAAAAAGGGCAGGTGCTCAAGCCCCCTTTCATGTCTATGTGTGCACGTGCCTGAAGCCAATCAAGGCCTGCAGCAAACTACATGCAAGTAGTGAAATCAATTATTCCTGACTGCACATTGATCAGTTTAAATATCTGAGGGTCATGTTTATACGTTCATCTTGAGAATAGAGTAATGATGTATATTTTTCATCTCCTTTTGCTTATTTATGTAGATGGAAAAGCGATAGGGTTATTTTTTGTTGCAGAATATTTCAAATTTTATCGGTTAAATATATATATATTTTTTATCAATATTCGGTATGTAATTTTACGCAGTTGGAAGAAGATTTTTATCCAAAGCGTTTGACTAAAGTGCATTCACAGGTATACCTTTTATGAGCACGTCTATCACACAAAACAGACTATTTATACATATATTTACTGTATATTCACTCGCTCATTGTTGTGACGACTCCGCTTTAAACCTCAAATTCGTTTAGTAACACAACACCGCCCTCTGCCAACCGCACAGCGCGCTTTCATTGGACTCCACTACAGCCACGTCCTGTCAATCACCAGATAAGCCCCTCCAACCGCCTGCCTCCCCATGCGGCCGCTTCCTGTCAATCACCAACTAAGCACCGCCCACCGCCAAATTTTGACTGTAAACATCCCGCCGAGAGCGCGCGCCATCTTTGTCGGATTCAATGAGAGGAAACGGTTGCTAACTTCTCTCGCAGAAGGGGAGAGAATAAACCATCCGTAATCAACACGGATAACATATTTTGAATGGTACGTTCTGTAAAATGTGTGTTGTTGCAGATAAATGAGCTCGTGAAACAGAATATATTAGCGGGAGGGTGAAATTTGACGCTTGCGTTCCGTACATGCTGTTGCTCATCAACAGTTGGCTAATGCTAATTGCTAACGATAGCTTTAAAATCATTTGGCTTTACAGGAATTATAAAAATAATAAGTATTATAGGTTTCTAACTTTTATTCGTTATTTGTGAACGAGAAAAATACACTCTGTGATGTATGGCTTAGAAGTGATAGATTTCGGGTTTAAGTACGTTAACGTTAGCGCAACCTGCTAATCTGCAATTTAGCCAAGCGCTTGTGGGAAATTAACTAAACTGTTTTGCATGTTTATTAAATGCATTTTTCTGTATTTTGCGTGTATTCAACTTTTTAAAGTTTTGCATTGGAATGCTAAATGCATAAGTTTAATTTGATAATACGGCGTTTTGTGGTGTGCAATTGTGTTTTCCTCGCTTTTAATGTTTGTGTAAAGGCGGGCAATGCTTATAAATGCTGTTAATGTAATATATCTGACTATTGACTCAGATTAAGCGTACTATTTTTATGCAGATCTTAACCTGTATTTTTGGTGTCTTGTGTAAGATTAGATTTTTGCCTGTTTGTGCAATTCATTGGCTGGCTATTGATTAATTTGCATTAGAAATTATGCATTCTATGTTTATCGTTTAACCTATTCTGTATCTCAAAACCTAGCGAGTTGCCTGTGATGCTTAAAATGCTTCCTATGTAGGCATGTTCCAGTGCATAGTTTGAGACATCACTATACGCTAAAGTTTTGAATGAATACTCTTTTGTCTCCTACCAGGTGTAGCAGAGATCTCAGAGCTTTGACCAGACACCAGGGCAATGTTTTACGCCCACTTCGTCCTCAGTAAACGTGGGCCGCTGGCCAAGATCTGGCTGGCGGCCCATTGGGACAAAAAGCTGACCAAAGCACACGTCTTTGAATGCAACCTTGAGAGCAGCGTGGAAAGCATTATTTCACCAAAGGTGAGCCTGCAACGCTGCTTCATCTTTACTGTTGAATGGTATGTTCATGAAGATGTTAATTCTGTTTTGTTAATGTTAAAACAGGTGAAAATGGCTCTGCGTACATCTGGCCATCTTCTCTTGGGTGTGGTGAGGATCTACCACAGAAAAGCCAAATATCTTCTGGCTGATTGTAATGAAGCATTTATCAAGATCAAAATGGCTTTTCGTCCAGGTAGTGAATCTAAACATACATTTTAGTGAAATCTAAAGATTTCAAAGTCACCTGGGTTTGACTGTCTGTATTTACTAGAATGCATTGTGTATTTTAGGTGTCGTTGATCTGCCAGAAGACAACCGCGAGGCTGCATACAACGCCATCACCTTACCAGAGGAGTTCCACGATTTTGACCAGCCCCTTCCTGATTTGGAGTAAGAAACACTTGTTGGCTTTTATCTTAAACAATATGTTTGATGTACATTAAGACAAAGACTATATAGGATATACAGTGAGTTTATTTAGAATTTATGATTTATAAATCCTCTATTTCAGTGATATAGATGTAGCACAGCAGTTCACCCTGAACCAGAGTCGTGTTGAAGAGATCACCATGAGGGAGGAAGTAGGGAACATCAGCCTGATGGCCGACAATGACTTTGGTAAAAAAAAAACACTTTTTATTTTTATCAGTGTTTCCCAAAAGGTCTGAAATGTTCTTTTGTTGGATGATTTTTTGAGTGATTCTGTTGAACTATAAATTATATTAAAATGATGACAACTATTCATAGTTCTATTAAAATCTTATCACAATAAAGTTTTTTAAATTCAAACCATTGCTTTCGGCCAGAATGTGGGTCCCCTATCCAAAACATTGCTTTTTTCAGTGAAAATGTTGCTTTGTTTGAGTTGGTAGAGAAATATGCAAGAAATATATCAAGCATCATTTTCAAGTGAAAAAACAAACATGTTGGTGGATTTTGAGGTGGATTTTCTGTGATTTCACGAGGAACATAAATACAAATTGAAAAACCTGTGAAATCAAAGGGGAAATGCGTAACTGTCAACATTTAAGTCCCAAAATATGTGAGAAGTGCGCATAGTCATTCTTTTGCTTTTCGCCAGCAATATACCCATTTCCCTGGTAACTGCAGGAAACAAAGCAGCACCTGATTTTGCAACTTGCAGTGCTCATATTTAATCAATTAAACCATAGCCTTTTGAAGTCTAAGCGATATCTCAATTTGTATGTATATTTGTTTTTTTCACTGGAGCACTGCCTGAGTCTTCTCCTTCCATCCCATTTCTACCAGTGATCCTTTCCTTCCCGTTATACTCCTCACTGTTGTAGGTTGCCAAGTTGAGGGGACAACTAGGTTGAAATTTGTATGTGTCGATTGTGTGAGAAGGATGCGTTTCATACAAGATCTGGCAACTGGGCAACCTTGGAATTTGTTGACGTGATTATTCATATAATGAGGTTTTTTGTATGTCACAATTGTAAACCTAAAATGTGAACCTTTAAAGCAGGGTCTAAAAATATATATGGTCTTTGTATAAAATGTATAGTATACATTTAACTAAAGGATCCTGCAAGCACTTTAATTTTTTCCTCCTAGACTCGTACTGCACTAAAAGTATAACGTACCGTATCGCCAGATTCTTGCCAATACACTGCTGTAATTTGACCCCTTACCATCCAGCAATAATTCTGGCTCCCACAGATTGGTTATGTTCCCATGTGAAACATGGATAAGTCCTGCCACTTTAATAAGTTACTCACATGTTACTTAATTCTGGTAATGTCATATCAGGTGACTTCGGCATGGATGATCGTGAGATGATGAGGGAGGAGAATGCTTTTGAGGTGGACATCATCCATGGATCCTCTGCCGCCACCCTGCTTCTGGAAGCTGAGCCTGGTCCTGCTCACCTCCCTGACAAATCCACCAACCTTGACTATGACGACTTTGGGGATAACAACCTGGAAAACACTGATGGTGGAATTCTGAGTGAGTTCCGATTTGATTTGACCTGTATATTGTTCATATGATGATGTGATGATAAACCTGGTGTCTGCTCACTTTTAGTGGATAAGATTCTGAGCAATGAGGATGGTGGTGGTATATTTGATGATCCTCCAGCTATCACTGACAGTGTGATGATGCCTCAAGACCGTGGCGATGATGACGACGACTTTGATGCTTTTTCACGTAAGTAAATCCAACAAATTCTAAGTTGTTACTTTAACTGGAAATGTGGAAAATAAATTAAACATTTTTATTACTGAAATTTTCCCTGCCATGTCAAGTTTTTACAGAAATGTAAAAAACTAAAATAACTTGTATTCATGTTATTTCCTAAATAAAAAATTCGAATTTTTTGAAAACATTTGATATTGACTTGTGTGAAGCGGTTTAACCAAATAAAACATTAAATATTTCATGACATCTTCAATACATGACATAATCCTAAAATTTCAAAAACATTTTTCTAGGTAGTAAACTATTTGGTTAAACTTGGTATAGGATTAGTGTTTGGTTTAGGGTTAGTTGCATGTAATTATTCATTATGTACTGCTATAACTATCAAACAATTTCTTTTTTGGTGTTTTACTATTGAATCTATTTTATAATTAAAAACCCTGATGCACAATCATGAGGATATAAAGTAAGGTTCTTTTCTGTAATAACATTTTCTGATGAACTTTTGAGCTAGAAATAAGCCTATATGAATTGCATTTTTAAACAAATCTGAACAGAATTAGTGTCAACTAACATGTCTGCATCATTTCAGCCGCTGCCGGTCCTGACAGTCCAGACTCTGGACCAGTGGAGCCTCTTCCCAACACCACAGACCAGACAGAACAGACCACTCTGGTGCCCAATGAAGATGAAGCCTTCGCTCTTGAGCCTATTGACATTACTGGTAAAACTGTAAACAATAAATGAATGATTAAAATGAAAAAATGAACAATATATTTACATTGAATTGATTGATAGGATGCATGTCAGTCTCGTAGCTTGTTTCGGTGAACTATTTTAAGAATATTATGTCTTAAATATAGATTAGTTAAACACTTGTGGTGTGTCCTCAGTGAAAGAAACCAAGGCTAAGAGAAAGAGGAAGCTCATTGTCGACAGTCTGAAGGAGTTGGACAGTAAGACTATCCGCGCTCAGTTGAGCGACTACTCCGATATCGTCACCACGCTGGATTTGGCTCCTCCTACTAAGAAGCTGATGATGTGGAAGGAGACTGGAGGTGTGGAGAAGCTGTTCTCATTGCCTGCTCAGCCTCTCTGGAACGGCCGACTGCTGAAGGTGATGCTTGATCTTACGTCACTGACATCACTGTTTAAGCTCAGGGCTGAAATAACGGGAAATGTGTGTGTTGTAGATGTTTACTCGCTGCCTGACTCCAGTGGTGCCTGATGAGCTGAGGAAGAGGAGGAAGGGAGGAGAGGCTGACAGCCTGGAGGACTTCCTGAAGGAGCTGGAGAACCCAGAAGTGCCCAGAGAGGAGGTGCTGGGTCACAGGAGTGAAGTGATTGGTAAGCTCTTGACTTACTGTTGAGTAGCTACAGAAGCACTACTACTGCAGCTTAACACACAAGTTTTCAAACTGGTGTCCACAGGGACCACAAGTGAGTAATGGGGGGGGGCTCTCCAGAGAAGTTGGTGTAAAAAAAAAAAAAAAAGTGTAAAAATGTTGAAACAAATAAAGAAAATAAGTAAAACTGAATAAAATAAATATTTAAATAAATACTTCAAATGTATTTGAATAAATAGATCTAATAGTACAGCACTATAGTCAATAGAAAACATAGTACAATACAAAATAAATTCCAAAGTGTGGAAGTGTTTTCAAACTGTAAAAATAAAGATGAGAAAATTATAAAATAATAATAATAACAATGAATTGAAATATGTAAATAAAATAAAATCTCAAATGCATCTGATAGTACAGTAATATGTGGAGTAAAAAAACATAAAATTTATTTTCTGCAATATAAATTGGTTCTTGGTTGTTTCAGTATTTTTTATTTATATATATATATATTTGTCATTTTTATACATTTTGAATTGTATTATTTTAATTGTCCATATAGAATTTATTAATGTTTTAGTATTTCAACTTAAGTGAAACAAAAATAACTAGCTACAAAAAAAATTCATCTACAGGTAATGTAAAATTGTATTTTAAGTAACGAAAACTTAAGTGTTTTTCATGGTTATAGTTAATGAGAATAACCCCAGTCTTTATAAATGTAAAAATATAGTTGCCTTTTAAGTTTTAGATTGGGGATCTCTTAAATGGGGAAGATCATAATTGGGGGTCCATGGCTAAAAGATCAAAAACACTGGTTTAACACAGTTGTGTCAGTCATTTGAAGCCTCAGGTGAAAGTCTCTTACTTGTGCCCTACAGATCAGACCATCATGGAGGAGCCCAGTCTGCTGCAGGCTTCTTCTATGGAGGGCAGCAGAACCGCTCTGGATGAATCCATGATGCCACCTCCCTCTCGCCAGCGTGAAGTCAAGCGCAAGACACTCGAGAAAGAGGCTGCTTTGCCTGTAAGTCAACCAGATAATCATGCTGCCTAATAAAGGTTTTGGAACAAAGCCTAACAGTGTACAATTGTTATTCCAGCAAATGGGAGTGTTGGATCAGACGCTTCAGCCTGTGGATCAGTCAGTCCTTTCCCAACAGCTCGACATGCCCCAGGTGGATCTTCCTCCTGAGGACAGCACCGACCTCTCAAGACTGGTACCAGAGCTGGATCTGTTAGATGACAAGAACAAAGAGAAAGACAAGGAAGACAGCGATGAAGAGGTGAGATGTTTGTGATTTACAGGTGGAAGAAAATCTCCCATTTTGACTTTGCCATTACTATGGAAGACCATTCCCACAATTCCAAGAAATTCCAAGAAAAAAAAAGTCTGGATTGTGAGAGAAAAAATACCCTTTTTTTGTTAGAAATCTTTTTTTCAGAGAATGTCAGAAACTTGAGTGACTAACTCAATTGCAAATAAATATTTACTACATAAATATGAAACTATGAACTCACAATTTGATATTTTTCTTAGAATTGCGAGTTTGTCGAAGTTGAGAAAAATTTCCAAATTCCAAAAGTTGTCTTTCAACAAAACAAAACATAATTCTGACTTCACGTTTCACAATTCTGAGTTTATTTCGCAATTCTGAGGGAGATAAAATGCTAGGAAAAGTAGAATTGAGTATCTTTATTTAGAATTGTGAATGTGAAGTCAAAATTCTTTTACATTTTTTTAATAATCCCATTGGGTAATCAAGCTTCCATATGTTACTGATAATTATTCGCTGTGTTTTAATAAACAGGGCGAGGAAGGACAAGGAGACCAGGACCAAGAGGAGCGACGGTGGAACAAGAGAACTCAGCAGATGCTTCACGGTCTTCAGGTTTGTATTTGGACCAAATGTTCACCATAAAGACGTTTGAAACGGGTTTCCTCACCTTTTTCTGTGTTTTGACAGCGCGTTATGGCTAAAACCGGAGCCCAGTCCATCAGCCTGCTCGAGCTGTGCAGAAACAACAACAAGAAACAGGCTGCGGCCAAGTTTTACAGCTTCCTGGTGCTGAAGAAACAGCAGGCCATCGAGCTGACGCAGACCGAGCCGTACAGCGACATCATCGCCACGCAAGGACCACGGTTCCATATTGTATAGATGCATACTCTCCATTTCTTTTTTGTTTTTAGTAGTTGTATTTAACAGTTTTGTTTTGCTACTGTTGCTTTTTGTACCAGTTTTTGTCCTTTGGGGCCAATTTTAAAGGTTTTGAGTCAAATCCTATAGATCATGAAGACACTTTACTTACATAGGTGTTATTTAGTAGTACATGTTGGAACTCCATATTGTCAAAACCATTGGGATTTTTCAGTTTCACTACTTTTTTTTTTTTTTTTTCTTCTATTGTTCTATTGTTATTTTCCTTCATAAGCTTTACCCCATTAAGTTTTACATTTGTAGTAGAGTTAGTTATGTGTACATTTTAACTTTTTAATAATGTCACGATTGAGAGACCGGTTTATTTTTGGAGACCCAAGTGGATTTAATGACACAATAGTTCAGTGTTTTGTATCTCTCTTTTAATGGCAATTATGATTATTAAAGGTTTGTTAAACTCCTACATACAATTGGAATTTTTATGCACTTGTGATTAAATTTTGATATTGATTAGAAAAAATGTTTCCTATGTTCCTCTCATTTAACATCGCTTTTAAGTATTTTTTTCTGAATTGGATCTATAGTATGCTTCGCCCTTTTTTTGACCAAACATTATATATATATATATATATATAATATATATATATATATTTTTATATATTTGTGGTTAATACATTTATCTAAAAGTGCCACAGCAGAAAATGACTAATTTAACTTATTATTTTTAATAACATTTCAACAATAACTTCATTAGGTCTCTGTATTTACACGTTAAAAAGTAAATAAATAAAAATAAAATTGAAACATTAAAATTCGAACATTGTGAAAAAGTACATTGTGTTGCCAATTAACTTACAGTGTGAGCAACTACATTATTATGTGATTAATATCACAATGCACAATCGGTCATTCTAAATTTTCTAAATAGCGACTCTTATTTTGCCAATGCAACAGTCTTCACACAGGAAGTGGTTGAATCGTTTCGGAAAACCCTCTTTTGACGTGCTTTAGGCCTTTTCGCTCTTCATCTGTCAATGGCCAGCCGCAAAGAATCAGCTGCTTCAGGTTCCAGTCCGCTGGACTCCCCGGTGAAACAGATCCAGATCGATGGGCTGGTGAGTGATTGTGTTGAAGCGTGAAGCGGCTGTTTGTCAGAGACTCGTGGGTGTGTGGGTGTGTGTGTGTTGTCGGAAGCGCGTGCATTAGAAATACTGGATATTTGTTTTTTGTTTTTTTTTGTGAACATGTAACATGGTAATACAAGTGGCCCTTATGTATAAACGTCACGCGTGCGTACGCAATTTTCCACGCACATATCGGGATTTATAAAAAGTAAACTAACGTTAGGCGTAAATATGTGAGCATCGTACGGAAGCTAGGCCATGCGTGCGCACTCTGGAGTGAGCGAAATAAGGAAGCAAACGGAATGGTTTTAAAGTTTGTTCACAAGTGTACAGCAGCCGAATGATAACCGTGCTCTTCCCAATATCATGACAAACCAGTGGTGGACGAAATACACAAATCAAGTACTGGAGTAAAAGTACAGATCCGTATATTAAAATATTATTCCAGTAAAAGTACCCAGTTTAAAATTTTTTTTTTAATGTACTTAAGTCAAAAGTACTGACAGATGAATTTTTTATTTAGCAGTTTTATATTGGCTACTTTTATCATATATATATATATATATATATATATATATATATATATATATATATATATATATATATATATATATATAATACCATGTTCTGAACATAACATCCTTTACTTTTCCCTCAGATGTAAATCTGTCTAGGTGGTTGAATAAACATATTTGGACTTTATTATTTTTTTTTAATTACCTCAATTTAGCATTAACTAGACAGTTATCATCAGCTAACATTATTTACTTATTTTCAGCATGGTTATGAATAAACATTTATATGATCCAGATACATCTCATTTTACACTTCATGCATGTGGACTGAATATTAAACAAGTGAGTAATGATAACATATGTGTACCATGATGCTGATTTGTAGAGAGGCTCAGTAGATTTGCACCTAACAAGCCTAAACAAACAGTGAATGAGAGTAAGATCAACTGAGCCTGTGTGATTACTTGCGTCTGTCCTTCGGCCAGAGTCAGATATATTTGTGAAAATAGGTTGTCATGTCCAAGGAAAGCAAAATCTTTATCATATAGCATCAATGCGTTGCTGGTCAGCTGAGCCTTCTAAAGTGGTGCTCAAAGTTAAAATAATTTAAACAGTGTGTTAAATTTACGAATGAACTGGCGTATTTAAACGTGTAGATGAATGACAGTCCCTTACGATCTTATTGCCATGGACTGTTATTTTGTCATGCTCTTCTGTTTACTTCACTCCCTGTTTCAACGCTCTTTGGTTTCCATTTCATTGTTTTCTGAATATGACTTCGTTAGTTATATCGTAAAACATACACACGCAGATGGCGATAATACCGCATACCGTGCTATTGAGCCACTCGAAAGGACCATAAGGGAAATTCCCTCCCCGCAACACCCCTAGTCTTTACTGTCACTTAACTGTCACAATGTAATGCATCTTTGCTGAATAAAAGCCTTTGTCTCATTGACCCCAAACATTTAAATGGTAGTGTACTCTAGTTTTATATCGTAATACATGCAAATTTGTATTTATCAATTTATTTTTATTGTAGTACAATTGTAGTGTAACGGTATTTTATGAAGGACCTATTTTTAAGGGATGGTTCACTCAAAAATTCTGTTGTTCCAAACCTGTATGAATTCCTATATTCTGCTGAACATAAAAGATGCTTTGCAGCATTAACCAGCCAGTTTCTGTTTCCCTTTATATTTTCCATAGTATTCGTAGAGTTTCTTTTCATATTGCAGTCAGTGGCTTCCATCAACTGTTTGGTTAACAACACTCTGCAAAATATTGGAAATGAATATGGTCCAAGACCATCACCAGCAAAGTACTTCATTTATTGATTTCTGGCTCGCTTTGTCCTTCTGGCTGAAATGTATGAATATGAATAGCTCAAGTGTTCTTGTGCACCGTTAATAACTTCTGAATGTTAATGCAAGAGTTTAAGAGCTAGCTAAAGCGAACATTTGTCAGAATTGCTGTTCTTTTCTTTAAGTCTAAAACTTTTTCAGCGTGGAAAAGTTGCATATTGCACTTTGACATCATGGCTGTTTTCTCATTTGTTTTTTTTCTGTAGGGCTGCAACTGCTGCCCTCGTTTTCCACTCCACTTTAGGTGCCGTACATTATTTTCCTGGAATTGTTTTTCGAAATCATTAACCTGCGCTACCTTAAATGCACCAGTGATTCCCGTCAGATAAATGCTGCAGTTTGAGCACACAGTTTGCAGTTTGGCATTTGGTCTAAACCCTCCAACCATCATCAGCGTAATGCATGTGGACGGTCTGCTGTTTATCGCCTGGTGTGCAGTAGATCTGAAGTGTTTGCTTAATTAAAGAGCTTGTCTGAGTTTGAGGTTGATGCAGTGCTGAAAAGTCGTGCACTGCATTATATATCACTGCCAAAAGAGGGCGAAGTTGTCTCAAGGAAAAACACGTCCTATTATTATCTGGTGCATTACTGCATTTTGGACGTAGATTGACCTTGATAGGACAGTTCCTTGCATCTCTCCATTATTTTCGTCCATCCTACGTTTAAATACCTGTCATAGTAGTTTCTTCTGTGAGCACAAAAGGAGATATTAGGTATTAGGTGCTTTTATATATGAGAGGTCTGGATGATTTACATCAGGCTCACTCAAAAAGCTGCATATTTAATTTTTTTTACTTTGTTTCAGATCTTCCTAAAACATAAAATGGCTTTGTAAGAGCTGAAATGCATGATCATGTATTTCTCTCAACTGTAGTTCTCAAATCTCATTTGCACTTGTTAAATTAAAAACAGTGACTTCAGATGCATTATTGACTCCCTGTGCTATTGGTCCTCGCTTGTCACATGATTCTTTGAAGTTTAAAAACTGCCATTGAGATTTGCTGAGGCAGATGAGATCATCTGTAAGCAATATCAGTGAATTTAAGAATTGTGGTCATTGTTATTTTATTTCTCGAATCGTAAACATTTCACATTATCAAAATAATAAAAAAAATTTATACATAAATTAAATCATATATATTTAATTTTGTAATTAGATTAAGAAATCGTTTCATTTTAGTTTAAATGAAATATTTTTTCTTTAGTTAAAATAAACAAGAAAAATTATTAGTATTTGGTTGATGTTATTTGTATAGTATTTTTATCATTTTTTAATTAAATGTCATTAACATTTCACATTATCTAAGCCATTTCTCTTATTTAAAGTGAACTATTAGGCCTCATTTCTAGCTTTTGAGTGCAGCTTTTCCCTCCAGCATGATAAATCTGAAGTACGAGCTCATTTGTAAGCGTGGCGTGAAACTGTTCAATTATGATATTGTCAAAGGCTGTTCATTTTGAGAGGCGTTTCTGCGTGCGGTTGTTGGAGATCTTGTTTCGTCATTGTTTTATGAAGATGGATCATAGGCCTCGTCGTAGCAGAACGACAGTCGTCAGGCTATGGCTGCGCGTCCTTGCTCAGTTAACTGACAGGGACAGACGTTAACGCCAGCGTGATCCGTGGGGAATGTGTTAACGCGTTTACCTGATTGCCTCGAGCTTGTGGATTGCATCACCCTTCAGCTGAGGCAAGTTTGAAAGCATGAAAGCCCATACTCGCAATGTGCCGCAGAGAGAATGCTAGTCATTGCAAAACGAAAGCGTCTATCAAAAATAGAACTGGCAAGCGTGCAATTCTCCCGAGTTCAGGGGGGATCATTAGATGGAGTGTTGAGGCTGTGTTGTGCTGCTTTGATGGGGCTGTGTAGTCTGCGCCGCCGCCGCTGGAACGCATGCCGCATGCTCTCATTAAGTATTCTGTTACTGTCACCCAGCTGATGGAGAAGGAGAACAGGGGGGTGTGGAGCAACACTTTGAATCTGTGGTATTCAGCCCCCTGAGTTCCCTCGCCCCCTCTGGTCCACGCTGATGGCTCGTCTGACAGATGGAGTCAAAGACTATAGAATACCCAAGACGTGTCACTCGTATAGTTTTGAACAAGTGTGGCGCAATAGTCCTCAAAAGTGAAGCCATCGCCTTTCGATCGTCCCCAGGTGGCTGGTCCCAGTATAGGTCATAAACCCCGCCCTCTCCATGTAATCTAATTAGATGCGAGACACACTAAATAATACAATGTCATTTTAAGTATTTTGTTTTCAAACATGGTTTGTCATTTGATGTCAATTTTATCATGTTGATGTAAGTTAGTGTCGTCATTTTTTAAATTAGTTTGGTTTTAGCTAGTTATGTGATGCGGAGTGTGACGTCATGATTGACAGCCTTTTTCGGGATCTTCAGGAAGAGATTGGAGTTGTATTTACTAGGGCCTAGTCCACACGGACACGGGTATTTTTATAACCGGAGTTTTTCCTCCTGCGTTTAAAAAAAAAATCCCGTCCACATGAAAACGCCAAAACATGCTATCAAAGCGCTGTTAAGAGCATGCCACACCAGCAGGCGGCGATATAACCCAAATTGTAAAGTCACCTTGGCCAATCAGAAGCAGTCAGCAGCGCACAATCTGACGTCAAACACAGCAGATAACAGCGCACACTCTGACGTCGCAAGGCAAAAACCCCGGTTATACTGTCCACACGACAACACTGCAACCGGCGTTTCTGAAAATGCTCACCCTGGCCGTAGTTTTCAAAAATGTTCGGTTTCGGTGCCCTGAAACTGCGTTTTCGTGTGGACGAAAGGCCGAACCGCGTAAAAAAAGTCACGGTTATAAAAATACCCGTGTCCGTGTGGACAGGGCCTAGGGGTGCACGATATATATCTACCAATGATTAATGCGCATCTAGTCAGTACGTCAGGTGCGGGATTTCAAATAGAGCAGCTGTTACTACACAGACTCATTGTTAACTGACAAACTGTGCAAATCCACGTTCATTATCAGCTTGGATTTGCGCAGCTAGTCAGTTAACAACGGCTGCGTGTAATAACAGCTGCTCTATTTGAAATTACGCATCTGATGATATTTACAGCTGATTAGATAACCAGCTTTACTGACTAGATGCGCATTAATCATCGGCCGATGTCGTGCACCACTTGTATTTACCTTATTTTAACACCAGTCTCTTATATGAAAAATCAGTAGAAAAAAAATTGACCAGTCAGGGTAATTTAAAAAAGGGTCTGTGGCATGTGTCTGTGATTGACTCTGTGGGAGTGTGGACGTGACGTGACTCCACTTCACTCTCTACAGCGCAGGGTCTGGTCCCAAATCAGCGCAATATGGCTGCGTCCTATTGGGACAATGGTGACTTCACTTATCTTCAATGGAAGTGAATTGAAGTTGCGTCGTCCATCTTTTTTTTTTACAATCTATAGCCCCTTTCACACTGAGATTCCGGATAATACACAGGTAATATGTCCCGGCAATTAGATTTGAGTCTGTATGGCATTGGTACTGGCTTTTGTTCACACAGAGCTCGTTCCGGGGCTGAACCCGGCTATGTTTCAGGGGAAGTCAGAGGTGGATCTGAGCTGTTTGTGGCATGGATGTTGCTCTCTGATGGTTGTTATATGATGCTTTTGCATAAAGCAGAGGAGAGCTTTTATAATATGTCAAAATATAAATACTAGCTCCACCTCAAATGACTTTCCTTTCAGCTAAGGTCATCAGGGGGGCACAGACTAATGGTTAATTTTAACTAATAGCTGTTTTGCCTTTGTTATAGGCTTCATTTAGAAAAAGGAAAACCCACTTTTTCCGTTAATATTAACAGATTTTTTTTTATGTGACATACATAGCTTATAGTGACAATAGATTAATATGTAGTTAATATTTAATTTATAAATATCTTAAGTAGGTTAAAATCATTAATTAATTAAATTGCAGTGAAAATTCTATATTTAAACAAGTTAGAGATATTCAGAAATTTGCTTTTAAATTTTTTATTTGTAATATGTATATTTTTAATTTATTTAAATGAAATTTTAATGGAAATTGTATGTTAAAATAATTAATACATTCACATAATACATCCGAGATATTTAGGAACTTTTTCTAAACCATTTTCTGTAATAGAACAGTTCATTTTAAAGGCAGTATTTTTTTTTTATTAATGTTTAATTTTATTAACTTTTTATTAAAAATAACAATCATTTTTATGCAAATTAAATAGTTAAATATATAAATTAGAGATATTTGGGAACTTTAGTATAACTTGGTGGTAATTTAGAATGTAGTAATTTTTGTAATTTAAATTGTTTTTTTTTTTTGTAAAAAAAAAAAATAGTCATTAATTAATCATTGCAAAAAGATACACATCATTCTCTCTTGTAAAATGTAAATGAGTGTAAATGTCAACGTCATGTGTCTAAACCTCAGTAGTCTGTCACGCAGAAAATAAGCATCTTGTTGCATCAATATAGAATTTAGACTTTTATCCCTAAATATATTTTATTTTTAACTCAAATGTCTAGTGATATGAAGCTGTTTTTGTACTGCTTCCAAACTTAATTTAATGGAAAATAAAGAAAAAGATCTTTTGATTTGTGTCCAAGTTGCATAAAAAAGAAAATGAGGTGGATGCATTTAATTAGATTTAAATTATAATTTAATTTACATTATTATATACTATACTAATATATATATATATATATATATATATATATATATAATATATATATATATATATGGTTTTGGTACAGCAGGGAGAAAAACAAAAACATAAAATAGCTTTTTTTCATAAATAAATGACCTTATTTTAACGAAAATGCAATTTATGAATAAAAAGCAGTTTTATGTTTTGTTTTTTATAAATACTTTTTGTTACGGATAAAAACCTGAGCTTATGTTCTAAACTATAGGGATAGACCCCTTTTTACATTACTATAAGGTTACAATTAACAACAAAGCCCAAACGTACATTTTATTTCTATTTATTTTTAAATAACAAATCACTCAACTTAAAAAATATATGCAAAAATGTAAATTAAACGTAATGCAGTTCGAATGAATTTCTATTTGTTGTTGAAATATATTTATTTACAAAGTGGCTGTCATAACTTGTTTCATAAGATAAAAAAAAAACATGTTAAAAGAAAAACATTAAAGACATCCCTAACAGGTAAAATAAAAGTCTCAAATCACTTTGAATTTGAATATTTTTCATTTTGAAATTAATTCATGTCTGTTCTTAACCCTAAACTGAAAAAAAAATGCCGCATTGACAACAAAGATTGGTGTCGAATTGCAAGAAACAAACACCACTACAACATTTAACATCTGTTAGGAGTGGAGCGTTCTAAAACAGCATGTTTGGTCGTTTAATCAGCCATTAATTGCTTGGAATCAAATAAGCGATGATTCAAACCCTAAGATTGGAACAACGGGAAATTGGATGCTGCTGTTTCCTGTTCTTTTATGCGTTACAACTGTTCAGACAATTAGTGGCATTCGTATTCCCCCACATCTCGCAATCGTATTGAGCGTTTCACCGTGCTTCTGTTTTTGTAGTCGTCTTACCGCTGGCTTTGTGTTGTTTTGCCGCGGCGGTGCCGATTGTATTGCCCAACCAAGCACAGCTCAGTTCATTTGAGGAAGCAGGTGTGTTACTTCCCTAATGAATGATTTAGGGGAACGGGCTTTTTCACAATTCTTCCAGCACGACGCCTCGGCTCGAAATGATCAGATTGGCAGGACTCAGCTCAGAGAGTATTGACTTTACCCCTTTTATTTTCCCGCTGACCTTAAAGCCTGTTACAAACCCTCAAAGAGGCAACAATAAGCTTGGGAAAGCAACATATAGAGCCTGTAGCTCATGTGGAAATGAGGTGCAATGGACACCCACCATATGTCTGACCACCATCTGTGTGGTGTTTTTAAAGCCAGACAAAGGTTGTAACTTTGTTTACAGGGAGTCCATCTATAATTAATTCAACTCGCCACCGTGAAATGCTTCATATATCTTTACAGCTGGGATGTGGGAGCGCTGTCAGGTCATTTGGGCTTGACATGTTACTCGCACCCAGAGAATTTTGTGCAATATTGCCTCTAGCACACTGTTTTATGAGTGTTGTGGTAAATGATGGCAGATTTGTTCAATGTGGCTCCAGGCTACAGGAGAGGAGCAATGGGAATCGTAAGGTGTTTAATGATTCTGATTCCACTTAATGATTTCGGTGCCTTTGCTATTCCTTTAATGACTCTTAATGCAAAAAAATTATTGATCTAAACTATATTACTCCTTGTTACACCACCCTCTGGAATGCTCTTTTCTGATTGGTCAGTTGCAGTGTTTGGAGTCATATTTTTGTGTAATGGCCGCTAAGCTGCTCGGCATGGTTGGTGTATTTTGTTATTGATCACTGTAAATTATCTTTATTATATATATATATATATATATATATATATATATATATATATACATATGACACTATACCATTCAAACACTTGTGGTCAGGTTCTTAATGTTTTTAAATCTTCATTTATAATTTTTTAAGTGAAAGTGTATTTTTCTCCTGTGATGTGCAGCTGAATTTTCAGCATCATTACTCAGATCTTCCTTGTCACATGATCCTTCAGAAATCTTTCTAATATGCTGATTTGCTGATCAAGAAACATTTATTATTTTCTGTAAAAAATTCAGGATTCTGTTGAAATGGAAATCTTTTGTGACATCAGAAATGACTTCACTGTCACTTTTGAACAATTAAGTGAATTTTTTATTACGGTAATCTTTTTTTAATCTCTTTAAAAAAAATCTAAATCTAAATTGATATATAAAAAAACTTTTTGAAAATATCAAACCTTTTATAAATATAATTTTATGTAATTTAATGATAATTTTATGTTAAACCTTCTATAGCTATAATATTTGATATTTAAGTTATTTTAAATGATTGTATATTTTGAGGTTCTCATTTTTGTGGTCATCTATACTAAGCAAAGTTTGCTCATGTATATTAATTACATCACATGACATTTACGCAGCATGCATAACTTGCTGACTGACAGAATGATGTGAAGCGTGTGCCAATCAGCTTTAGAATGAACAAATCCTACAGTTGTAAAGGTTTTGGCTCATAAATATTTAATGAGCTACCTGATTGGACACTTCCTCTATGGAAGCATATGTAGACATATTCCTCAAGCTTCTGAAGTGATTTCTGCATGAGCCAGTTAATATTTACACACTAAACCTTTCTAAAATGTAATGTTAAATGACACATACAGATTAGTTTTTGCATTAGAAAAATGAACATAACTGAAGCGTTTTTAAAAGCATCATTTTCACTTTCAAATGCGAGTGCTTGATTCCAGTCGGTTGGTATTTAAGCAGGTCTACTGTCAACTTTGGTGAAACAATATAAGCATTCGAGAACCATTAATGGAACCTAATGTCATAAAACCATGTGTCCTAGTATATAGCCTACATTTTTTAAAATGGCACTTACAGCAGTGATTTGAGGTTGGAATTGGTTTGGCCCACTCTTATCTGCTAAAGTAACAGTAAATGTATGACTTCCACCTCGTCCATATGCTCTAAATGCATCTCCCGCCTCGACACTCTGTATGAAATTACAGATGTTCTGATGCACTTTAGTTCCCCATCAGATATTGGCGCTATGAAATGCTGTGTCCCTTCTGAGAAAAACGAATGTATCCCATCAGGCCTTGGCCAGAGTGAACTGGTTCTCTCAATGGGGTTGAAGAAGAGTTCTTGCTTCTGTAGGACTTAGGAAAAGAAAAAACCCCAGTGCATTGGTATTCAGATAGGCTGTGCAGACGGCGTAATTAGACAGTGAGTGTATTTGTTTTTCCATTAACCCCAGGTCTTTCTCCATCTTTTTCTGCTCTGAGTGGTCGCAAAGTACCATGTTAGGATGGAGGAACAATCTTCCATTTAGCTCTCCAACTTGCATTTTAAAGCGACATGCCCAGCTCTGCACATTCATGGCTGTTTTGAGCGCAGACAGATTAATATTTTCCCTCTCTGCCAATCTTGAAATCGAAGCTTACACATTAATATTCTCATGAGAGCCGTCTAAAGCAACTTGAGAAGACATAAGCCTGGAATTAACATCTTTCTTAGGTCGTCCGATAACCAGTGGTCAGCTGAAATGGATTCGTGTTTACTGCATCTTAATTACACAGAAATATGAGCAGAACGTCTGAATATTATTGTTCTCCGATGTATTTTTTATGTAGAAACATGCCTGATTGGGGTCAGGAAATTCAGAGCATTTGAAAGGAATAGAAATTTGCTGAAAATGTACTCAACCTAAAGCATTCCCAGAGGAGGAGAGGAGTTTGTTTCTTCATGGGATTGGGAACAGATTTGTGGAAATTGCTCAGCAGTAGTGTTCTCAAAAGACCCGGTACTTCGGTACCAAGTCGGTACTAAAAAATTGAAATGTGACGGTACCAGGTTTCTTTAAGTACCGGTAGTACCGAGGTCCCGTTCAAACCCGGTTCAGCGCTATGATTTCCGCGAAGCAGAAAACGAGGACGGAATCTCAAAATCCAGTCATGAAAATGAAACTTACATTTTAATATGGACAGTCACGGAATTTGTCAAAGTTAGCCGCAAATGTGAATTATGAATCCGTGTTCTGCGCGTCTCTGTGTGAATTAATGAATGACAGAGACGTTCGGGTTTGTTTACTACATAGACTGAAGCGCATGACGCTTGCATTAATTTCAGCATCTGAGCTTCAGAGTTCTCTCTCCATCAAGCGATCTTTTCAGTTTCTCACACATGCAAAAGAGAGAGAGAGCGAGAGTCTTACCACGCTAAATCGACACTCTATATGTAAACTATTCTTTATTGTCTTTTCCTGTAATGGAGTTCATTTAGAATTATTCATATTCATTTTTGAACAAGCAGGTTTCTCCGGTAGTGGGCGGAGCTAATGCGCAAATGGCAATTTCATTGGCTAGCGCTGATTTAGTACCGTCCCTGTTTTGATTTCAGCAAATCAGATTGACCGAACGCAGACAACGTGATTAATATTCATGAACCCAGCAGCTCATCAATTCATAGTGCATTGGATATACATTAGTATGATAGTAGAATTAGTAGTAGTATTATCTTTTAATAATAATTAATATGATCTATTACTATTTTTTTTTTACAGAAACCCTCAATGACCAAAAATAAGTCTTAAGTTCAGTTAAAATGACAAATATGCATTCATTAGGGCCTAAAATTTAATTTTTACATAAAGGCATTGTGCTAGAAATATTACTATTATTTAGTAAAATGTATGTGATACTGCTACTACTGTTGAAAAAATTTACAAAACTTTATTTTTTAAAGAAATAAATCACAATATTTCTTCCATGTTTTAATTTTAATAGAAAATCCCCTTTATTTACCAGAAATAAAATGTGTTTAAATTTCATAAATTAAAAGACAAATTAAATTTGGGTGAAACTTGTTTACTGTTTTTCATAATTATATAACTTGTAGAAAAACTTTAAACACAATTGTATATAAGTTTAAAAAATGACATTGGTTTTATTTTTAGTGCTTAAAAGTTTTTTTTTTTTTAATTAGCATATTTTTGTGTTTTGCTTTGGTACCGAAATTGGTACCGAGAACCGTGGATTTTCACTGGTATCGGTACCGAATACTGAAATTTTGGTACCGTGACAACACTACTCAGCAATGAATGGGTGCCGTCAGAATGAGAGTCCATGATTAAAAACATAACAATAGTTCACAGGTATTCCACACCAGTCCGGAAAATCAGTTATTATATTATGTGATGAAAAGCTACATGTTTGTAGTAAACTAATCCATCGAGAAATCTTTAATGATTAAAGATCAAATTAAAACTATTGCTTCTGACAAAAAAAATAAATTAAAAAAAACTCTATTATCCATAATTAGTTTTCTCTAAAAAAGTTGTCTCATCTGAATTAGGAGAGAAATCTGCACAGAATTATCAACTTCGGCAGCACTTACATACAGCTTACTTAATAGCTTTATTCTTATCTTTATTCTGGAAGCTTTTACGGGCGTTTAATATATAATTTTACTGATTTATATGCCATTTTATTCCTAAAAACATGGTGAAAATGTATGCCATTATCCATTCTCTGGATAATGACAGTGTTTTTCAATTTATGGAGTGACCAAAATCTCCTCTGTACAAACCTTTAACTCCAATGTCAACAAGAATTTTGAACCTGGTTTTATCCTATGTTCAGATTGTTCCAAATGTATGCAAATTAAAGCATATTTAATAAGATGATGCCTCTTGCATATTTATACATTTTAGAAAACTTGTCATATAAAACAATTGTCTCAGTTAAACTTTTACCCTATTCACCTGTGGTGTCTTGCATTAAGATCTAGAAAATGTGTGTGTGTGTGTGTGTTTTTTTTTTTTGTTGAAAAAAAACACACACCAGTTCACACAAGTGTGTGTGTGTGCACATGAAATTGTGTACCTGGTTACACCTTGCAAATCTTCATCCAATAAACCCATATAAATGTTATTTCTGCCTGCTGTCGCTCCTGCAAAGGCGACACAAAGACACTTTAAATGCCTTTAGGGGGAGAAATTGCATCATATATTATTCAATTTGCTTCGGCAGGCCCAAATTTGGTTTGGCAAGAAATGTTTCCTCTTAGGTTCCTGATCAGGCTGTGTGTTTGTGCGTCTGCAGGTGGTGTTGAAGATCATTAAGCACTACCAGGAGGAGGGCCAGGGTAGTGAGGTGGTTCAGGGTGTTCTGCTTGGACTGGTGGTTGAAGACCGTCTGGAGATCACAAACTGCTTCCCCTTCCCCCAGCACACCGAAGATGATGTCGAGTTCGATGAAGGTGAGGTGCACGCAATCTCCAGAGCTCCATTCTCTGGTCGGTTAATCATTGATGATTGCGCTTGGCGCTCTGGGAAGTGGCGAGAGAGGGATTATTTGGATTTCAGGGCGAGAGAACTGTGAAAAGGGGAATTGCTTTTCGCTTGTATTTATTATTTTTTTTATAGCATAATCACGATTCGTTTTTGATGAATAGAGTTTACATTAAAATACCTGCTTTATGTGGGGCGACTGTATTTTATGTCTCCACACATCCGAAACAAGCTGCGAGCAGTGTTCCTGAATGAATTAATTGCTGTTTTATACATCATTAAATCAAGACAGTGACTAAACGGTCAACTTTGGTCCTCTTAGCAGCATGAAAAACAAAACTCTTCATATTTGGAAGACATTACATGGAAAGCAAGCAGTGCAGCAATGCAATAACACTCTCATTGTAATCACTAAAGCTGTCACTGCAAATTTACAGTTTAACGCAGCTCTATGATTCCCACCAACACTCCCACTGCAATAAATGAAGCTGTCTAAACCACTTTTTTTTTTTTAACTGGGAGCTCCAAGGGTTATTTGAGGTTCTGTGGTGTAATATATAATATGTACAGTCGTGGCCAAAAATTTTGAGAATTACATAAATTCTGGAAATTGGAAAAGTTGCTGCTTAAGTTTTAATAATAGCAATTTGCATATACTCCAGAATGTTATGAAGAGTGATAAGATGAATTGCATAGTCCTTCTTGGCCATGAAAATGAACTTAATCCCCAAAAAAGCATTTCATTGCTGTCATTAAAGGACCTGCTGAGATCATTTCAGTAATCGTCTTGTTAACTCAGGTGAGAATGTTGACGAGCACAAGGTTGGAGATCATTATGTCAGGCTGATTGGGTTAGAATGGCAGACTTGACAAGTAAAAAGGAGGGTGATGCTTGAAATCATAGACTGCGTTTACATGCAGCCAATAACCCGTTCAAAACCGGGATATTAGCAATAACCCGGTCGCGCACGGCCATGTAAACACCTGCAAAAACCCGGATTTGCTCATATCCCGGTTTTTAAAAACCTGGGGTACCCCTTTTCTAACCCGAATATTTGGTCTTGTAAACGCGTTTCGGCATATCCCCATCAAAATGTGTGTTCTGCGCATGTTCTAGTCGCAAGGAATCTTGGTCTTTTGAGTAGAGACGGCGCATAAAAAAACCTGTGTGCAGTATAGAGGCACAGTAGTGTCAAGTGCTGCTGGTGGATCAGTACCAGCGCCAAAGCGCAAACAAAGACTATCGCTATCTGCCCCAAACTATTCATTATCCGCCTGCTGCTGCTGTTGTTCTTGTTGTCTTTGGATACAGAAAGAAGAATCGGAAATGACGCATATTGCGTCTTGTTGTCCGTACGTCCAGACGCTAACCGTGCGTCGCCGTTTACATCGGGATTGGCGACTGATTACACATTCATGCATACAGGAGTAACTCTCTCTGCTCACGCATGTAAACGGGTTATCCCGAATGTTTCAGAAACTCGAATAGTGACCTTAACCCGACCATAACCCGAATTTTAACTGCATGTAAACGTAGTCATTGTTCTTCCATTGTTAACCATGGTGACCTGCAAAGAAACGCGTGCAGCCACCATTCCGTTGCATAAAAAGGGCTTCACAGGCAAGGATATTGTGGCTACTAAGATTGCACCTAAATCAACAATTTATAGGATCATCAAGAACTTTAAGGAAAGAGGTTCAATTCTTGTAAAGAAGGCTTCAGAGCGTCCAAGAAAGTCCAGCAAGCGCCAGGATGGTCTCCTAAAGAGGATTCAGCTGCGGGATCGGAGTGCCACCAGTGCAGAGCTTGCTCAGGAATGGCAGCAGGCAGGTGTGAGCGCATCTGCACGCACAGTGAGGCCAAGACTTCTGGAAGATGTCCAAGACATCAGGGACAGATTGATCTTCTGCAGAAAGTATAGTGAATGGACTGCTGAGGACTGGGGCAAAGTCATATTCTCCGATGAAGCCCCTTTCCGATTGTTTGGGGCATCTGGAAAAAGGCTTGTCCGGAGAAGAAAAGGTGAGCGCTACCATCAGTCCTGTGTCATGCCAACAGTAAAGCATCCTGACACCATTCATGTGTGGGGTTGCTTCTCATCCAAGGGAGTGGGCTCACTCACAATTCTGCCCAAAAACACAGCCATGAATAAAGAATGGTACCAAAACACCCTCCAACAGCAACTTCTTCCAACAATCCAACAACAGTTTGGTGAAGAACATGATGGAGCACCGTGCCATAAGGCAAAAGTGATAACTAAGTGGCTCGGGGACCAGAATGTTGAAATTTTGGGTCCATGGCCTGGAAACTCCCCAGATCTTAATCCGATTGAGAACTTGTTGTCAATCCTCAAGAGGCGGGTGGACAAACAAAAACCCACTAATTCTGACAAACTCCAAGAAGTGATTATGAAAGAATGGGTTGCTATCAGTCAGGATTTGGCCCAGAAGTTGATTGAGAGCATGCCCAGTCGAATTGCAGAGGTCCTGAAAAAGAAGGGCCAACACTGCAAATACTGACTCTTTGCATAAATGTCATGTAATTGTCGATAAAAGCCTTTGAAACGTATGAAGTGCTTGTAATTATATTTCAGTACATAACAGAAACAACTGAAACAAAGATCTAAAAGCAGTTTAGCAGCAAACTTTTTGAAAAAGAATATTTATGTAATTCTCAAAAGTTTTGGCCACGACTGTAGATAACTTCTCCTGTAATCCATCCGTATAGCACTGACTTGGTAGTATTTTTAAGAGAAAAAACAAAATGACAGACAGGGCAAAATTAAGTCAGTTAGAGGTTATAAATTTCGGTTTTGATTCTTTTTCGATTAATCGTCCAGCCCTATTACATGCTACTTTGTATTTGGCACAACATATAGTAAATCAAAATAATGCCAATCATTTTGTATGTTGTCATTTTTGCATACTGGCTAATTTAAACACCTCTGCATTTAAACAGTTTATTAATTCACTTAATAGTCTTGATTGTTTTAATTGATTGTGCATCTCTCTAAGGGAGGGTTATACTGCAGTTATTTCCAGCTCGACTTGCCCTTATTGCCGTTTTCCCTCTCCAGCTGTAGCATTGCATCGTTCTCTCCATGGTAGGAAGTGTTTATTAGTTTTCTGCACTGGTCTGGTTCAGCGGTGGTTGTAATTATCTCCTGGACCTTTATCGGCTTGGCGTTAGGCGTCATGAAGAGGTCAACCCCCATCCTTGGCACTTTGACTGAGTGAACGACCTTGTTGTTAGAGGCTGCTTGTTAGTGGTGTTGAACCGTTTGGCTGGGCAGAGCACTAACAAGCTGCAAGTCCAGATGCAGCAGGACCAGAGACCAAACCGGTGATGGTGTCCAAGGACGGCTGCTCAGAGACTCTGCTTTATCTCTGCAGCCAACGTAAGAAATATCTCCCTAATGCTGCCGTGGCTTGAATCAATACAGCAATGTCTGTTATGTGGATACAGAGATACACTTGCCGTGATAAGAGCAGGCCTGAACTCAGGTACTGTACATCTGCTCATATATTTACCACAGGGATGCACTCTGTTATTTCAATGCAGCCAATAGATCAAGAGGCTGGTCTCTTGCTGTTCACTCTCAACAGTACATGAAAGTAGATTAGTAATTCAAGTTTTTGCCACCAGTAAAATTTCTCTGTTCTCCATACTGATTTTGAAACTGCAATAAATTATGCTAGTGAACCCAATTGTCACAACTATAGAGAGATTTAACAGAATAAATGAATTAAATGTACATTGAAATGATTACATATGTAAGGGAATGTTGCAATGAAGCACACTGAAATGCTAGCATAAATGTATGTCATGCCCTATTTATTTATTCTTACTTTCCCTTTTGCTTTTTTAAAATATTTAATTCATGATGTATTGCTTTTAATTTGAAGGGGTATTTCAGGTGTTTTTCACATTAGTGAAAAAAATTGTGGCATAAATGCATTAAAATAACTTGCAGTTATTATTAGTTTTGATTACTGGCAATATATATATATATATATATATATATATATATATATATATATATATATATATATATATATATATATATATATATATATATATATATATATATATATACATACAGTCAGACATGCTATTTTTGCAGCTGTGATGCCTGATTACCAGATTACAAAATGAACACGATAAAAGTGGCCGTTTGTGTGCCCGAACAAAAAACATGATTATATTTTCATGACATAGGCTACGCGGAGCTAAACTTTCGAGATGAGACTTATGACTAAATAAAATAAAATGTTACTAAATAAATACACGATTGTGATAGAGAATAAGCAGACGCCTGATTTCTTCAAGTAGTCACATTTACCATGATTACCTCCAGCTGGCCCAGTTTGGTCCGAGGTTTTCGTTGGCCCAGAGGAAGCACTGACGAGGCAAGATCAAGCACCAGAAGTGACAGTGGAAATGAGACTGGCACACACTAGCACGCCCGCTTTTGGCCCGACAGTGGAAACGTGCACTGTAAACCCCGATAAGTTAAGATAACTCAAAAAATTTGAGGAAACTTATTACCTTAAAACTTTTAAGTTGATAAAATGTATTGTTTTAATTCAGTTACACTTAAATCCACAAAACAGATTAACTCAAAATCATTGATTTGAATAAACTTTTCTTTTATGTATTTTATAACTCAATTTTTATTGATCACAAATTAAAAGTACTAAATTTTTGTTATACATTTAAAAATAAATAAAATACTTAATTTGCAATTTTCAAAGAAGTTTGACCTCAAAATTAACATTAGCAAAATATTATTTCTTAAACATTAGAAAGACAATTTCAAACTCCATATATGATAGTACGTTTTATTTTGCAAAAGGCATTTTTTGCAGCATTATATCAGACCTCTGTATACATTAGAATATAACTGTATGAGACACAACAAATGTAAAGGACAGAGGTGTAAAAAACTAGTGCATCCAGAGATACAGGAAAAACTCTCTTAACAAGTAAATTATTTTTTTTAAACTGCAATCTGGGTGCTAGTGGCATTCAGTAACACAATCCCAGTATTTACCAAGTGAACACAAAATCTGTGTTCTGCAAAATTTCTACATTTGAGATAAGTATTACAACAGACTGTAACAATATTAAAGTCACAAGTGAAAAAAGAAAATTAACAGTCTCTTGTGCATCCAGAAAATTTAAACCGCAATCTGGGTGCTAGTGGCTTTCAGTAACGCAATCCCAGTAAATACTAGGTGAACACAAAATCTGTGTTCTGGAAAATTTCTAAATTTGAGATAAGTATAACAACACTGTAACAATATTAGTCACAACAAGTGAAATAAAAGACAATAAACAGTCTCTTGTTTATCCAGAATATTTAGACCGCAATCTGGGTGCTAGTGGCATTCAGTAACGCAATCCCAGTAAGTACTTAAATGAAAATGCAATTCTCCACTTCACTGGGAAATTTAAAATCTTGAGCTCAGTGTTTAAAAGGGCAAATACAGTAGTCACAACAACTGAAAGGAACCAAAAATAAATTGTATCGCACTCGTACATCCATTACTCTTACTCCTTAATCAGTAGCTCATTTTTTAGACTCAGCAATCTGGGTGTTAGTGGCTTTGAGTCATCCAAACCCAGTAAGACTTTTTGGATGAAGTTAAAAGTGTGGGTCAGCTCTTTGGGGTAGTTGAGATGTAATGCATATATCAAACCAAACATCAAAAGAAAAGCATCAGCCAACCTGGAAATGTCCCTTAGAACAATGTCACCTTCCAGCACAATAGCGATCCCAGCAGGGTCAAACTGAACAGTGGAACTCGAGTCTCCATTCACCATGCTGACAAGAGCTACAGCTGAATCTGCAATGTCTGGCTCATCCACCTCTTCAGTCTGAAAAGCATTAGAGAACTTCATAAGCATAATCAGATAAATAACATTAAAATTCAAATGAGATGTATAAAAACCTACATTCCACATCTTGAAAAACACAGAGTCATCTTCGCGCAAGTAGACAGGGAGGGCTCGAAGTGCAGCTGTACGTCTGTTGTTAATATCGTAGTGATCCTGAAAAAAGACAGAACTGTCTTAGTGATGCAAGAGAAAAGAATAAAATAGAAATAAAAGTACAGATGAAAGAAGGGAAGAAATTTAAAGCAAAAAAAGTTCAAAGCCAGGTTTAAACAATTACCAGATAGCAGTAAAAAACTTGTGCACATTAACCAATTAACTTGTACTATAAATGTAATTAACAAAATTCACCGTAAGATCATAGGCACTACAGATGCTTCTCAGTGCTTCTGCTGCCTTGCCTGTACGGGCAGCCTTCTGCCTGTAAACAGCAATCAGTCGAGGAGTATGGTTGTCCAGCTCTGCATAGAACTTGTTTTTCAAGCTGATATTAGTAATTCTGTGGAATTCTGCAGCAATCTGAAAGCAAGCATTCAAACGAATAACATAAAGAAATGTTAAATAAGAAAACAAAAGTAACAGACACACATAAACACACAAAAAATGGAATCTAACAGATAGCAACTGAGAAAATTACCTGAGATTCCAAACGAAGTGCAGGCCACTTTTCCAAAAAGTCCTTCACTGGTTGTGATGGGTTATCTACAATGATCTGTTTGCGACGCAGAGCAAATGTACTTTGCATGAGTCTCTCTATCAGCCCAAGACTTCTTTCTGTCTTAGACACTTCCTCAACTATTTGCAATCTTTGTTGTTCCAAGCTTTCAGCCCTCTCTCCTTTTGGAAAATTTGGTAGGTAGTTTACCTCAGCTCGACGAGCTCTTTTGATGTTGGAGTGGGGAGACTCCCTCTCTGGATTATTTTGGCTTCTCTTCCCCGAGTTAACAGCCACCTCTTCACAGCCAGATCTGCTGAGTTTTGTGCGAAAGTTGCCCATTTTAAACTTTAAACTTGTCTTCCAGCCATACCATCCACATTGACTTCCTGGTTCTGTGAGGCAGGGGTGCTTCGAAATAAGAGCCTCAGCTGCTTTAGCTACTTCTTTGTTGCTGGGGTAAGCCTTAAAGCTGTGCATTGCCTTGGCCATATTTTCTAGAATGTCGTATTTTTGGCCTTTAGTTAATTTTAAGAACTTTCCACTGTTTTGATAGGCCATATTTCCACCATTGAGGCTGTGCTCGACATCATAAGAAAATTGAGGAACTGGGAAGACATCAGGCCAACTCTGCAAGCGTCCTGGGGCATAAGGGAGTATTTCTGTGTGTGAAGTTGCAGCTGACCCAGCATCAGTCTCAGATCTGTGTACTTTCAATACAGCCTTCTCTGGCAGTTCTGAAATGTCTGTTAGAAAGCAGAGTTGCCCCCCAAAGTCTGGGTCTTCATATTGGAGGTTGAAATCAAAATCAAGACGAGGTCTGAATTTCTTTTTAATCACTGTAATCAACTCTTCTACTGTACTTGGGCGTGTAGAAAGGGTCATCTTGTGGGCGATGTCAGGAGCAATGTAAACTCTCAGTAAAAGTTTCTGGGATTCTGCCATCTAGGAGACAAAAACAACAAGGTAAAAGACAAGTTAAAAATATAGTTTCGAACAAGATGGACTGGACATGGATTTCCAAATAATGTAGAAATCTTACCTTATTGTAAAGGTAGAAATCGCTTTGGCATCAACAGCACTTTGCCCTCTATGCTGTAGGCAGAAAGGGGGGATGTGTCACTCAAATCTGTTATTGTTTTAACAGATATATCACCTAAACACAGATTAAAGGCTCTTAGGTGTTCAATATAATGGGACTTGTGCTCCCTGCATAGGAAGGCCACATGATCGTTCACAAGGAGGATTGACTCAGTTTTACAAAACTGAGGTAACCCTGCTTCAAAACCAGCAGGAAAATATTCCCCAGTAGAAATATTTGTCCCATCAATGGTGATTTGAGATGCACAGTATATAGTGTTACTATCAGTCTTCTGTTTAATATACTGTATTGCCACTTCAGGTAGTGTTGAAACTAAAACAGATGTCACAGCTGATGCCTGCAAATGTGGTTTGAAGAACGCTGGCGCACTTAGATGGTAAGCCATCATATGCTGGTGTCTGCTTGCCAGTGTCTTCAGCACATTTTTAAAGTTCTGTGTATCGTGCACAACCCGTTTGAAGAAGCGGTGTTTGCCTTCAAAACGCATGGTCCATAAATGTACAAGAGGTCCAAAACATCTGATCAGCTCTGGATAATGTTCGACGTAGTGATGCTTTGGCCTAAGCTTAAAATCTGGAAATAATTCAAGAAGAATTTGCCTGTGGTCCCTAATTTTACTCTGTAAATACTGAATCATCTCTTCAGTAAATGTTGGAGACAGCACTAACTCCACAATGTCTTTCAATTCCATTAACACTGCCCATGCACTATCTCCCTCTGGTACAACACTGCCAACCATGAATGGAAGTAGCCGAAGTAATGCAGCATTTTCATGACCATTACCACCTATTGTCATTTTTGTGGTATAAGTTTTGGAAATTGGCTTGGGTCTATCAACCTTATCTGTATGCTGATATGGAAATGATTCAATTTTATTGTTCAAATAATCAAGTGTGAAGTGTTTCAGACGAATCATTTTTTGAATGCATAAAGCCAACTCTACTGGCACAATACCTTCAAGGAGGTCATGGAGAATATCAGGAGGGAAACCAGTGATTGGATGAAAATACTGCAGCTTTTGTTTTAAGACACAGTCCCCTTTCACACCACAATTACTTTCCCCATTTCTACTGGAGACATTCTGGACATGCAGATCATGAGTTACCTTAGTTCTCAGACTGAATTCACCCTCAGCAACTTCATGCGATTGAAACTGGTCTTGAGTTGCCAGACAGAATCTGCACACATAGTCTGAACGGAATGACTGTACAAAGCCTGCCAATCCGTGAGCTGCAAGATTATCTGATGCAACAAAAAGAACAGTGCCTTTAACAGATTGACCAAGAGACTCAATGAACACACCATCTTGTTCTAATGTACATATGTCTTGCAATAAAGGGCCAAGCACACTCTCATAGCCACAGTTCTGGACATCAGGAACTTTACACAGCAAAGCTAGCTGTATCACATGCAAAGCTGATCGGTATTTGCTAGGTAGATCAGCAAGTACCCAGTACACCGAACAGAGTTTGTGTATTTTCCTCGAAGTACCTAATGGATTTGCAACTTCTATCTCATCGATGTAAATCAGCAGTGGCAATTTAAACTCCTCTGATGCTGATAACAGCTCATTTTCTTGAAAATACAAACCATCTCGATGATTTGTGTATTGACCGGATTGTGAAGGATGTGATTCTTTAATTCTGTCAAGTACATCAGTATGTTTAAACAACAACTGAATCATAGGCAGTATTGGGACATAAACAGCTGTGCGCCCAGGTGCTACAACATACTGAAACGGCATAACCATTGGGTAATTTCTCTCAATAAAGGTTTTTCGTCGCTTATTTGAGGACAATTCTGCTCCTTTAGTAGTTGCACTGACAAAACATTACTGTTTATAACAACACTAACAATTTCATCAAGAGCAGCTTCACTCACAGTATAGCAATGTCTCTGTAATACTGCTTCTCTCAGCAGCGGCCTTGACAAAGAAAACAGCTGACACAAATGTTCTACTATTTCCTGCGCAGCAGTGTCATGACAGAAGTGTCATGTCTGACACATGAAGTATAGCCTGCATCTTCAAAAACAGAGAGGCTAAATTGCGTTGTAGTTGCGCTTTTAATTGGCTTGCGTCACACTGTATATCAACAATATCCAAAATGTCTGCATTCTCAGACTGAGTAGGATCCTCAAATGGAGGCTCCGCAGCTGCAGAACAGCCATCATCTTCAGCAACTACATCTTCAAAAAGGTCCAAGCAAGCTGAACTAACATCTACTCCATGGGCCCTGGTTTTGTGTGAATTAAATGAGGAGTAAACATTTGTCGTATACCTACAGTTTTTATATGGACATGTTACCATTTCATGACTTCTCAAATGCCCTCTTAAATGACCAAAGAGATTTTTTTCTGAAAAAGGTTGCTTGAACCCACATAAAGGACATGTGTACACCACCTGGATTTCTTGACATGCGTGCCTCTTATCCTTCTCATTGTGAAATCGTGATACATGAATTTTTAGTGCATTGAATGAAACAAATGTGCAAATGCAGGAGTCATAGAGACACGGTAAAGGGCTAACCTTTGAAAAATGGCTATGTTGCAAACCATAATGGCCAAGTAACTGTGCTCGGGTAAGTGAGGAGGAATCACATAACCTGCATTTCCAATCCATCATGAAAAATCATGACCATGACAATGACAAGACATGAGCAAACCCTGAGCTATGCCAACCTCTAAAATCAGTTGTTATCAGTTTTAAAATGCTGCATACTTTTAGTCTTTACATATGTATTTTCACCCCCAAATTCCAAATTGTAATTTTACTCACATATATGCTCTGGTCTCACAAGTTTTAACCTGTAGAGAAAATAAAAACACAACTTAATAGTGAGGCAGAGACATGTCAAAGTCATTCAACAATTTCAGAATTTATAACATTTGGCTTCCATTGCAGCTAATTTAATTTTAAGCATTGGATAAAAAACAAGTAATATTGAATGAAAGTGGTTTTAATCTATTTTTTTTCTGTTTCAATTTAGGTTCTGTAACCGAAAAGCTTCAATACAAGCAACTGCGATAACCAGCAGTACCACAAATTAATATCCGTGCAATGCGATTGCGAGCATACATCAACTATGTCCCTAAACGGTTAAAATTTAGATCAATCACTCCACAAATAACATCAGGCCTAAAGTGTGCCTGATCATTTTAGGTCGTCTATTAGCTAAACGCAACAATAGTTTCAGTTTGATGACTATATTGTCACATTCTGATGCAGATTACTAGAATAACTTTTTAAAAAGTTTTAAGAAGTACTTACCAGATTATAGCCGCTAAACAAACCGCAGCAAACACAGAAACGATGACGATGATAAACGATACTGATTCCACAGAACCACTTTGAGGCAACGACTCCTGCATGACATAGCGGGCTTCCAAGTTCAAATCCGAGCGCTCAATTTCAAATGGGAATTATTTTTACTCCGTTATTTTTTACAGTCATTTGAGTAAAACATGAAATAAACGGACATGGAATGATATCTTGACTCTTTGTTGCGTTTTGTATAGTTTTACCTGGTATGGTATGTTATGTTTTTAAAAACATGCAAATAAAGTGCACCGAGTAGACTCTTCCTTTTCGTTGGCAGATTGGAACGCGATAAAGCCTCATTACTGCCACCAAGAGGCAAAAATGAGGCTTTGGTAATTCGTTTCACTTCGTTGTTATTTTTACAGGCATGAAATAAACGGACATATCATGATGGTCATGTTGACTAGTATGTTTTGGAGAGTTTTACCTACTATGTTTTAAAAATAGCAAATAAAGTGCACTGAGTACACTACAATTTAGATTCATGCATTTCCATTAATAGTAAAATTCCATCAAATTGAATTAAATAACCCATACATATTTTAATTGAATAACTGAACAATCCATCCCTAAGCAATTATTCAATTACAATATGTAAGGATCATTAAATTCAATTTGATACAATTTTACTATTGATATTTGTATATCTATTAAAAAGGCTTTAAAATGTTTTTGAGTGTAGAGACTCTTCTTTGTTGAATTGGCAGATTGGAACGCAATAAAGCTCATTACCGCCACAAAGAGGCAAAAATAAGGCTATGGTAATAATATGACGTCATGTTTTACTTATTTTATTTAAGTTCCTGGAAGTTAAAACGCCCAAATCGTTGAACAAACTTAAAAGTTTTAAGTTGAATGAACTGTTTCACAGTTTTAAGTATAGTTCACTTATTTTTTATAAGTAGGTTATACTGTTCGGGAATACAGTGTGGCTATTGGTGGTTTAGAGCACCATTTATAGCAGTGCTGATTGATTGCCAGGTTTAAGATTGGTACATAAGACCAATTAAAACCCACTTTAAAGAATGTTTATAAATAGCAATACTACGGATATTATATTCTAAATTCATATTTTGTATTGATGAAATGTTGTCATTTGTCAGTGCAAATTCATCACAAAAAGAATTTGCTAATATTGTCCAAAAGCACACTTTGCTTATGGCGCTTCAGAACTTTACTTAAACTAAGATTACATTGCAATTGTTGTTAGAAGTAGTGATGTTAACTATTACTATTTTCACCGACTTTTAAATGGAAATTTTGTAACTTGCTAGTCTAAAGTAGGAAACCCTCAGAAAACATTGTGTGCAAATTATTGATTATAATAAAACAACAGACAGGGTGAATGAAAATATCTCTGACAGCAGGTGGCACTTTTGAACAAGCAGAAATACATCCTGTAAACAAAGCATTTTATCAGGCACTATATATCGATTTCATGAAAAATGTCAATAAAACCTTTCTGAAGAAAGTCAGTTCCCGACCCTTTCATTCCTAAAGTTTCCCCCTTTAAACCGTTAAATACACCCCCACACCTTACTCGTCTTCCTGCTAGACATTTCTCTGGTCCAGCAGCAAGTTAACGAAGAAAACGTTGTCATGCAAAGACATGAAATGATTTTGTTTTCCGCTCCAGATATTCGCTTTTCATAATAATGTATTATTTTCAGAAGTAACTTTTAAATTACTACTAGCTGGCTAACTTAGCAGCTGCAGTTCTGTTTAGTTGACTTGCCTCACACATCCATAGTTAGAAGAGGCTTGAGTCTCAGTTTTCTTCTGTAGATTGTTTGTTGATCTATATTGATAGCCTTGGACCCTCATTCTTCTGATCTGACATGTGTTTTTGTAGTTCCTTATTAAGTTATCGGTCAACTGCTGACTGCATGCAGGGAGGTGAAAGCAGCTGTCTGTCACTGAGTTGAGTCGGTGCTTTGTTGTAAAGATATTGTAGCTAGTGTCGATGCATTTTATTGCTGATGTCTTAATTTTATATAGGCTAGACTTGATCCCAAAGTACAGGTACTTTTGACATCCCTACATGAAAGAAAATTCTGCCTGTGTGGTTATGTAGTTTGGCTCAACGTGAGCTGCCTGGTAAGTCCTGTCTCAAAGACCACACTTGTGGCTCATCAGTCATTCCATCCTATCAAGCTCATGGTGTGTTTTTCCTGTCTGTCCGTACATGATGAGTAATGGGATGTGTATAAGTAGAGCTTAAATTGCAGCAGATTGCCCGTCTATAGGACGCCGAAGGAAAGTTTCTTACGTCTGCTCCTGATATTCTGTTGGTTATTCCCTAAAGTTTTTAATGGGTGACGTTATTGGGTTTCTCTTTTATTGTGGTCCTTTTAAAAATGTAAGATAAGTTGGCATTCAGGACCAAAGGAAGGGCTGAGGGTTTTTTGGGAATGTTTAAGCCACTTTCCATGCTTTTTTGTGGGAACTGTTAGATAAGAGAAGCTATTATGTAACCAAAGTGTAGCATGAAATGTAAATTTATCATTGAAATATTTTTAAATGTAAATTTGAAACATATATTCATAATCTGCGTTTCACTTCTTTGGCAAATCAATGTCTGGCATTGAATCCTATGAATATTGTTGGCTTTGACAGGGTTCTTGTGATGTTTTTCATTTGTAAGGGTCTTTGGATAAATTAATAAAAGTGTAAATGAGGAAATGTGCATTTTCTGCAGGTTTACAATAGTGCTGCTGACACTATTTTTCAAGCTCAACCATTCACCCCATTACATAAGTTATTGTAAGTAAAAGTTATCAAACAAGTGGGGTTTTCTTTTCTGCAATTTGTGAAGTAAAAATTTATTAAGAAGTACAATCAAACATTTTTAGGTAACCTTTACTGAGTGACCATATCATTCAGAATTAATTTGAATTAATTTTGACATTTATAAAGTTGTTAGACAATAACAAAAATGTGTTTTTAACCTTCTGTTATATTTGGGTCAGTTTGACCCACACTTGACATTCAAATCGCTTAAAATACTGGTTAAACTAATCATTTCTTTTGGAAATTTAAATAGTTCTTATTTAGGGCCATTAATGTGCATGCAAAGTTTCAGCGTGTTTTGAGTGGTGAAATTGAATGGGGTGAAATTGACCCCTTTGGTTTACATGCAATTTGAAAGAATCAACCCTTTGAAAAAAACGGCAAAGAGTCTGAAGACTCGTCTTCTGAATCATAATGGAGCATTTACTGTTTCTATATTTAAGATTCACAGTCAGAAGATCTGTCAAAGGTTGATTTTGGTGGTTAGTTTATATATATATATATATATATATCAGATAGACTAGACTGTTGCAGCACTGAAAAGGAGTGTGAGAAATCAATTTTACCCAAGAGTTTGAGAACCAGACCTAACAAAAAGGCAGAGAAATTACAAATAGCATTTTATACTTGTAATTATTTGCACCTGAGAATGGAGATACAAGTAGTCATGACAAGTAAAAAGCATAATTTGTTTTAAATAAAACATAAAAATGAGTCAAACTGACCACTGAGACAACAGAATTTCCCACATATTCTATATTTTTAGTCTCACAATCTACTGTAGAGGTGTTCTATTTTTACGTGAATCTTTAATGTTTTTCATAATGTTGATTTTTGGCAAAATTGCATTAATAAACCAATGTGGGTGAATTTGACCCATAACACAAAGTTGTACCCAGTTTTTTTTTAACACTCAATGATAGTTAAACTCTCTTTAGATGTCCCAAATTTTGATTGCAGGCTTTCCAACCTGTGAAAGTATGAGTCTAGGGTTTATAAGCTCTGTTTTGTACCATGTTTGTGAGTGTTCGGAGGTGGGCTGGCGTTTGGCTGGCGGTCTGGCAGGCTGACGTGGAAACAGTCAGAGAGCAGATTGATTACGGTGGAGCTCATCCCAGCACCAGCGTGAGCGCAGGGAAGAATAGATGCGGTGCGCTTGATTATTGGTTGAATATCTGCACACATCGCTGAAAGCAGCGACCCTGAACTTGATTCAAGTTTCCGGGGATCTTCTGACATCTGCCGATTCATTGAGCTCATGCAAAGGGAGGTGAGAGATGACAGTGGGGCTTCACGACGAGGGAACTGGGCGAGACGTGGGCGAGACAGGCTGAAAGCTTTAGGTGTGCGGCGGTTATCGATTAAGCGGACACTACAGGGACAAGCACTGCCAGCCATGTGTGCTGCTCTTAGATTAGACCCACAATGTGGCCCTTAGATAAGCTTATCTAGCCCACCACACCCCTCTGCATTGAATCTTACAAACTTTCTATCTGGCCTGTGCTGTTCACATGTACGACAGGTCAGGGCGGGTGTTTTCACCCCTTTGTAATGGACTTGAGCTACTACAATCCATTGACATTGTGTTTTGTCAGATCAGCTGAACTCTTATGATGTTAAATTACTTGCCTGAAGTACCTCCTGAGATTTCATATATGTATTTTTTGAACTGTAGGACTAAAACCTTAAATCACATTATGAGTAGTACATGAAGTTTACATGAAGTAAATGGTATGTGTAAGAAATTGATGATGGAGTGTTGAATAATGAATAATTTGTTAAGTTATTAAGGTGGTAATGCAGCCATGCCATTGAAACTTTAAGTGGCATAAATTATCTAGTTTAAGTTTATATTTTTTTACTTTTACTGGAGTTACCATATTTTTAGTGGCATTTTCTTAATGCTCTTTCTTGGAACTTACTTGGATCTTACTTAGAAATGGCTTAAAGGGTTAGTTCACCCAAAAAAAAAATTAGGCTGTTTACTCACCCCCAAGGCATTTCAGATGAATCCAGTCGGAGATGTATTAAAAATTGTCCTGGCTATTCTAAGCTCTGTCGTTGCAATCAGTTTGTGTTGCAGTGCTTCAGTCCAAAAGAAGTTAAAAAAAAAGCGCCCTTCCATAAATAAAAGTATCTCACATGACTTCAGGGGGTGAACAAAGGCCTCCTGTAGCAAATCAATCCGGTTTTTGTGAGAAAAATATCCATATTTAAAATTGAATAATCACTTTAATCTAGCTTGTAATCACTTTTGTAAATGGAAGCACTTCCGGACAGATGATGTATGTTGTCAGCTTTGTGCATGCGCCGCTCAGAGGCATCAAAACAAAACAACGATCACTAATTAGAAGTGCAAAACGAGGATTTAAAGTAATTTTTTTGGTACTTCAGTGTTAGTTGCAATGAATAAGGTTAGGTGATATTTATTATATTTTAGATCACCTTTATTTAAATTAGTGAAAATTTGCTGTTTGGCAGTTAAATATACAATTGGTTGTAAATTTAAGTGGCATTCCCATTTCTGTCTAATCGAGTCACATCATGTCATATCTGACTTTTGTTTTTTCAAATTGAATTGAATTTGGCATCGACACTTCAACCATGATCTGGCAAAACTAATGCAGTTTCACTGTAAACCTCTAGAGGTTTCATGAAGCACCTGGCAGGAAACCTTGAGAACTATCAGAGACCTGAACCTCTGGATTCTAATGTGCACCTTAAGGGTAAGTTAATCAGTGAGGAATCACGATCCATTTCCCGTTTGGTTTCTCAGGGGACGTGCCCCGCCATCATGACCCTGGCAGCGTTCCCATCTTCTACTTAAATGGCCTGATTTATTAATGGTCCCTGATGCCACCACTGAATGTGTCCTGTCCAGGGTTTTAGTAGATTGCTCTGCACCTCTCCAAAGGCATAATTAATCACAAGATCAGCCACAGTGACTAGCACGTATCTTCCGGGAATCACGCCACTGTGACTCCACAGTCGGATGAAGGGAAGCATTTGAAGGTATGAAGTCACGTCCCTGGGTGCCACTGATGTCTGTATTTTCTATCACTCTTAAGGCTCTCTGCATATACAGCAAACCTGGCTTGGAGAAATGTTTTTTTTTGTTTGTTTGTTTGTTTTGGCCTGGAAGAATCATGAATAATTTCTATGAATTTTCTAGATTTGCTCACATCTAACCCCATCAGGTAGAAATTGTTTTTTGCAAGGATAGTCTCTTAGTTGGGTGCCAAAACTCGCTCCTGGAGGGCCGGTGTTCTCTGCAGGACACCGGCCCTGCAGGACTGAGTTTGGGCACCCCTGTTCTTGACATTTGACTTAAAATAAGAACTTGTCAATAGTATTTACACAAAAAGAATAATAGCTGAAATTGGACTGGAATCCAGATGCAGTCAGTAATTTTATGTAAAACAACTAACAAAAAAAAACTACAAAATAATGTAAATTGCTCTACTCTCCACACTGACATGTTTTGAAAACTGTGATTCATAGTTGTAAAATATAAAAATGAGCATTCCAATGGTATGCATTTTCAAATTAGTATTACAGCTGAACAGCAGCAGAGCTCTTCAAGTTGCACTTTGCCAGCACGTCAACAGAATTAAGCGCCATCTGTCAGATTATGAAAGGCTGTGAACTGACATGTCACAATCGTATCACATTGGATAATTAATCTACAAACTAGATGTTCCTTTCTACAAGGAAATGGCAGCACTTGCATGGTAGCAAAAGAACAGTGTTAAAGTTTTGGGAAGTTTGATTTTAGGCTTTAGTTTTGGCTAAAATAAAGTGACATTCGGCATGTGTCATCAGTGAACACAGAACTTGACGCATCTATGCAGTGTAAAGGTAAAGTGTTTAAATAGACCTATTGTAATTCAATATTCAGTAGGAATACGTTATTCAAATATTTTGATGCTGTCATTACTGTCAGTTACATTTTGAATTTAAAACCATTTTTAAGTTTGTATTGTTAAATGCAATTTTATTTGTATTATTAATGTTTAAGTTTGTGTTTTCATTTAAGCGATTCCGATTTTCAGGTAGGTTAACATTTTTCATCAGCAATCTATGTAGGATTATAAGATTTGTGTAGTTTTATTGTAGTTTTCAAATTGTTACAAACATTTTATCCAATTCGACAATCATCCAGTTCATTGAAGTTAATTTGGCTAAATCCAGTCAACTGCAATTTTATGGTGCTTTTCCTCTGCATGTTACGACTCGGTTTAGTACAGCTCAGTACAGTACGACATGACTCTGCTCGGCTCGGTTTGCATTTCCACTGCAGTTTAGTACCACTTTAGAGTGGGCGGGATTATTCACGTCATTATTGTTGCGCTGTCTCTACTGCCGCGACTCGTGAAAAACGTTTTCATTCATTGGCCCATAAAGCTCACCCTGGATCTGTTCTTCTGCTATCAACAAGAGGAATGTCTGCACTTCCTCAACAGACAACGAAACCTTGTTAAAAAAAGGTGTGCTCGTTCAAAACATTTGTGTTCTATCCTTTGCTGGCTGTGCTGATTTAAATCTAGCAGCACTTTTGTGTTTGTCTCGCAAGTTCAGTGAGGCAGGTAGTGAATATTCTCTCCAGCCAATCCATTATCTGCAGAGTTTACACGTCACGTTTTGGTAATGGTACGATTCTTTTGGAACCTCAACCAAGGTGGTGCTAAAAAAGTACCAGGTACTGTACCCATTGGAAAACCCCCAGAAGTCAACAGTACCAAACCATACCATGCCATACAATGTAGTGGAAAAGCACCATTACTTTGCTTTTCTTTTGTAAAAGCTGCTCAAAGACCCTTCATTGTCCCCCTGATGACACGATGACCTCTAAAACCCTTTTAAACAAAACTCGATTTCTGTCCAGAGCATGCTTTAACATGCTACTAAACATTGTATTTTAAATAAACTTATTGTAAACTTCAGCCAAAATGTTCATAGACATCGCCAGCTATTATAATGGCTGTTGGCTAATGCTTGTTATAATCTGCTTCTCCGAAGGGCCATATTTCATCCAGCAGGCAGCAATAAGGCACTACTGCGTAAAATACTTAGTGTTTTTCACCTCCCTAGAGGGTTCCCGCTTAATTGACTACTTGAAATATTGCATTCAGGTTGAACCACGTGATTCATTGTTGTGTTTGTCCTCATGTAGAGTCCATATAAGATGCAGTCTTTCTGCAGATGTGAAAAGAGGCCCTTGTTTTGCCTGTTGTTGCATCAAACAACGAGGGACGAGCAAATCCCTTTCCGTCCTAGCATGCCAGAGCACTCGTCCTTGTTATTCTGATGTTGTGAGAATGTAAGTTGTACTGAATCTTCTTGTAGTGGCACTTGAAATCCCCTACCGGTAATTAGAGCCTCGCCAGCCGTGTTTTCTGTAGAACAAGTGTGAAATATGAAATCATGCGCCATTTGCAGATGTGCACCAGGATGGGGTTCAGAGGGAGCGAGCGCATGCGTTTCCTTCTTTTCTTCTTTCTCAGCCAGCAGGAGGGATGGGGATTGCGTGAAATGCAGAGGGAGTGTCATGGTGACATGCCACCGCACGTGTTTTCTTGCTGTCTTACTGACAGATGCATGTGTGACTGGAAGCAAACAACACATCGAGCTCCCACGTCTCGTCCGGTGTCGGCGAGGCAAGCTAGCTAATTTTCTCCTCGCGAGCAGCTGCATAATAGGATCTGAGGCTCTCTTTGTTCCGTGTTCCACCGGGCATCGCAGATTAGCTGCAATTAATCTTAGTTAAGAGAGCCCTGTGTGTGCCTGACACCCTTCTACGCCGGGAGGGATGCATCGCTGCCACTGCTGCAGAAAAGCAGAGGGGAAAATAAACATCAAACTGCTTTATACGAGTCAATATCTTATGCTCTAATGGGACGGGAGTCGACCAAAGCAACCCTTCATTTGACAAATACATTCCATCATTCCAGCTGTTGTGTTTTGCCCCTCCTTTTACTTCTCTTTCTTTGCACCGTGCTCCTCACCAGTCCCACGGGATTCTCCTCATGGACCATTTTCGGGCACGGGCGCCAGCACCGGCTTACTCTCTTTCTGAGATTTCCCATGCCTTCCGGTTGGCGTCTCATGAAGAATGTGCTTTTATTATCTTCCCATCGACTGTTGCATCCACAATGAGCTTGACATGCAGCATCTGCTAGGGAGCTTGGTTGGGGTGGATGCCATTTTTCTTGAGTCTTAATTAAGATGTGCAAAACTACTTTTTTAATCAACTCATTGGTCTTTAGGCTGGTTGCAGATTCATGTCTTGTTTGGACATGTGATATTTCTGTAAGATGCATTGTAGATTTGGAGAACTTGGGACTGAATTATGAATGAACTTGGACTCGATGGACTCTAGTGGACTTGTCGGGTCATTATAATCCCTAGGTATGAGGCAGCCAGGGTTGTTGAGCCATTGCACCATTCAAAATTAAACTGAAAATGACTTTAAAATTCAAATTCAGTCCCGGAATTTGTATTGAATTTATTTGAATGCTGATTGTCCTTGAATGTAACAAGGTGCAATTAAAACAAATTTCAAAAACCTTAACAAATTAACAGAATGGTAATACTGATTTTACTTTTTCTGTAAAGCTGCTTTGAAATAATATCTTGTGAAAAGTGTTATACAAATAAAATTGAATTGTAAAGGCAATGTTTGTCAAGACAGACTTAAGATGTTGTCTTTGAATGTTTAGATTTTTTTAAAAAAGGCCTTAGGATTCAGGCTGCTAGATATTGAATTTGGAAATGTCATCTGTTGAAATGTGTACTTAGTTTATGCATTTCATCATATTTAATGAGTTAGCTTGTTCACTGAGGTGGAAAAACTTTACAGAATGCATTACCTGTCAGTTGTTTGAATTGTAGTTCCATAAATTCCTATTCCTGTCGATTTCTAACAGTACGTCCTGCTGCCAATTCAATTCATATTCACACTGATGAATTGAGCAGGAGCCAATTCTTCAATTGAATTGTGCACAACTCAACCAGAGAACAATTCTAGATGAATAGATTTTTTGTTGTCTAAATGGTTGACACCAAAATCTTTCCCTCACAGCCTCATTTTCATTTGCGTTAAATTAAATGTGGCGTTTACCCTGACTAATGCCCACAATGCTCTAGAGTGAGGTAATGCTATTGGCCTGCTGTCTCTGTATTAATTCTCGCTGTGGTTTGTACTTAATGAACCAGGATCCTTTTTTTCCATACTGCAGCCTCATCTGGTGTTGGCAGACCTTGCAGAGTGGAAGCAGTGACGCAGTAGATTGCCACAATGGGAGGGATCTTGTTATTTCGAATGGAAGAATGGTGGGTGTCAGAGGGCCCGGTGTTGACCTTTGTTGGTTGAATGTGCACAGCGGTGGTTTCAAATCATCTGGTTTAATCTTTTTTTGGGGATTAAGCTGGCGCTTCAGATTGCCCATTTTGCAGTAGCATCACGCAGGCCGCACAGCCGTATCAAATTAAAGAATTGCAGCTTTGGATAGCTGAGACGCATGCATAATGCAGATCTCTGTCCATTTGATTGTCACCGCTGTGGCCTGAAGGAGCCATGGCATTGTCTTTTGGTATGGTCATAGCTTATTTTTAAGGTAAATTAAGAGGAAAATGAAGTTGGAATCCAGGTTGATTATCCTTGGAGGTTCTGGTTCTGAATATGGTTGTAATTTGCCTAATCGTTAGTGTGGGTCTGATGGTTATTTGAGGCATGAATCTTTGGCTGTGCAATTTAGATGACATGTAGATGAAGCTGTAAATCTTGGTTGTTAGTCTTATGTGCACCATTATGAATAGATAACTTTCATATGTTGCAATTAATGCAATAACATCAAACCTTTATATAATACAGTTCCATCTTAAATTATTGTAAAATCTAAGATTTTGTGCATAGTTTTTTTTTTTCAGATTCGAACTATAAAATTTTGTTTTTCAGAAATATGCGTAAAATTCTTTTTAGCATTTTAATGTAATTAAAATGGAATTATTCATATAATTTTTTTTATTATTTTTTAGTTGTTCTCCATTAGTGGTTTCAAGTCATTTATTTTTAAAATTCCAATCTTATTCATTTTTAAAGTCATATTTTTCAAGTCACTGTAAATTCATATCTTTTCTATTTTAAGTCTCTTTTTTTTAAAATTTTGACCAATATAATTGAACCCAAAAAGATGAAATACTCTTAAAACAATCTTGCATTTACTCTCCATTAGTGCTGCATTTCAACAGTCATTTTCTTTTTATATTCCAATCTTTTATATTCCAATGCATTCTTTTTCCAAGTCACCCCCCCCCCCCCCACACACACACACAGACACATTTTTTAACCATTCATCAATATTATTGAACTCAAACATGTTATTGCTGTTGGGAGTGCCTACCATCGACCATCTATGTAAATTCTCCAAGGAATTCAGTGTTCAGCTACTCCTATCTGACATGATCAAGAACATCTTGCCTCACTGCAGCTCCTCGGCCAGGTCTTGCACTACGGCAAATTGGTCATAAATCCAATGCGTGTCGTGAGTATTGGAAACGTGGGAGAACACATTACAGATGGACCTGCGGTGCGAAACATGTCCTTGATGTTTGATTTCGTATGCTGCTACTGTTTGGTGGTGCCAGGCTGCTAATGGACGTGCAGAAAAAGAGAGTCGAATGAAATTGCACTGGCATTATACTTCATGTCTTCTAGCCTACGGCTCAGTCTATCAGCCCTGGCCAATAATAAGCAATCCATTTGGAACTCCAAGCCTTGATGAATTACACTGTGTGCCTGAGCGGTACATGACCCGAGAAGTGGTGGATGTGAAAGCATGCAATTCCAGACACCAGTTATTGCTCTCATGTTTGACGGGCCTGTTTGCCAAACGGAATTCATGGTTTCACTGACACTAAGAAATCAGGCCCTATGAAAGGCAATAAATTATTCTCCAGCCTGACACCAGCTCTTATTACCTGTGTCATTCTATATAGAAAGCCCGTGTTGGCCTAATGGCAGATTTCGTCAGGGGAAGAATTTTCCAGCACAGTCGCTGACAAATCAAATGTCAGCCCTCGTCCAGGTAATGACGTTTTTGCCTCCCACTCGACTTGTGTTTCACACTCGAAGCTTGACAGCAGAACCCAACGTATCATGAAATTAATGGTCCTTCCCGTGGTGGTGTAACAGAGTCTAAGTAATTCGGCTCGGGTGGGGTTACCCTCAAGTCCTGGGTGCGCACAAAAGCCTTTGAATTATGCAGCCACAATGAGAACCTTTAGCCACCGCAACAATGGGACGCAATGCATTGCAATCCCAGCTTTCGGCCGTAAATGAGACATGGGCTTTCTGTGAAGATCAAGGGAGAGAGTTATTGCCGTGAAATACCCCTGTTCAAAAGATATTTGTGCAAAGGGAGCACCCTTGCTCTGAAGTGTTTTCCTTTTTTTGTTTTGAAACCGATGACTAATGCATTTGCATCCCATGTTAGATGGTGGATTTTTGCCCTAAAAAAACATAGTGCGCACTACTGGAGGTTTAAAAGCCATTGTGCTCATTGTTGCGACAAAGTCGGTATTTCATGCTTTACCTTTCCTTTGGTGACTATTGTAAAAGTTGCGTAAACGTCCTCTCGTCCGTGCCTCATTTAGCATGGGTATTTTTAGAGGGTTTCATATGAGGAAAGTGTCATTGTGAGGCTTCCATGGGAATGCAAATTGCATCTCGGGCTGAATGTATTGCCTCATACCTATCAGCTTTTACAGCACTGTAGGGATTGTTTACTGTGGCAGAGCTGTCTTTCCACTGGAAGCGGGGCCGTGAGAGTGTTTATTTTGAGGCTTGAAGATTTGAATCGCTTGTTTGGCTTCAATTTACTTCTTTAAAACGTCGCCCCCTTGTGCATTCGCTTGGAGGAAGCCAACCAAGAGTTTCGGAACAAATTACATCTCAGCGTCTCATTCATATTCAGCGTCGCCTGTCAGGACCTAGCAGTGATGAATTTAGTTGTTAGGCCTGGTGGGCACGCTCGTATTTGCCAAAGCAAACGCTTGGGCTGAATTTATTCTGCGCACGCAGCTCTGGGACCGACCGCTGGATATGTAGGCTGTCAGTCACCTGCCTTCAGAGAAGTGGAATGGGATGGACGTGGAGTAGCAAAAGGAAAAGTTTTGCCGGTGCGATGTTCCGCACGATTGGTAGAAGTGCTCTTCTCGGAGGAATATCATCTGCTGCTGAGACCCGAGAGTGCTGCTTGAAGCATGGAACGGAAATGAAGAATAGTTCTTCCTCTGTATTGTGCTTTGATCAAGCTGGCTCTATGACACAAGAGCGGCTGTGCTTTTAAGGCAAACTAATGTTTTGCATTATGTTGGTGTTTTGTCCATGTTTTCCCGCACAGAGTTGTGTAGGCAACCGTTTCCGTCTCCGCTGGGAAATATGCTTTAGGGCTCTCATCTGATATGGTTTTTCTTAAGCCAACACCAATTTTAGACTTGAGTTTGTCTTTTGTACACATGCGAACTCTGAGGCGTAATCCTCTTGATATTTGATGAGATTTTTTTTGTTTGTTTGGTGAAATATTGTGTCTGTGGAGATGCCTGATTTGCTGCGTCTTGTGGCTGTAGTGATGGTGGGCTTTGTGGCACCAGTAGTTATTGTATAGTAGTTATTGTTTTAAATTAAATGATTTTAGTTTAAAATTTAAATTTTTATATTTATAATACTTAATACCATAATTTATTGTAAGAATAATAATGTTGTGTTCCTAAATTCTTCTAACAAGTAGATTACATTATTATTATTATCATTATCATTATCATCACTAGTATTATTATTATTATTATTATCATTATTACTTCTAATAATACTTCTAATAAATATAAATGGTATACATTTTGTTGTTGTTGTGAATGTAGTAGTAAATAAAATAAAGCAGTAGCAGTCAGTCTCTAGTGTAAATAGTCTTGTATGTCCAGTTTTGTTTTTTCAGGTCAATTACTGTATTAGCAGATCAAAAGAAAAGAAAATGTGCTCAACAAGTCGACTTGTTTATATCTAGCTGCCAGAGTAATGCATCAGGTTTACTGACCCTGGCTATTGAGGTTAACTCTATTGCTCCCTTGAGTACTTGAGAGGTTTGTTACCACCGCGAAATACAGTAGCACACATAATTATGTTCAACAAGACTTGCTACATGTTGCCCAAGAATTGCATGAGCAGATCTGTGTTTGAGTACATTACTGTCAGTCCCGTCCTGTGTCTGGAGAAAAACACGGTGCTTCAACAACTTTAGACAGGTGCTTCTTTCTTCAAGGCAATTTCCTTTCTTTTGCTTTCATCCAGTGGTGCTTGAATCCCATAAAGTCACAGAGTGGTGACAGCATGTCAGGATCCTGCTCTTCAACAGGAGGCGACCCAACCATTCCTCATCCCACGGTTCTCTATCCTGCTTCTCCAATTGCCTGGAAAAGCTGGCAGAGGCAATTAAACTTTCCCCAGTGCATGGATTTGAATCGACTTGAATTCCACTCTCTTTAACGCTGTCTCCTGGAGTGTGCGTGGCACATTTGCTTGCCTCCCAGTAGGGTTTATTTATAAGCAGCTACATCTGAGTCAAGGTGTGGAGTCTGCCTCGTTTGTTCAGAGCGATTCATCTGCCTCTCTCCTCTCCTGCAGATGTCTCCTCTAGCCGAAAGTGAGCTGTCCCTGTGTAAATCCTTGTTAAAGTTCACCGCTGTCCCCTCTTCACCCGGCATTCTGAAGAGCTGACATCTCTCCCCATAATCTGCTGCCCTTCTTCTCTCTTTTCTCCTGTCTGGCTGTGCCAGATCACTCGAGCAAACTTGCAGAGGCTTGCAGTTTTTTACCGACAGTGCACCTAAAATTTGTATTGAGACTTATCGGATTAGGATGTAGTGTTCCTAGGAGGTGTGCTGCTGGGGTTTGCTAAGGCAAGCATCTGCTTACCTAAAGTTCATTTGCCTGGAAATGTAGTCCGACTGCTGAAAGCATGATTTTGACAACTTTACAGCTCAAGTAACACTTGTTTGGAAGAAAGAATTAATGTAAGCGCTTTATCTGAGATACATGCTTCATGTTTCTGCTTTTAAACTCTCTGGAATAGCATGCATTATAAGAGTGTAAATGTAAACGCAGTTTTACTTTGAAATATTAGTTGTTCTTGTTTTTGTTTTTATGTAGTCTGTTAGTTTTTCATATGATTTTTTATTATTATTAAATTAACCTTTTTAAACTTAAAATTATTTTTAAATAAAATTATTATAATTTTTAGATAGTATTTAAATTTTTATATATTTTTAATGATATTTTAAAGCTTTAAAAATTATATTTAAATATTTAAATGAAGTACTATTTAAAGTAAATAATAGTAAATAATTATACATTTTAAAGATTTATTTTTTATTTTTTGTTGAACATAACTGTGTGCTACTGTATTTCGCGGTGGTAACAAACCTCTCAAGTACTCTTTATTTAGTACTATTTTCACAACAACAAAATGTATACCATTTATATTTATTAGAAATAATAATGATAATAATAATGATAGTGATGATGATGATAATAATCTACTCGTTAGTAGAATTTAAGAACACAACATTATTATTCTTACAATAAATTAAGTATTAGAAATACAAAAATGTAAATTTTAAACTAAAATAATTTATCATTTTTTTTAGCTTATTGTAAAGTGACCTTTGGCGTGGGAAAAGTGCTAAACAAAGAAAACTTCTTCCTTAGTATGATCAGTAAAGGCAAATTTCCTGAATTTTAAAAAGTCAGTTTAAATAGTTTTCAGTGGTAGGTCTTTATGGCCTTTTCTATTTATCTTTTTTTTTTGGCATTGTACAGCTGATTTGAACATGTCTAATCTCTTTTAGTTGCATTTTTTTGCTGGATAATAACTGGATATAGGCGAGTTATAATGAAGAATGTTAGATGAATCTTCAAACAGTGTCTAATCCATCACAAACCGTTAGGAAGACACTGCATTAGTATTATGCGTGGTTGAATTGAATGTGCACTGGGGAAATTTGATATTGGGAATCTACCCAGCCATTGTTCTTCCAGCTCCTCACTCTGATGCTCTCCCATGATGCACTAGCTTGAAGTCTTTGACTAATGAACGGCCCTGGAAATGTCAGACTTTCTTTACCCAGCTCAATCATTTCTCATATAGCAGATAGAAACTCATCTTCTCTCTCTTGTGCTCTCTCTCTTCATCTTTTCCAGTTCAATACCAGATGGAGATGATGAGGAGTCTCCGGCATGTGAACATCGACCATCTCCACGTCGGCTGGTATCAGTCCACGTACTACGGCTCTTTTGTCAGCCGAGCCCTGCTGGACTCGCAGTTCAGCTACCAGCATGCAATTGAAGAGTCTGTGGTGCTTATTTATGGTGAGTCTCATTAGTTATTAACACAAGATGCCCACAGTGCATTCACAGGCTGAAATCAGCCGTGCGTTACGCATTCGACCATCCTTTGGATGTTAGAATATGCAAATATAAATGCTCTTCAAGGTTTATTATTATTGTTATTATTTTTTGTGTTTAAAATTAAATTTACTCTGCTTAGTTATTTCAATACTCTGCAGCAATTTTCACTCAGAAATTGTTAGGACATTCAACAATAATTAGTTACATTTATTTAAATGAGAATTTTATGTACAAAGACTGAAGTAGTATTTTTGTAAAAATGTATTTCAATAAAAACATATTTTTTCAGTGTATTTGGTGGTCCTTAAACACACTGAATTATGAATTGTACCTTGACACCACCTAATAGATTAGCAAACAATGGTTAGAATGGAAGACAAGATGTTTTAATTTATTTTTTGTTGTTCTGTTTAAACAAGTGGCAGTTAAATTAGACTTCACCTTGAAGTACAATACTACATTTTAAAATGCATTTTTAAGCAGTTGAATAAGTTACTTGCGTTACGCATCATATCCACCACATCTGCGTGTTTTTTTTAAACAGTCAGTGTCATAAAATGCATAGTTCTGATTTAATTTTGGTTTTATTTTTGACCCACAGACATATTAATGGTCAATAATAACATTTTAAATGTCTTTAGAATCAGAGTGAACTATTTCTATCAGGTATAAAACAGTTGCCATGAAAGGGTCGTTTTCCATGCTCCCGCTTTACTTTTGCAATGTTACAGATTTATTGCTTTGTTAAATGGACCGCTTTCTTGTTGGTTTCAGTGAACTTATATTATACTAATATGTTGCTGTTTTGAGGATTAAAGTATCTTGTGGTTGTTGTTGAGCTGGTAAAGCATATTGCAAGGTCAAGTGTATGATACACAAACTTGCAAAATGTACGCCTTGATTGCAATGCAAGTGGCTTCAGATGAAAGCCTCTGTCAAATGCATAAGTGTAAATTGCATGAGGACAATGTGGGGTGAAGGGTTTACTCAGGAACCCGAGTATTTTCTGCCCTGTATTCAACACACGGTTCACAGCTTCGACTGCCACACTGCCGTGCCGTCCTTTATATTTAATCATGCCCCCTTTAAACCCATCAATAATGCAAGCTGATATATTAAAGGCTAAATAAAAATCTGCTCACATCTCTCTGCATACCAAGGAAAGAAGTCCTGCAGTTTTAGTTTCACTGTGAATTTAGCCAATCTGACCCTTATTGAGAAAACTGTTTTGAGTGGAAATGCACTGTGACATTGTGAAATCTCACCTTACTTTAAGGCGATTTATGCACTTAGGGAGTTTTTTTTTTCACACTTTTGCATTTAGCAGGTGCTTTTATGTTAATATTTATATGAAGTGACTCGCATTGCATTCATCAGTTTGAGTGGAAATTCTAATACTTTGCAAGACGTGGCATAAAGGGAATTTAATGCACTTTAATAGAATATTTCACTTTATTTATTTTTTCACTTTATTTTTTAATTCGGTCCTCACAGACAATCAATCATACAAAAATAAATAAATTTATACATAATAACCGAAAAGGTGTAGGCTGAAGCCTCTGCTTATTAAGCCTACCCTTTGTACATAATTATCAATCAAATGAGCGGCACTTTTACACTAGTAGTGATTAATACAAGACACACATACATATACAAAGTATATAAAGAAGAAAAAAAAAAGAAGGAAATATAAAAATATATGTTTTATTTTTTTCCTTTTCAATACCCGTTAAATTAAATAATGATTAATCACCTTGTTTTTAAACATTTTCTTGAATTTACAAAGTGAATTACACAATTTTAATTCCGTATGCAAATTATTCCATAGATTAACCCCTTTGACAGATATGCATCTATTTTTTGTATTAGTTCTTACCCAGTTTGGATACAGTTTGGAAGCAAATTATTATAGACTTTATACATTGTCTGTACAGGATAGAAATTTACTAGATCAAAAATTTTTAAAGCATTTAAATGACTAAACAATTGATTAGTTGGCTCATGATAGTCAACATGTTTTATAATCCTTATTGCTCTTTTTTGTAACATATATATTGGATTTATATTGGTTTTATATGCATGTCCCCAAACCTCCACACAATAGATCATGTATGGAACTATGAGCGCACAATACAAAATATATAATGAATTTTCATTCAGAATGTTTATTTTTATGTAATATTGCAATGGATTGTGACATTTTTCTTTTTACATGATTAATATGTGGTTTCCAACATAATTTATGATCTACTATAACACCTAGAAATTTATTTTCATATACTATATCTATTTCCTCATTGTTAATCCTAATTTTAACTTTATTAATACTCTTTCGATTACCAAATATTATGAACTTTGTTTTACTTAAATTCAATGACAATCTATTATCATCAAACAATCTTTTGAAGATCATCAATTCAATTTCTACTGTATTCTGAAGCTGTTCCAAATTTTTCCCTGAACAATATAAATTAGTGTCATCAGCAAACAAAACCATTTTAAATATTTTTGATACTTCACAAATATCATTTATATACAGTACAAACATTATGGGGCCTAACACCGAGCCCTGTGGAACACCACAAGTAACTTTCATTAAATCTGATCTAACATCATTTATTTGGACAATTGATATCTGTCATCAAGGTAACTTTTTAACCAAAAAAAGGCTTTGTATCTTATACCATATCTTTCCAGTTTCCTCATTAATAGACCATGATCAATAGTGTCAAAAGCTTTTTTTAAATCCAGGAACACCCCCACAGTATATTCATTAGGCCTAAAAAAAAAAATTGTTTGGTTCCGGTTTCCGACCGACCCGGTCAATTTATGTGCGACCCAAATTTATTTTATGAGACTGGGGAAGAACGGTCTTTCACACATCGTTAATTAAATTACAGTTTCCTTTAAATGCTGTTTTACACTTAAGTAATCCGTTAAAAACCATTAAGTATTGCATCAAAACCCTTTAACTGTCAATTCCTAAAGTGAGCTATAACTTAAGGTTTGGAAATCGTAACATTAAGAGAAACAGTTTTTTCAAAATTTTTGAGAACTGGGAAAGCAGAGAAATTGGTCTGTAATTGGAAAAAAAATGTCTATCACCACTTTTAAGGATAGGAATAATTTTAGCTATTTTCATATTATTTGGAAATATACCTGTTAAAAATGATTAATTACAAATATATGTAAATGGTTTTACTATATATTCTATGATATTTTTTAATAATGACATGTCAATATCATTACAATCAGTTGATTTTTTATTCTTACAATTATTAACAATATCAAGTATTTCCATTTCATGAGTTCCCCTAATAAATATTGAATGGATATTACTAGGGATATCTACTTCATCTGGCCTTTCCTCATTTCTCTGCTCCACAATCTCTTGTGCTAACTTATAACCAACATTTACAAAATACTCATTAAATGTATTGACAATGTCATTCACTTTATTTATTATTCCTGAGTCTTCATTTACAAAATAATTTGGGTAATCTACTTTTCCTCTATTCGTTTTAATTATACTATTAAGTACTTCCCATGTTTTTTTAGTATTACTCTTATACTTGTTCAATAATGTATGATAATAGTCCTTTTTACTAAATCTTATAATACTTACTAATTTATTTTTATACATTTTATAATTATTTTCAGCTTGTTTTGTCATTGTTGCAATAAATTTCCTGTATAATGCATTCTTCTTTTTACATGCCTTCTCTATTCCATTTGTAATCCATGGTTTGTCCAAATTTTTTCGCTTCCTTACAAACTTCTTGAAAAAACAATGTTTTTCATATTTTTCAATCAGTATGGTTAAAAAAGCACCATAGGCTCTATTAGGATCTTCATTTTCATAAACCTCACTCCAGTTAAGTTTCTTTAAATCCTCCCCAAGGGCAGCAATGGCTTCTGGTGTTCTATGTCGAATCATTTTAACATTATTTGTCCTATTTTCATTTGGTTTTGTAAAAAATCTTTGAAAGATCGCAAAAACTGGGAGATGATCAGTCATATCATTTATAAATAATCCTCCTACAATTTCCCCTCCAATTTCATTTGTATATATATTATCAATTAGTGTAGCAGTGCCTGATGTTATTCTACTTGGTCTACAATATTTAACTCTGGCAGACATGTTATCCTCATTTAAATAAATTGACTTAGATTGCCTTCACTGGTTAATGCTTTCCCTGTGATTCAAACCTTTGACCCATAGTTTGGTTTTTAGTTCGATTCGAAGATTTTTTTTTTCTAGATTTCTTTTAATGCAAGCTGATAATATATCATATGCAATCCTTATTTAATTAACTGCATTTTGAAGGAAAATGCATTGCAGTAAATTACAAAACACTGCAAATCTTGTATCTTGTGACATTGAGGCGATGGAATGCACTGTGACAATACAGAAGACTTAAAAGCAATTTAATGCACAATAGTGTAACATTTGCCCATTTTTATAGCATTTATGCATTTAGCAAAAACTCTTCTTAATATTTATAAAAATATTCATGCATTGCCTATGATTTGAACCCATGACCTCTTTATAGTTTTGTGTTGGATCCTTTCAAGGTTTTTTTATTTTTTATTTTAACGTTTTCCATCATAATGCAAGCTCATACATTTAAAGGCTGACTAAAATCTTCTGACATCTGTCTGCGTTTAGAGGAAAGATGTCTTGCAGTTTTAGACCATTTCAATGTCAATTTATCAAATCTTACAGTTTTGAGTGGAAATGCATTGTGTTATCTTGTAAGACTTTAATGCACTTTTAAAAATGCATTTAGCAGATGCTTATTAATCGAGATGAATTACATACAACAGTTAATGCATTCCCTGTGTTTCAAACCCATGACCTTGGCGTTGCAAGTGCCATGCTCTATATTTCAAGATGTGAACATTAGATTAGTGTTTAAAAACACAATTCAGCACTTAAAATCCAAAATCTTGGCATTTGTGTGCATTGGCTTCAGTTTTATTATGTATTATTATTTCAACTGGCCACCCGTGACTCAAGATGGACTTACCTTTGGCAAAGGAAGGACATTTTAAAAAGTACGCAGGACCCCTCTGCGGGCTGGATGTGAGTGACAGCTCTGATAAAGGCCCGTGTGAACACTTCAAAGCCTTTGACAACTCTTTGACAAGCACATTAATTCAATACAACTCTCTTACTAAAAGCAGTGGCGAGCTTTTGTGGTTGGCGCAGCTTGATTATGAAAACTGACAGCACCTGCAGTCGATGATTTCTTTATGAAAGAGGGGGAAAAAGGCTTCTCTGCGTGACCTCCTGCCCCTCATGCCTGAGATTGGTTATCTGCCCAGTGAATATAAATGTCTTGAAGGTGCGGGATGGAAGCGGTTGTTTAATGGCGCTTAACTCTGTGACCTTTCTCTTATTGTTATACACCTTGTTCCCATTGCAGATCAACCATTAAAGGCATGTATTGCTTATCTAAGCTTTTTCCTCTTCTCAAAGACACTATTTAAAGATCATCTGCTTCTCATGTTTAATAAGTATAATAATCTCTAAACCTAACCAGTTTCTGTTTTAGTTGTTTAAAATGCACCACAGTAATTATTAAAGCTGGATGATGTAGTGAATATTCACAGTGTGTTTGTGATTTTGCTTGATACATTTAAGCACATTGTGAATATTATAATTATTTTAATGCATGTTTTATTTGGCTTTATAAATAGACGAGTTGTATTACTAGATTTGACTAGTTTAAATAGTTTCTTTATGCATTTCTAAAGGTATAGTGAATATTTTAAATAAATGCTTTATTCTTTAAACATTACTTTGACATTAAGATGTGCAGTGTTTATGCAAAAAAATTAAATCTGTACCTTTTTTTTTTTACATGAACCGTTCTGGTAAAATTAATAAAAATCGTTCACGATTATTTATTTAATCTTCCAAATATATATATATATATATATATATATATATATATATATATATATATATATATATATATATATATATATATATTATAAAATATTTCATTATAAAAACCTGTTTAGTATCATTTAGCTTCATTTTATATGTCGTATTTAAATTAATAATGTCAATTGGAATATTTATTGATTTAATTTATTAATTAGGCTACTTAATATAATTTATCCTCAATTTCTATAGTTACAATTACAATATTTATTTCTTAAGCATAAACTTCATTTGATATGAAATAAATTATAAATATAAATTATAAAGAAATTTTTTTTGTTTATTTCCCAAAAATAATACATTTCTCTCTCTTTATTTTTTCTATGGATGGATGTTGCTGTAGCTTCTAGAGGAAATTTACTTTCAAATAAGCGTTGTATTTCCCACAACCTGCGATTTCTGCCGTCTTTCTATCAAAATAGCACCATTGGCCAGTGTTTACATTAAATACGATTGAACCTGGATCATTGTGCGTGCGTGTTGCTTTTCTCCATCCTTTTTTCACAGAAAATTGCACCCCTGATGTCCAGGTGATGTTTCATCTAATGCTTTCTGTGGCGCTTCCGGTAGCTGTAATTGGCTTGTAGGGCATTTCTTGCGTCTATTCTATGTTCTATCTTTGTGTCTATCTATCTAAAGCTTTTTTGAACCTTCTTGTTAGCTTGAAACTCTTAAAAGGGCAGCAGCGTCTCTCGAGTCTTCATGTCTATAGATCAAGTGGATGATGTTTAGCGTGTTGTTCAATCAAACTTCCAGCTGAGGACCTGGGATGCATGTTTCCCAAACTACAAACTCTGATCTACATCTGGTTATTGTCGTGCATCTAGGCTGTCCACTTCTCTCTCTGTCACGCTTGCATATGCAGACAACCAAAGCAGTTTCTTTTTGAAACCAAGATACTTGGGGTAAAAAAAAAAAGTGTACTTAATATTTTAGAATCTGAAAAAAAACATTGTATTGCCATTTCCACACTTCATTAGATCACAGAACCATTTCGAACAGAGCTGAGGTAATAAGAAATGTTTCTGTAGTAGCAGATTAGAAGTCATTTTGTAAGGATGAGGTGTCACAGCGGTTTCTGAGAAGACTGGAATGATGCCACATGCAGGTTAAGACTGAATAAAAAGCCATTATTTCAAACAGTAATTATAATTTTCAGCTTTAGCATTGTTTTTGGTCAATTCAATGCTTTCTCTGTTAGGAGAATTAAAAGAGAGACCCCATTCAAAATGTGATTCCAAACTTTTGAATGGAAGTGTTTATTGAATATCTTCAAAGGATTAAAGTATAATGGTGTATAATTATCAGTATCAGCCAATGATTAAGTCATCAGTCTGTGTTGCTGGAGAAATTGTTCCTTTGTGCTGTTCAACCATGCAAAATTATATTTGGGATTTAATGCTACTGAAAACACTTCCTAATGATATTGTGATGTACTGCTGCTCTATATAAGCTCAGTTGTTTCATAGATCTAACTTCATTCATGCCATGTTCATTCAACAGTGATTTTTATCACACCTTTCATTATGTGCAACAGATCGTTATCTTGAATATGTACATGTTGCACTAAAGTTAGTTTTTTTCCCTGATTGAAGAGGCATGAAGCTCACCTTGACTTATCAGATACATTCTTTTGTGCAGGCAAACCAGAATGAAAAACATTCCATCCAGTATTGCAGATAAAGCAAAAGAAATGTTGATTATAAGCTTGTTTTTCATTAAATACCGAATTGTTTCCTTCCTTCCTTTACATTTTTAGCCCATTTTTTCCCTGCCTAGACTTATGTTTTAATGATTTAGAAATAAAAAGAAGAAATATCTAAATTAATTAATTTTCAAACATATGCAATTTACCAACATTTAGTTTGTAAAAGCAAAAAAAAAAAAAAAAAACTGTATGGGCCTATACAATTTTCCTCAAATTCTTTTTTTCTTTTCTTTTTTTTTCTTCAAATTTTGTGTTTTCAATTTTCTGAATTGCATTTTAATGGTTTCATTAAATTTAATTAAATGATCAAAAAGCATGTCCAATTCACTGAATTCATAAATACAATTTATTTATTTCCCCCGAAAATGTTCAAATAAACATGTAAAAAATTAACAGTTGAATTTATCTTTTAATTTGTAATTAAGTGGTCATTTTTTCCCCCAAATGCTGCACAACAGAGGTTGACTGTTATAATTAAATCACAAAAATTGTGCATTATTATTATTATTATTATTCAAGTTAATTTAAGCCATATTATTCTAGTTAAACTGAACTTTTATTTTGACGGGTTGACCTGTTTGGTGAAGTGACATGACATTTCACGTTATGGAATAGATTTAATTTTTATGTCTGGATTCTGCAGTTCACTCTGTGTTTTCTGCATTGAGGAAATTATAGACCCCCCCCCCCTCCCACACACACACCAATGGCAAACTTGTATGCACAATATGCACACGTGAGAATCTAGCTTACATTTGTGCTGTTTTTTGCTTCATAGATCCCATCAAGACCGCGCAAGGCTCTCTCTGTCTAAAGGCCTACAGGTTGACCCCCAAACTAATGGAGATCTGCAAGGAGAAAGACTTTTCTCCGGAGGGGTAAGACCAACTTCCATTGCCTTATGTCACTTCCTTTTCCTGTTTCCATTAATCTGTCACTAATAAGAACCTTCTTCAACACGTCCCTGCTCAGAAGGAGCATCAGTGAGGGGCTTTTATTCGTCACGATGGGGCGTCTTTGAAGGAGTAGTCAGCACTGTCTGCCAAACAAACAAATGTACAAAGTTAACAACCTCGCTGGCTTCTCGGCAGATGGTAATTGATTTTAAATTGCTGCTAGACATAAGCCTAATGGGGGAATGTATCAGCAAAGCAGTGACTTGTGAGCGATCAGGAGAAAAACAGCGACGTGAAGTCTTTCGCTCGGGGACTGGAGCGCTGTAGGGTTAGCTGCGGGTAAAGAGCCTACACCGATGCATTAAAGTCAACACCAAATCAAAGTCAATCCTATTTGCTTTATTAATGTGTGTTACAGAGCTGCTTCTTCTCATCTTTCTTTGAACCTTTTTCCAAATCATTTTAATCTTTTCATCAAAACGGCTGCCCTTTTCAGATCATCAATCTGTCTATATTCTCAATGTATTTTCAGATTTTCTGGTCATTTGAAATTTGCTTTTTGCATTAATTTTTCAATGAATCAATCTGTAATCTGCTAGAGGATAAAAAAAAATTATATAATTTCATGGTTATTGTCATTCCCTTAAATCTTAAATGTAAAACAAAAAAAATTACTTGAAATAAAATAAACACGTAATGAAAATATTAAAAACTTAATTCAGCTGGATACCAAGGCAACATTTATCAATTCAATGTAGTAATAATAATAACAAACAAACAAACAGTAATAAAATAAATATTGATTTAAAATAACAAACTAATAATTCATAAAACTTTGTGCATTTGTATTTTTTTTATGAAATTTAACATCATGTTTTTTTTATTATTATTATTATTATAAAAACAAAAATAAAAAGTTTTTTTTTTTTTTTAATAGATCTTTTTTTCAAACTGACATCTGAGAATATCTGTATTCAGTTCAGGAAAGATTAAAGATGTAAAGTGGCTAACACTGTTTTATGTTGACATCAGAACTGTTCCAGTGGCCTGTTGTGACCTTGTCATCTGCCAGCGCCCTCGGGTTGGTGCTCATCATTCGAAGCTGCTTCTTGAATATTCAGCTAGTTAAAGAGAGCAACACTATTGATTATGAAAATAAGCCTCTATTTGTCTAGTGAACATACGGGGTGGGTCATTGTGAATGATGCATACAGATCGCTTGTCAGATTCATAGAGAATATCAATCTGTGCTCAGGGTCTCCGAGGCAGCGCTATATTGATATTTCTCAAACATTCTTCTTGTTCCTCCACAATTTTCTGCAATTCAGCTTGAATTGCAGAACATACGACTCACTGAAATGACAGATCGTGGCCTGGGCCAGCGTGTCCAGTGCCCCTCTAACTGCTCTAGAGTGCTCATCTAAAAGACAGATCGCCATTTACATCTGGTAATAACGTGCGTCTCAAATTGCATTGATTGAATTGAGGGGGGCGTCTCTTTGTTCATGTCATTTTATTGCATCAGTGTATGTTGCGTGTTGAGAGAGCATAAAACGCATGCACACTGCTTCTCAAATAGTAATCTCAATGCACACATGATGCTTCCAACACAAAAATATTCCATAATACTAAATCTTTTTGATGTGAATCAATATTTTCTTTGCAAAGATTAAAACCTTTATTTAAGTGCAATAGATGATTGACGTGAGTAGGCAGTCTTTTGAGTTTGTTTGGGATGCATCAATGTGTAATAGCATTTAAAAAGAAATCAGAAGTACTTTAAATGTGCTCAGTATTTGTTCCGTGTTTTGAATGATTGGATCATTAAAAACTTTTAGGACTCTGTTTACTCCTGTATTTATTGCTGACCGCTCAGTCACCAGAGATGGATGTTAATTGCAAAGTAAAATTAAATGAATTGTAAAGTAGATTTAAACACTTTTTATTTTTTTTATTTTTTTTCACTCAGTATTCAGAATGCAACCAGTGGATGATGATGGTCCTTTTAATATTTTCAAACTGAATTGTGATTTGTTGTCTTAGTTATTTAGCTATTTATAATATGTATGAGTGTGTATATATATGTGTGTGTGTGTGTGTGTGTGTGTGTGTGTACAGTACAGACCAACCAAAAGTTTGGACACACCTTCTCATTCAAAGAGTTTTCTTTATTTTCATGACTATGAAAATTGTAGATTCACACTGAAGGCATCAAAACTATGAATTAACACATGTGGAATTATATATGGAATTTTATACATAACAAAAAAGTGTGAAACAACTGAAAATATGTCATATTCTAGGTTCTCCAAAGTAGCCACCTTTTGCTTTGATTACTGCTTTGCACACTCTTGGCATTCTCTTGATGAGCTTCAAGAGGTAGTCACCTGAAATGGTCTTCCAACAGTCTTGAAGGAGTTCCCCGAGAGATGCTTAGCACTTGTTGGCCCTTTTGCCTTCTGTCTGCGGTCCAGCTCACCCCTAAACCATCTCGATTGGGTTCAGGTCCGGTGACTGTGGAGGCCAGGTCATCTGGCGCAGCACCGCATCACTCTCCTTCTTGCTCAAATAGCCCTTGATGCCTTCAGTGTGACTCTACAATTTTCATAGTCATGAAAATAAAGAAAACTCTTTCAATGAGAAGGTGTGTCCAAACTTTTGGTGTGTTCTGTATACACACACACACACATTAATTTATACTTTAGTTTATCAAGATGGAAAGTGGAATCAAGGGCACAGACTATACATTATATTTCTTTTTTTTCAAATGATTAACAAGATGGCAAGTGGTATTGAGGACACAAACTAAACATTTATTATTTTTATATTTAATTATTTTAAAAAAGATTAACAAGATGCAAAGTGGTATTAGGGACACACAAACTGTACATACATGCATACATTATACATACTGTACATACATTTTATTTATTTAAAAAGATAGACAAGATGGGAAGTCATATTGAGGACACACACACAAAAACATTACACTTCAAAAGTTTGGGGTCTGCAGGGTTTTTTTTTTATGTATTTGAAAAGTCTCTTTTGCTCACCGAGGCTGCATTTATTTGATCAAAAATACAGTAAAAACTCATTAATGTTATTAATTTTAAAATAAATATTTTGTTTATATTTATTTTAAAAATCTATTTATTCCTGAGATGCAAAGCTCATTACTCCAGTCTTCAATCCTTCAGAAATCATTTTAACATGCTGATTTGCTGGTCAAGAAACTTTTCTTATTATTATTATTAATGCTGAAAACAGATAGAAAGTTCAAAAGAACAGCATTTATTTGAAAGAGAAGTCTTTGTAACCTTATACATGTCTGTTTTTGATCAATTCAATGCATCTTTGCTGAATAAAAGTATTAATATCTTTTTAACTAATATTACCAGTTAAAACTCTGTTGTCTTCATATTTAGCTGTTGATACAGAAGGCTTTTTGTAACTCTGAGTGTCTTGTTTTTCTCAGGCTGAAGAAGGCTTGCATTGGTTACGAGCACATGTTCGAGGAAGTCCCCATCGTCATCAAGAACTCTCATCTCATAAACGTGCTCCTGTTGGATCTGCAAGAGAAGAGTACGGTGGCTGACAAGCACGAGCTGCTCAATCTGTCAAGCAGGTCAGAATCACCCTGCCCTGACCTCTGTGTCCAGCGCTCCCATTTTGGGAAAAAGATTTGTCATTTGCTGATTCATCTGGTCAAGCCGTGTCTTTTAAGCCTCTCTGCCTCGGCTCTGTTTCGCCCAGGAAGTTGACCGAGGAAATGCAATACACGCTGACAAGCCCTGACAGCACAGTTTAATCTTGACACTCCAAATAGGTCTTGCGTGTTGCCTGAACCAAACCGTTATAAAACCAGCCTTCTGGGAGCAAAGAAATGGTGCAAACAGTGATTTTTATTCCATTTGAATTCAGTTGCTTTCAGGCAAATACAAATACAAACATTACAGCTATGTCTTCTGCATCTAGTATATCATCATTTGCCAGTATAACCAAAAGCTGGCTCTTAATTGGTTTTGCATTTAATATTGTGTTAGTATTAACTATATAACCAAACCATAGCTGAATCTGTGCCAAAATACTGTGGGGTTTGACTAGGCGTCAATAATCACTGATAGGGATGCCTTTTAAAAGTTTATAAACCTCTTTATTGTGCACAATGAAATGGTTAGTTGCATTTTATTTGCATTTAACATCATTTTTACCCAGATAACAGACCAGTGGCTCACCAGATAAGAGCCGCTGACCTAAAATGCAGTTTTCGGGGGTCCATCATTATGCTCCTAGCTGGAGCTGGATGTTTTATTCTCCTGCAAATAGTCTTCTCGTCTAAATTAATTTGGCTTATCCAGTTAGATTCAACGGAATTTTATTACAGATTGAGTCGAGTCCGTTTCCAGGAGAGCAGTTCCCAGAAATGAGCCTCATTACATTCAGAATGAATTTTCTTTTCTTTTCTTTTTCTTTCTTTCTTTTTTTATTGAACTAATATGACCAGTAGTTTAAAGACTGTATATTAAACGGAAAGATTAGAGTCTATAACAGAGACATATTCTACAGAATAAATTTTTTCTCTCTCTCTTTCTCTGCAAGTCCATGTTTCTTGCACTAAAAATGATGCAGTTTAGTTTAGCGTGAATATTTTCCACCCTCACTATGGCTCGGGCTGTTTCGCTACTGTACCTTTAAGACTTCTGTATGTAAATTATACCACTTTAATAGTTAATGATACTGGTTTTGATAATCTGAAAAATATGTAATGTTCCTGATTTAAGATTTGTTTGATTTTTATTGTTCTGAACTGTCAGTTTCAGTCTTTTTTTTATTAATTCATTTAAAAAACATGTTAATAGAGGTTATGTAAAAAAAAAAAAAATGTTGATAAGTACTGTTGTTATTTTTTTGCTTGTTATATTAGGGCATATAAATTAAAAATGAAAATGTTAATATTTTTATTTCGCAAGGATGCATTAAAAATGTATCAAAGATGAGATTTATAATGTTACAAAAGAGTTGAAACAGTTATTTAAGCATTTAAACTGTAGTGTTTGTGTCCACATTTACTGAAAAAAAAATGGAGTGGAAAACATGCCTTTATTTTTAAACTAGATTTTAAAAGAAGTTTAGTTTGTGTCTTAGACATATTGAGGCTACAATGGCTGTTTGGTTTTTCTGATTGAAAAGAAATCACCCTTTCAAGCCTTTCCGGAGCATAAAGATAAATACCAAGATACATATAGAATAGCATCAAAAGGGTGAAAAAAAAAAAGATTTTATGTTTTATTTTTAGCTATATCACCCAGCTCTGATCTACATAGCACATTGATCTCTCTTCATTTTAAAATAGAAAATGAATTCTTTAATGAATGTAGGAACTGGAAATGTCATTTCTTCTGACTGTTCATGGTCCCCCAGCAACCACAGCTGTTCAGGACCCTCTTCTGAATCAGACTAATTGATAGACCAAATACTCTGGATGTGAGCAGGTGTTTTGGTCTTTATAGTTAATGCTTTATGAGTCGGCACAATCTTTGCCATTTTGAGTATGTCTTTCATTTGTAATTCAGAACATCCCAGGAGTTAGTGTGTTTAATAGGCCCTGCTGGTGAAATCATTCAGCCTTCCCATCAGCACGCAGATAATGATAATGTATTCAGCATGTAATTTCGGTCTTCCTGTGTACAGAGATGCCCTTTCCTTTCTTGGCAAATACCAAAAGGTCTATAGAGCAGATGTGTCACTCCAAAAACACAGAGACTTGAAAGCATGTAATGATGAATGGTAAACGAATGAAAATTGTCCTCATTTGCTTGACCATCATGTCGTTCCAAAGTACTGCTTTTTCCTGTGAAACGCAGGAAGACTCTGCAGGTCACTTTTTTCAGCCAATTATGATGAAATGTGGGCTAAAGGGTGCAAAAGCACTCCATACACTCGTGCATTAGATTCTGAGTCGACTGAAGACATACGATAGCTTACAATTAAATCGATCTCCTTGGCAGATTTAGTGAAAGAAGTTTTGTGAACCAAACGTTGCTTGATTGTTGGATATTTTCATAGAGTTGGCTGATTCCGCTCGCTCTGAATGATTGAGATGATTTGGTCACAATGAATAACGGCTCTCTACAGGGGCAAGCAGTGATTTAATGGTTTAAATTGTGGTTTTCTGGTCACACAAAGCTTTCGTAGATCTTCAGAAGAGTTGGAATGTAGTACATGAGTCATTTAAAGCATTATTATGATATTTGGCATTTTTGCATTCTTTTAGAAGCTTCTTCAATAACAGTTACTTATTTTGAAAGAGCGGCTAAGATAATCTGTTTCAAAGAAGAAAGTCAAATAAAGGTTTGGAATGAAATGAGGAATGAATAGAGACAGATTTTTTTATTCTTTGTTGACTTTAAAATTTGTTTCTAAAACGAGCATTGCTTAAACTCTAGATCTTAATTTGTTTTATTCTATAAAAAATTAATCCGTGAAATTTATGGTAAAAAAAACAAACATTTTGTGAAAAGATATGGTAGCAACTTATGCTTTACAGAATTAAATTTCACTAACTTAATGTTAATGTTAAATTTGAAATATATCACTATAATTATACTATTTATAATATAGCACTTGCATATTATTGCTCTTTTGATGGATTTGGTTGCTGCTATTATTCTCATTTGTAAAATCGCTTTGGATAAAAGAGTCTGCTAAATGACAATTTAAATGCAATGCACAAATAAAATAAATCTCTTAGGCTTTGTCTGTGCTCTTTCCATTTAAAATTAGAGGCAACCACTGCATTTTAATCATGATTCAAACAAAGATGCTGCATACATGCAACGTGAGCAGTTTTGTATCTAAATTAGATTAATTTAGAAATTTGAAGCAAAAACAGAATGGTTTGACTTTAACAGAATGAAACCATACATAAAAAATATCTTAATGAAACAGAAACAGCAGACAAGCTGAGCGAGACGCAGATTCACTCTCTGCCAGCAGGTGGCGCTTAAAGCGGTTCCTTGGCTTCCGCTGTAAACAAAGCAGCGCTGCACTTATGAACTTTAATATGCATTATACAGAGGCAAGATGAAAAGAAAAAATACCATCTAAACTTTTCTAAAGATAGTAAGTTCCCCTCAGACATACATTCATATAAACTCCTACTCCTAATAAAATCACGATTTGTTTAGCATCTCAACCGATTTGAATCACACATTTGAATCGATTTTTGACTGGCTTGTGGCTAATCGTTACATCCCTATAAGAAAAAAAAATCATCAAATGTGAGTTGTCACAACAATGTCTGGAAACGTCAATTTAAGGTGTTTCACTGTAAATTACAAGATGGCTTGTTCTTTTTAAACTCCCAAGGACTACATTTAACAGTGTTTTACTGTAAAATGACATTGAATATCTTGTTAGATCTATTACTGCTATAGTAATATTTCCCAATATTGTAAGGGAACTTACTGTTGACCAGTTACCATAGTATTTTTACAGTCTGTTACCATTAAAATGACAGTCTGTTACCATAAAAATCATATTTACAGTGTATCAATTGAACTTGTTAAATCCAGTTTGCAACTGCGTGCTACTATCTTTAAAGTGTGTTCAGTAACTGGTGTCATCTTTTACCTAATGCTCCAAAATGTTCTCGGGAGGACTTTGTGATTGCACGTTATCCCCAGATAAAAATGGAAATGACTGTGTCTTCGGAAGCCTAATCTTGATTAAAAAGGTGATTCACCTGGCTTTCAGGGAATTACAGTATGAGGTAGAATGGCTCCGTTCCAAACCCTAGTGAGCCAACTTGCTGCTTACTGCCTACATGAAAATGGCATCTCTACAAGCTCTAACTTTGAATGACATACAAATAGCGATTTTCACATGAAGAGCTTGGCAGACTTGACTCCGGTTTGGTGGTATAACAACTAATGCATTATGGGATTGCTTTGTTGATGAAGCATGCATGCCATTGTTTAGATTTTGTCCGAAAGCAGCATATGTAGCACTTGGAACAGATTCAGCATTGGCACAGCCTTCTAATATGCTGCCTACATAGGGTTTGGAATGGAGACGATCTATCAGGAGAAGGTTATATTTGGTGGCCGCTTGTAAGTCAGCAAATGCTACAATTAGACTTCTCCCTCGTCCATGTAAATTAAGAGCAGATAGCCATCCTTATCAGGAACATCATGCTACTGTCATCTTTGGTTTTTAATTGAGTAGACGATCACTGTGGAGCAATTATGCTTTGATGTGCAGTCATCCGTTTACTACGCAAACTTTGTTTGACTAAACTATCTGTCAATCTGTTGCCATAGTAACCACCTGGAAAAGAGCCTTCAGCTGCTGATGGACCGCATGGACGACATGAGCCAAGATATCGGCAAGTACAATACATACTGCCGCAACCTCAGCAAACAGCAGCAACAGAAGCAGCAGGTACATTTGCTTTTTCACATCTGTTTCTTCCTCGGTGGCCGCTGATCTGATACGCCGTCGCTCTCTCTTGAATTGGCTTTTTAACGCACGCACTGCAGTGCGGTTTCAGCCCGAGCTGTCGTATAGAGTGGCTGAAATGTGTAATTACAGAATAAGAGTGCAGGTCCAGAAGAGGTTGATTGGATGCACGTGTACTCTTGAAGAAAATGCAGAGGCTTTTATATTAATGCATTCAGTGTTCAAAATCTGCTTTTCATAATCAATACTTTTGAAAGTAAAACCAACAAAGAGTGAAAAAAAGCTAGTGCAAGATGAAGTGTTCATCATGCATATGGATTCATTGAAGTTATGCAATTTAAGGACTTTCAGAAATATGGCCTGATGCATAAACTTTATTATTGATAATGAATATACATACAAATTTACAAGCGTTAGTAAATGGTAATAGTTTTTTTTTCCTTCCAAAATGATGTCACTTCCTGGAGGATGATGATGTTACAATGATAATTGATTTTTGTTCTTTTAAATAAAACTGAAGCAAAATATAATTATGAATAAATTACAAATGTTGCCTCAATAGCTAACTGAAACAAAATACGTTTTTATAAATACTAAAATGACTAAAAATAAAACCTAAATCTAAATAGAAATGTTGAAAAAAGTAAATGACAAAGTCATATAGTATAATTACTAAAACTTAAATTAAAATTAAAATGATTGTATTTAGTGTTCAGGAGTGCCATTTAATTTTCAATACTTTCCTGCTTCAGATTCATAATTGTATCCATTTCGCAAGGCTGACAAATCGGCCAAAATGCCCTTGACATTGTCAGGTTTTTGCTTTGCAGGCATTTTGTAAACATGAGTTCTGAGCACCACCTGACAACAGAAAGAGGAGCGTGAAATAGTACGGGACTCTTCTGGGTTCATTTTGTATGGAGTTGTGTTATATCTGACCTTATTTAAGTACAACGGGATCATTTGAAGAGAGGCCACCCTTGAAATCAGATAATGCCGAACCCTATTTTTCAAGTCGCTCCATGACAACATGTCATCAAGCTATGACTATGATAGAATCGGCTGGAATGGTTGCACATTTGTCAAAGTTTGTGTTTGTTTTTGTTCTCTACCCTGGAGAGCTTGCTCTTCCCAGGTGGAAATGCTCTAGCTATAGTAAATCAGAAAAATCAGTGATGGTCTTCAGCAGTGAACAAAGCCTACAGATGTTAATTAAAGACAAAGTAGCTCAATGGAAAATGTTAATTAGTTAAAAAACTAAAATGAAACCTGGAAATGAATAAAAAATAAGTTAATTAAAAATATTAATAAATACTATAATAGCACATGCATTATGATAAAATAACACTGAACTCACTATAAAATTATTGTTTTAAACTATATTCCCAAGAAAATATACAAGTGTCTTTATGGTACTTTTGTTATGCTTTGTCATTTTTGTAGCTGGACCGCATTAGAAATGTTTCCTTTAAATAAAAATTTTATGTGCAGAAAATAAATAAATAAATAATGAAGCTAAAGATGAGGAATAAATCTAAATAGAAATGTTTTCTAAAAAAAAAAAACCCCCAGTAAAAATGACAAAAGCACACAAAAATACTAAACTAAAATAAAACATGAAAATATACAAATAAAAGCTAATTAAAAATATCAATAAATATTAAAATAGTATATTCTTAATAATAAAATAAGACTGCTATTACGTTATCGGTTATCCTTTCTCTAATCGAAATGTGAAGAGAAACAACCATTTTTTCCCATTCTCATTCCCTTTTATTATATGAAAAAGAGCACCTGAGACAATCTACTAAACTTCTTCTTTTGGATTAAATCGTGGTTGGTTTTGAAAAGGCTTTTATTTTTGTGAAATATAGATTTTTTTTTTCTCTACGCCTTTTGCATGATGCACTTGCCTCATTAGCACTTTGAAAAACAGAGCTTTCTTCCAGAACAAAATGCACTCTGCAATCAGGGGGATGTTTCTCCAGTGAGATTTCAGTGTTTATTAGACCGTTAGCACTTCCTGTTTGACAGGATGGTTGATCCTTTCAAAGAAATTTAAAGGGTGCCCTCAAAAGTGCCGTAAATGAGGCCAGACCCCAGTGGCTTGGTCACGATCAGGTCACCACAACGGCTCCTATATCAAGCACGCTGAAATCTGCCATAATTACTGTTGTCATCGATCATATCCTTCCTGTCTCCGCCTCCACACAGCCCCGCGCGCGCCGGTCCCCCGGTGAACCATATAAACCAAATGACCCGCATCCATCACCATTTAATATCAAAGAGAATTGCCGCTGTGTTGGCAGTTTGCATTCCTAAATCATATGCCTAATTTCAACAGAAATGGCCGGTATCCTCAACGGTGACATAAGTCGCACCAACTCAGATAGGATACGAGTTTCACTCGTCATTTTTTCTATGAATATAACATATATTAAAATGTGATTTACAGCACAAAGAAAAACCCTGAATGGTCGAGCTTGACAAAACTAGGGCAGATGGAGGACTTGTGTTGAGATATGTCAGATCAACCTGTACATTGAAGTAATGACAGCAGTGGGTGGTATGTCACCTTAACACTGTGGATATAGTCCGTTTTTTTTTTTTTTCTGTAATGCAGAATTTTGAATTAACCTGTGGATTAAACACAAAGCTGCTTCATATCATTTATGTGTTTATAGATTTGTTTTGCTTTTTATTTTTCAGTTGTTGTTGTTATTCTCTTTGTATTTATATTTTATTATCCTTTTTAATCTCCTCTTTTATTTCTCATTTATAGTTCTTTTTCTCACTTTATTCTTTATATTTCCTTATTCTATTGTTTATTTTTAATTTATTTTTCTCTGCATTTCTTTTTATTTCTTTTTTATTTTAATTTATACATTTCTGTTTTTATTTATTGATTCCTTTCATTTGGTTTAATCATTTTCATTTATTCTACAAAAAAAAATTATATTTGTACCTTTATAATCTGTAGTTAGTTGTCCTTTTAATTTCTCATTTTATTTATTTTGATTTTAATTCTTTACATCTCTCTTTTTTAATTTTTTCTGTTTTTATTTTTCTGTCCACATTTCTCTGATTGTCGTCTTGTTTTTGCTTTCTTTTCCTCCTCTTTCTCTTCTATTTATTTTATATTTTTAATTATTTTTATTTATTCTTTCTTTTCTTAATTTCTCTCCTGTTCTCATATTTCTTTTCTATGCAGTTGATTTTTTATTTATTTCTCGTATTTATTAATATTTTATTTATTTATTTATTGCTCTTGTTTATTTTTTGATTCTTGCTTGTTTATTCCTTATTTTTTAATAACTGTTTATTTTTTTAATTTTTTGGTCTACACATATTTTAAGACTTAAAATGTAGTCACAAGTTGTCATGAGGTCATGGAAATGTCATGTGATCTCTGACCATTGCACAGCATCACAGCATGCAGTCATCCTCAAGTGTCCTGATGCCCAGAAATGCATCTGTATTCTTGGGGGCGATCTGACTTGCTCTTCAGATGACACTGGCTATTTTATGCCAGCACTGTTGTTTGGAATTGCAGTCCTTCTTTATTCCATTCTGGCTCAGTTTTCATCTTTGAAAACCTTTTGTCTTGTTGATGCTGCTTGGGTCACGCCAAGTTCTTCCATGAAAGGTTTCTAGTTTCTCCTCGGCTCATTCTCTCCTCTTTTCCACACTTCTTTTCCTCTAGTATCTCCAAAGGAGGCAGCAGGAAAACGCCCAGCGGCAGAGTCGTGGAGAGCCTCCGTTACCGGAAGAAGACATCAGTAAGATGTTCAAACCTCCGCAGGCACCTGCTCGCATGGACACACTCCTCATCGCAGGTACCTTCAGTTAAATGACTTTTTCTTCCAGCATATTCACATGAATTGATCAATTCAGCAATGAATGGATCCGTTTAAATGGGAATGGGAATAACTGCAGGTCTTAAATCTTCACACCATGTTTTTAATCACGATGGAGTCACAGCTAGATTTGGCCTTTTCTATTGGACAACCATCATCTCTGAAGAGGATGATTAAGTACTAAGCTTGTCAATAGTCCCCCATCAACATGATTAATTTTATTTAATTAAGTTTAATTTTGTCCATTTCTACATGTAGTCAGGGCTCCACAATAATTTATATATTTTTTCTTTCTTCTTTGCTGTCCCAGTTGAGCCAGTACCTATTTGGGCACGCACTTTGGGAAAAGGGGAGAAAGTTCTAATATATGTATTTTTTTATTTCTTTAAACCTGCCCTGTCAAAAAAAAAAAAAAAAAAAAAAAATCCTTATTGACAACTTTTACACACATATATATATATATATTTTACACACACACATATATATATATATATATATATATATATAGGTAAATGTTTTTACAAAAATATGACTATTTATAGTATTTTATTTTTACTTTTTTTATTAAGATCTTGAAATTATACAGCTATGAAACTCCATGACTCCACAATGGCATACAGTGCAAAACATTATTGATTTTTTTTTTTTTTTTTTTTTTTTTGCAATTTTCAGCCCCTTCCAGCTGATGCACTAAGGCCATTACAAGTCAATTATCATGAAACCACATCTGTTAGCCAATTAAATACCATTACCATGACATTTTAGAATTTGCAAAAACAATGTATAAATACAGAAACCTTGGATGTACTCCTTAGTCCACACACCTGATTTATATGGTAAGCTCATTTTGAGCTCTGAGACCTGAACCAGGTGTGTCAGATTTAACCCTCTGGTGCTGCTCATGAGGCAGTCAAAAATTACCTTTATTTTGATTAAATGAAATGTACTATATTAGTTTAATAGTGTTTTTATGTAATATTTTGTATTTTTAGGGGATACTAAAATTGTTTATGCTGCCATTATAATCCATTTATCTTCTTTTAGCCACTTTTTTGAGACTAAACCTAAACTGTTGAATGCTTTGAAACACACACTTAAAGGGTCCCTATTATGTCCTTTTTCAATTTTAAATGAATCCTTTATTTTCCGAAACTGCAAGAAAACGAAAGTCATAAATCTGAACAAAATCTGTTCCAAATTTGAGGTTGACATCTTAAAAATGACTTTTGTTTTAAAAATCATGTCTGTTTTGTGTGTGTGTGTGTGTGTGTGTGTGTTCACATAATAATTCAAGTTTATTATTCAATTCAAGTTTATTTGTATAGCGCTTTTTACAATACAAATCGTTACAAAGCAACTTTACAGAAAATTATGTTTCTACAATATTTAGTAGTAGCTAGTAGTTTGTGCACGTTTGACAGGTTTTTAGAAAAATAAAAATAATAATAATAATAATACAAGACGTAGTCAGCTAGATGATGAACTATCAATATTATTAATTAATAGTAATTTATAGGATGCAGTCACACATGTAGCAATATTTGTTAGTTCTGTTTGTTGATTCAAGGTTAGCATCATCTGGGGTCCTCTGAGGGTCAGCATCATCTCTTCTCAGGTGTTCTGGATCCAGACTGGAGCTTGTGTAAATCCTAGTTACCACGGGATGTAAATCCCGTGGCAAAACATAGAAACAAAATAGAGACATCATTAGCATAGCTGCTGATCCAACAAAGTAAAATTAGTTTAACCCAAGCTAAAGAATAAAAATGCAGATGCAACTACACTCACAATTTAAGAGATACATTATTCGAATGCTTGGCGAAAGAGATGCGTTTTTAATCTAGATTTAAACAGAGAGAGTGTGTCTGAACCCCGAACATTATCAGGAAGGCTATTCCAGAGTTTGGGAGCCAAATGTGAAAAAGCTCTACCTCCTTTAGTGGACTTTGCTATCCTAGGAACTACCAAAAGTCCAGCGTTTTGTGACCTTAGGGTGCGTGATGGGTTGTAGCGTGGTAGAAGGCTAGTTAGGTACGCAGGAGCTAAACCATTTAGGGCCTTATAGGTAAGTAATGATAATTTGTAACTGATACGGAACTTAATAGGTAGCCAGTGCAGAGACTGTAAAATAGGGGTAATATGATCATATTTTCTTGACCTGGTAAGGACTCTAGCTGCTGCATTTTGGACGACCTGTAGCTTGTTTATTGACGAAGCAGGACAACCACCTAGAAGTCCATTACAATAGTCCAGTCTAGAGGTCATGAAAGCATGAACTAGCTTTTCTGCATCAGAAACAGATAACATGTTTCGTAGCTTGGCAATGTTTCTAAGATGGAAGAATGCGGTTTTTGTAACATTGGAAATATGATTTTCAAAAGACAAATTGCTGTCCAATATAACACCCAGATTTCTGACTGTAGAGGAAGTAACAGTACATCCGTCTAGTTGCAGATTGTAATCTACAAGATTCTGTGTGGTGTTTTTTGGTCCAATAATTAATATCTCTGTCTTATCCGAATTTAATTGGAGAAAATTATTTGTCATCCAATCTTTTAAATTTTTAACACACTCTGTTAGCTTAGATAATTGGGAAGTTTCATCTGGTCTCATTGAAATATATAGCTGAGTATCATCAGCATAACAGTGGAAGTTAATTCCGTATTTTCTAATAATATTACCAAGGGGCAACATGTATATTGAAAATAGAAGGGGACCTAGGACGGATCCTTGTGGCACTCCATATTTTACTGATGATAAATGAGATGACACCCCATTTAAGTAAACAAAATGGTAGCGATCGGACAGGTAGGATCTAAACCATCTTAGAGCCTGCCCTTGAATACCTGTATAGTTTTGTAATCGATCTATGAGTATGTCATGATCTATGGTGTCGAACGCAGCACTAAGATCAAGTAAGACTAGAAATGAGATGCAGCCTTGATCTGACGCAAGAAGCAGGTCATTTGTAATTTTAACAAGTGCAGTTTCTGTGCTATGGTGGGGCCTAAAACCTGACTGAAATTCTTCATACAGATCATTTTTATGCAGGAAGGTGCTCAATTGAGCAGACACAACTTTTTCTAAAATTTTAGACATAAATGGAAGATTTGAAATAGGCCTATAATTTGCCAGTACACTAGGATCTAGTTTTGGTTTCTTAATAAGAGGCTTGATAACCGCCAGCTTGAATGGTTTTGGGACGTGACCTAAAGATAACGACGAGTTAATGATATTGAGAAGCGGTTCTTCGGCTACAGGTAACAGCTCTTTTAGTAATTTAGTGGGTACAGGATCTAATAAACATGTTGTTGGTTTAGATACAGTGATAAGTTTATTTAGCTCTTCCTGTCCTATATTTGTAAAGCACTGCAGTTTATCTTTGGGTGCGATGGATGAAACTGAAGTGTTAGACGCTGTAGAATCTACATTTGCTATTGTATTTCTAATGTTATCTATTTTATCAGTGAAGAAATTCATAAAGTCATTACTATTTAACGTTGGTGGAATATTTGAATCAGGTGGCGTCTGGTAATTTGTTAATTTAGCCACTGTGCTAAATAAAAACCTTGGATTGTTTTGGTTATTTTCAATGAGTTTGTGGATATGCTCTGCCCTAGCAGTTTTTAGAGCCTGTCTATACCTGGACATACTGTTTTTCCATGCAGTTTTAAAAACTTCCAAGTTAGTTTTTCTCCATTTGCGTTCAAGACTACGAGTTACTTTCTTGAGAGAGTGAGTATTACTGTTATACCATGGCACAGTACGTTTTTCTCTAACCTTTTTCAATTTGATGGGGGCAACAGCTTCTAATGTATTAGAGAAAATAGTGCCCATGTTGTCAGTAATTTCGTCTAATTCATGTGTATTTTTGGGTACAAATAGCAGTTGAGATAGATCAGGCAGGTTATTTGCGAATCTGTCTTTGGTGGCTGGAACAATAGTTCTGCCCAGACGGTAACGCTGAGACATATAGTTAATATCAGTTATACGCAGCATGCACGATACAAGGAAATGGTCTGTAATATCATCACATTGGGGTACAATATCTATAGCAGTAAGATCGATTCCATGCGATATAATTAGATCTAGTGTATGATTAAAACGATGAGTGGGCCCGGTGACATTTTGCTTGACTCCAAAGGAGTTTATTAGGTCAGTAAACGCAAGTCCTAATGTATCATTTGCATTATCAACGTGAATATTAAAATCTCCCATGATTAGCGCCTTATCAACTGTAACTAGAAGGTCTGAGAGGAAATCTGCAAATTCTTTTAGGAATTCTGTATACGGCCCTGGTGGTCTATACACAGTAGCCAGAGCAAGAGATACATTAGACTTCTTTTGCATGTCTGACAGTGTAACATTTAGCAGAAGTATTTCAAAAGAGTTAAACCTGTATCCTGTTTTCTGGGTAACATTGAGAATATCACTATATATTGTTGCAACACCTCCTCCACGACCAGTCTGACGGGGCTCATGCTTATAACAGTAGTTTGGTGGAGTAGACTCATTTAGACCAAAATAATCATTTGGTTTTAGCCAGGTTTCAGTCAAGCAGAGTACATCAAAACTATTTTCTGTGATCATTTCATTTACAATAACTGCTTTGGGTGTGAGTGATCTAATATTTATGAGCCCAAACTTTAAAAATTGTTTTTGTTCATTTACTTTACATTTTTCTGGTTTAATTACGATGAGATTTTTTCTAGATCCTACATTATATTTTGACCTCACTATTCGGGGAACAGACACAGTCTTAATAGTTTTTACAGCACAAGTACTTTTATCATTTAAGCGGGTGGAACAAAACTCATCATAATAGTTATTAGAGAATTGTCTTACTAGTCACATGGAGCGAAGTGTCCTGGAGATGTTGTCAGAGAGCAGCTCCGCTCCGATTCTGCTGGGGTGTAATCCATCAGCGCGAAACAGCCTAGGACGCTCCCAAAAAAGATTCCAGTTATTAACAAATAGCAGTTTCTGTTCTTTACACCATGACAACAGCCATTCATTTAAAGCAAAAAGTCTACTGAACCTTTCGTGTCCTCGTCGATACGTGGGCAGTGGTCCTGACACGACGATCGTCGCCGCGGGCGTCGTGCTGCGAACCGTCTCGATCAGGCTGCTGAAGTCCCTCTTCAGCGTCTCCGTCTGCCGCAGCGTGGTGTCGTTAACCCCGGCGTGAAGCACGACCGCTCTGGGGCTCTCGTCGACCTTCAGGATCGCGGGTATCTGCGCAGAAACATCGAGAACACGAGCACCAGGCAAACAATGAGTGTGCACTTTACCTTCGGCTAACGTAGCACTTACGTGTCGGACGATGGAGTCTCCGATGATCACAGCGTCGCGTCCTGTCTCGCGGAGGGGAGCGAAGCGGTTCCGGATGGAGATGTCGAAGGCAGGGGGGGGGGAAGTCATCGCCCGGGACCCGGCTCGCGTCCTCCGCTGTGGATGCACCCAGGGTCCGTGGTGTCCCGGCGTCGCAGTGAAGGACATCTGGGAAGATCGCGTCCTGGGTGCACCGGGCCTGTGCAGAGAAACACACGGAGTAGACGTGGTGGGACTGTTAGCAGATCGCTGTATACTTACCCCGGACTTGTGAGCGTCAGCCCGGGATGATTCCAGCGCTGTTCTCCGCTCTCTCAGCTGGGCCTGCCTCACCTCCAGGTCGCGAATCTGCTTTCCCACGGCCTCGAGCTCGAGCTGCACAGAGTGGAGACATTCATCCGCCATTAAAGCAAGTAACAGTGAGTACAGCAGTGGTAATGTGTGTGAATAGAGTATTAGCAATGTTAGCGCAACCACGCCGCTGATGCTAACGGGCTGAAAGCTAATAGCGGACCCGGGAGATCAAAATAAAACTAGTGATAGCGAGGCGCTCTGATTGTTTTTGTTGTAGAATACAATAGAGGATATATTCACACGTTATATAAACGGAAACGATGATGTATAAAATTGATTTTTGGGTTAAAAATAGTCAATGAAAAGAATATAGTGACGGAGCTCAAACGCAGTACAGCCGCCAACAACAAAACCTTTAATAAGTGCCAAAACCTTTACAAAGTTTCATAGCATTCTGAAGTACTGAAGAAAAAAAAAATTAAACTGCATGTTCCAAACTGACCAAAGAGCACCAGAGGGTTAAAATGTGCAGTGCAGGATTGGGAACTGCTGTGAAACGCCAAGTCCTTGACATCAAACTCTGATTTTCTTGTGGTTTGTCTGGCTTCTCCAGACCATTGCTGTGTGGCCAGTGCTGTTGCTCCTGGCTGTAAATAGTCGCTCCAGTTGAATAATCAATATTGCTTGGTCTTGTTGTATATAATTAATTTGTTTCCTTCTGCTTCTTCACAAGGACAAATCAACAACTACTGTCAGAACATTAAGGAGTTCACCTCGCAGAACCTCGGAAAACTCTTCATGGCAGAGGCGCTGCAGGGCCACAACAGCTAAAGAGACAGAACAGTGATGCATCTGCTTTTCTCCATCTCTAACCTCCAACAGAAACCATTATAATGAGCTTAAGAGATGATCTCTTTGTAATTGGTACAATAAAGATATATGCATCTCTCATTGCCGCCTTTTTGATGCTTATTCATTATCCAACTTGCAGCATATGTGCCGAAGAATCCTGCTGTCTGATTACTTGGCAAAGCTGGAGATAAACTGGTAATACATTGAAGTTTTTCGCTTTCAGACTTGCTTTGACACTGGGTTTGTGCACTAAATGACTCTGGTTTGGGGTGTTTTAATGAGGCTGTCGGATCGGCTTTAATCACAAATAATTATGTGTGGTATGAACAGCAGTGCATTTCTTGCTCATGTACTTCCACAGCAGGTTATCGGCGCTGCAGAATGCTGTCTTTGGTATGTAAAGATTTTCATGCGACTTCCAACAAAGCAAGAGTGATTGCGTGTGATCGGAGGTCGCTGTAAAGAAGATACATCTGCTGTCTATTTAAATTGTAGTTATAAAAACACTTTCAGTTAGTTGGCAAGCAGCAGTTTGTTTCAGGTCATTTTAAAGCATCATAGGTGGGCTCCTGACATGAAAGGTAGGTTTGCAACATTATGCTGCTTTATAGATTGCTTCATGCAAAACAGCATGTCTACTTCACAGAAGCCAATGCCAGAACGAATTACGATGAGCTTGTTGAAAAAGCACCAAGATGCAAAAAGTTGATTATATATGTTGATATGTTTCCTATCAATAAGCTAGATGACTCTCTAAGCTTAGCAACATAACAATGTAAATATAATTGGTTGCTGCCACTGTAAAGCATCCTAAAACAGACGCTTGTGAAGTTAATGCTGTTACAGTAGATGTGGTAGAACTATACAATCTCGCTAAAAGAAGCTTTCTCTATTGACGCCCATTCAAAATCATTTTCAGACAAACTAAACGCTTGTGGTTTTTAATGCATGAACATGATTAAGACAGAAATGTATTACTATTTTAAATATCATCAATGCATCTAATATAACTAATTTAAAAAAGTGACGTGACCTGTAGTGACGTGGCATGAAAAGTAAGAATGCTAGAAGGCTAACTAGACCTAATAAGTAGCCTATCCTCCCAGCATCACGTAGTCGTCGACACTAAGGATGTGCTGTTCTTTTTCCTTTGAAAACAAGTTGTATAAGCAAAACTAACTTCGAGACTCTGAATGCACTCGATATTTTGTGAGGAATACGGCAGAACTCCGTGTTCCCGGTTTGTCATTCATCCTTAAGATGTTTACGCAGGTCTGCGTCGCTCCGTTAGCTCGGTGCCCTCGCGAGGATCTCTGTGCAACGCAAGGCTCGCGCTACCTCGACCTATAGAAATATGTCGCGTAGATGAAACACAGCAGCTGCTCGGGCTGCGCTGTTCAGAATCAGCGTGTCAGTAATGATGGACAATGCCTCGGCTTAATAAAATGAAACGAGTTATCTCACTGTTAAGTCATGACTCTCATCCTCTCTGAAATTGCCATGGAAACTGCAGATTCTCTGAGCACAGCGATAGGAGCAGAGAAGAGTTCTCCCCACCCTTCCAAAAGTAATCTTGTAAATCCACAAAACCTAAAGAAAATATTGATTTAGCAAAGGTGTGGGTGGGAGAGATGAATGAAGGATTTACGTGATGAGGAGAAATACGAAAGATTGCCGATTAAGACAAGAAAATACAGTGGGCTGGGAGATACAGGCTTTCCTTTTTAAACGGTTTCATAACGATACCGTATCCATCACAGCGCTTAAATCCGCCACGCGTTCATCCCGCTCGTGACGCATTAGAACGGTCTTCCGTGGTCCGCGGTTTTTATTTTTTCACTCGCATGTTGTGGGATGCTTCATCATGAAGCACAAGCCGCTTAATACAGACTGATCTACCCTTACTGCTAAACTGTCTGGAATAATTATGACGAGACACGTCCTAAGAGAGGTTTTCTGTCAGCTGCGAGTAGCTGATGGAGAGGATAAACCAATGACTGACTTGGCTTTGTAGCTGACCCCACTTTACAGCACCTGCTTTTCTTCTTTTCTTTTCCTTTTTTTCATGCAGCGCAAAATACCTACACGCGTTCAATTCCACTCTAGAATTCGGAATATCCGACTTCCCAATAGTGCTGCCGATTTCTGAACCTTTCATTGATGTGTTGCTCTTCAATCAGACTGTTTTATATGAATTTAAATGCTATTAATTATGCAGATATAACCTGCCTATTTTATTCATGTTTTGATATATTATTTTATATTTTGCTATATAGCCTAGGCTTAGCTATATTAGTATTCTTTGCTGCATTCCACTCACGAATTCGGAATTTCCAACTTCCTTTTCGGAACCATGCGATAGAACGCTGCCAATTTTTTTTTAAAACCGGTCCATAGATAGGCCTACATATAAATTTTATTTTTCATGTTTTTATATATATTGGTATAAATATGATTATTCATTGAACTTGTTTGGTGCGGCGTTTTATTCCACTCATGAATTCGGAATTTCCTTAGTTTTGGAATAGCCCCAGCCGGCATGTCAACGTTGAAACAACGTCAGGTACCATGGTTGAATCAACGTTGAATTACCTTTCGATTTTGCAAATTGGATCAACGTTGAAATCACGACGTTGATTCACTGTTGAAATCGTGACACCGTTTCACCGTCTTATCTTCATCACGGGTGAATTACGGCCATTCTGCAAACCTTGGATTAACGCTGAATGAGGTGTTGATTTAGAAAAGTTAATAAACGTTGATAACACGATGTTGTTTCACCGTCGTAACTGGCACCAGGTATAAATACACACTTGTATGTTCAATTAGATCCTAGTTTGCATTTAGATCAACAGTAGAGGATAAAGGCTAACAATCAAATGACTGGCAGCAATGGCTTTACAATCAACTTCAATAAATTACCACATGCTCAAAATTGTATAACAGCAGTTTTATTTTGGAAACATACTGTATAAAACAGATGAAAATAATCCCAAACTTTATTTTTGCAGAGTATGCATGGATGTATTGTTAAAAACATGTAGTAGAACAATCCAAATACAATAATATTTAAAGGTTTTTGTAAAATAATTTGCCATTAAATGCATATTTTTTGCGGCACTTGCAAGAGAAACCCTTGTACCTTTATGACTGATGTTTTAGTAATGTGTCTCATGACAAGAGAGGTGTACATTTGTGCAGTGAAAATGTGTGTGTGTGTGTGGGGGGGGGGTTCTAATGGGAACCCTGTGTCTTCTTTACCGTGGGGAATGCAGAATGAGATTTCTACCGAAGGGGACTCTAAAATGTTAGAACCAACAGCCTCGTGCATACAGTGGGGTTGTGCTTCGGGTGATCCTTGAAAGAGTCCCAGCGCTAGGTCCATTCTGACGCCACTCCACTCTCTCCCACTTGTGCACTTTCTGTACTGTCCTGTATAAACATTTACATTTAATCATTTAAAAGACGCTTTTATCCAAAGCGACTTACAAATGAGAACAATAGAAGCAGTTAGGTCAACAAGAGAACAACCACAGTATACAAGTGCCATGACAAGTCTCAGTTAGTCTAGTACAGAACGCATAGCCAGTGTTTTTTTTTTTTTTTTTTTTTTAAATATGAAAGACAAGAAAAAAAGGAAAAGTGCTAGTATTAGCTGGTTAAGTGCTGGCGAAAAAGATGGGTCTTTAGATGTTTCTTGAAAATGAGTCATTCCACCAGCTGGACACAGTCCAGGAGAAGGGTCGTGAGAGTGATTTTGAACCTCTTTGGGATGGCACCACAAGGCGTCGTTCACTTGCAGAGCGCAAACTTCTGGAGGGCACATAAGATTTAACCAGTGAGTTTAGGTATGTTCACAATGTTTCACAATAACTTTGATATTGTGAAATATATTTAACTGAAAACTGAATGCAAAATAAATCACACAATATTTTCACTTTACAGTTCAGTAACAGTGAGGTTGGAAACAAAGTGGACAACACAATTCATTAAACACTTATTTAATGTATTCAGATGAAAGTTTACAATTCACAAATTATTCACAAGCAGTGTTTTCAGAGCCCCCAGTTACACTGTTTAAATCAGAACACTAGCATTACAGTATAGTAAAATAAGTAAAATCTAATTCAGTAAATTTATAAGTACAATCAAAACCTATCACAAAAGGTCAAAGCATCTCTAGCAGAAGTGACAGTGCAATGTAGCAGATGAACAATTTCTTACCAATGTTTCAAGAATAAGCTGGATCCTTGATGACTCTACAAGGGGAAAGAAGAAATGGTTTACTGAAAAGTTCTTAAAAAGCAGGATTTCATTTTATACCATTTCTTTAAACCATTGGTTCTCAAACTTTTTATACCAAGGACCACTTCAGTAAATATTTGTTATTAAATATTAAGTTCCACCATAATGACCAACATAAAATTTCAGCAGCATAATAGGCCAAACTATTCAGCTACAGCTCTACAGTTAAAAAATGAGGCAGTTTTATTCTAATAAGAATATTTATTGTTGTCAGCCACTTTACCATGGGAAATACAGTTTGAACATTAACACTACACTGTGCTTACATACAGGTAAAGGAAAACTTAGTTTAAATTAAAATGCGTTATAACAAAAGTTACATAACTTTACTGTACATTAACTGTACTTAAATGTACAAAGAAAAACCTTACTCAAAGATTAAATTAAAATGTATTAACATTAATATTTAATTTAGTGATTCACCTGCGTAACCACTCGAAAGGGGCCTGACACTGAGAACCACTGCTTTAAACAATCCTAATTCATTTTTAAATTCATTTTCATTAATTCATTAAAATTGTACCGACATTTGCACTTATGTTTCAGAAAACACTTTGAAACTATTATTAGAATAAAAACATAACACACCTAATGCATGGGATTCATATTAGGAAAATGTGGAAAAATCTCTAAAAGACAGACATTAACATATAACTTACCAGCAACACAGTAGGTGAGCATCTAACTTCATCATGTGATAAAGCAATGCAAAAATACACACACGGGTATTTATTTATCGTCTGCAGGTTACATGTCCTTTAAGCTACCCATTTGTAAACTCTGATTACTATTTTCAAAAGATAATAAAGATAGCTATTTTCTTACCTCGTTTTGCCAGTATGTTTGCAAGGACCTCGCAGAACACATCTGACCCTTCTTGTGTTCACAGTTTTTGTTCTCCTTTGACATGTCACGCATCACATTCGCTCAAAATAAAAAAAAATTACAGGGAAATATTAAATAATTCGGGACCGAGCGAGCAGTCAGTTATAACGAGTAGCAGCTCACAGTCAGCAGCCTCACTCACAGAAAGACGACAATAACGGTCATATTTTTAAATGTATAAAGGCGCGAACCGATTCATTGGCCAGTTTCCTGAATGACAGCAAGATTAACCAATAATGATCAAAGTAATAAAACAAAACTACGGAGTTGTTTCAGTGTGATAAAGCAGCGAAATGTATTTAGTTTTATTGTTGTTGATGATAATTAATATTTAATATATACCTTTAGATTTTATAATAGGTATCATGACTAAAATATTTTAAAATGCTATTAAAATAATAATAATCTTAAATAATTTAATATAAATAATTTAAAAGTTTGTTAACCTTTTTCAACCATTTAGCATTAAACATTTTTAACGTTGTTTCATTAAAACAACTGACCTTATTTCAACCATATTTTAACGTTGAAAGTTGGTCATGTGCTGGAAGTTTTTCAACCATTCGGCTTTAAAGGAGCATTGTGTAGGTTCTGAAATTTCTAACCGTTACTGACACCAGTGGCCGTTAGCGAAACTGCAGCCAGTCTCATGCTCGTTCTCAGTGCGTACGCTCTTTTTCTTTTTTTTTTACTAACGAGGAGTGTCCGTGGGTGTCTGAATTGTGCTGGAGGCTGGTCGCTTCTTTCCATCCGCAGAGTCCATTTGAAAACAATATTGCTGCTGCTTACTACAATGGCTGGCGTGCCATACAGTTGTAAGCCCAAGTAGACGAGAACGCGCATGACGTCACATTTTGTGAATTTTCGTGCCAATTCGGGCCCGACTCCTTCACTCACAATTGAGCCTACAGGCTGATAGAGGCAACCGTAGTGGACAGTCGAAGTGTCATTCTTTTTTTTTACATCATGGTTGGCTCATACATGTACAAATGAAAACTCTATCTTAACGATTTTTTTTAAGTAAAAACCTCCACATAGCTCCTTTAAACGTTGAATCAATGTTGTTTCAATGTTGAAACCACAACTGACCTTATTTCAACCATATTTCAACGTTGAAGGTCGGTCATGTGCCGACTGGACTATAGTGCGATAGAACGCTGCCAATTTCTGAACATTCTAAAAGGTTTAATTGATTTGTTAACCTCAATCCATAGTGCTTTTACACAGATTCATATGCTATTCGTGTATGTAGATAAATATCCTTTAATTTATTTTTGATAGGCTATATTGGTGCTAATAAATATGATTATTCCTTGAACGTATTTAATGCTGCATTCCGTTCACCTCTGGAAGTCGGAATTTTCAAAGTAGTGTGAGAGATCAATGCTGATATTTGAACCGTTCCCAATGTTGATTGTTTTGTTGTATCACTTAGTGTTTTTAAATGAATTACAATGCTTTAGTGTATGTGTGTAGATAAATATTAGATGTTCATTTCATTAATAAATTAAATGTTCATTAATTTGTTTTCATGTGGCCTATATAATATAATAATCTCTCATTGGAAAGCTGTTAAGAGGGTCTTAACTATTTTAAGTTTGTAGTTTTTGTATTTAAACATTTGAATCTACTTTGCAAGTTGCAACAATTGCTGTTTGCATCAAATTATGTTCTTCCGAAAAATAATTAGAAATGATAATTTGAATCTTTTTTTGTCCAGAAATTGTTCTCTATGTTACATGACAAACATAGTCAAAAGATAGAAAATTCTGATTGTCTTTTCTGATTAACATAAATGTTTTTGATTTAAAAATGGTGAAGATCTAAAAAATAGACAAGTTACAATTGATGCTGAAATGTTCCATAAAAAGTAAGAATTGTCCATTATGATTTCACGGTGGCTAATTTTCTTTCCCTTCAGTGGACACCCTGGGGCTTCCCAGTGGCACTGGTGTCACGCTGCATTCCAAGCGGCCATTGTTAACAAATTGGCCAGCAACAGTATCCAGGAAACCCCTGAATGAGCTGTGACACTAAAAGCTTGATATGTTCTTTACATTTTGAGCAGACAGTCCAAGACCACATGCTCTCCTCCTGTCAGAGAGGCAGCGGATGACCCAGACTGGCTTTTGCAGACACCTGCAGGTGATTTAGACAAATGCTTTCTGTGCGGGTTAACCTTGATTTTGAGGTTTGGAGGCCGGTAAATTCTCCCGAAGTGTCAGCATTTTCACATTGCTTACCTCAGGAACTGAGGAATAAATTCTCACCCAATTTTCAGAGCTGAAATCACTGCTTTTTTCCACTCTCGTGGCCTTCAAGTGAGAGCTCTGAGCTGTTCTTCATGATAGCATAAATTACTTTGCACATGTGCATGGGAAATCTCCACTTTCCAAAAAGAAGAGCAGCATCTAGATGGTCTTTCACATATTTGTTTGCTATTGCACCTCATAAATAAGTTGTTTGCTGCAAAACCTTGTCGCACTGTAAACAAATTATCTGTCAAAATCTGATCGTTGTGCCAGTAGGAATATTTAATGCCCAATGAATGAACCATATGGCTCTCGTTCACAAATGAGCTGCCAAACAAGTCTTTATGAAGTTCAGCACAAACAAATGATCTGATTACAAAGAGCCCAAATATACTGATATTCTTTAATGGACATATTTATAGTGGTATTTAATCACTTTTAACATGACCTCAAATCATTCAGTGTATTGAGGAGGAGTGTGCCTTTTACTTTTCAAAGCAATCAAGCTTATGATTTGTGTCTAGTGGATGATAAAACAGGCAAAAATATCCCAAAGACTCTTTGTTTTGACAAGTGTTCAGAAAAGGTTTTAGGGATTCCGTTTGGTGACGCAAGAAGTAGAAACAACATTTCAGCTTTAAGAAAATTTGACAATGCACACGTAATGAGATGTTTGTTGATGCAAATATGTGTCTAATCCAGGACTACAAATTGAATCCTTGTTTGAAATCATCTGTGATCAAAACATGTACTGTGACACATGGGAGAAGTATTAAGACATCCATTAACTAAGCATATGAACGAGTTATATATGCAAAGAAACACTGCAGCTCTGACAGCCCATGAAGGAAAAAGTTACAAACCATTAGGTCTCATTATAAAGCTTTAGCAAGATAATTAAGCTTTTTCGTTTCTAATGTGTTCCTTAATGTTAAATTAAATTGTCACTATAGTAGCTAATGTCACCAGATGAAACCTGTTTTCTGAACACTTATATTCAGTAGTGTCATTGATTTAACTGTACTGACACTTTGGGATGAGAATAAAATCTGAATTGAATTTAGCTGGATGATGACACTGTTATTGAACTGAATTGAATCTACACTGAGCTGAGTAATGATGCTGTGGATTTACACTGAAAAAGTGATGGAGAAATTGCCACAACTGTAAAAATGTCAGCATTGAATTTATTGGGAAATTTTCTTGTATAATCTGTTTTGTATACAACTTCAAGAAATATTTTTTTCCCCCACATTTTTCACATAGTCCCACCCTAAACCCATTCTATTGGTTGAATCAAAGTTGCTGCTTTGGCCTGGTCATCAAATCAGGATGGACAGCCTTCATTTGTTATCTGCATATTAAACTGGAAAGGCATTTTAGCACTGAAAAAATAACCTGTTTTCATCTTTAGAACCTTCTTAAAAGTTTTCGTACCATTCCACTCCACAGATCTACCGCACGTCCCTCTGCAGCATGCCGCTGCTCTACCAATGGCTGTAGCGTGAGGTGAATTTCAAATTGTCCAGCAAAAGCACAGTGGTGCTACTTTTTCTAACCGTCAGTTGGCTAAGATGCTTGTTCCAAAATCTATTGAGCTCCCTAAGTAGACTACATTTTAATGTAAAAGTGTGGCCTAGATACAAGAGCTGTTAAAAAGGCAATCTCGTTATGTACTGAAACACTCAGTGGGAATATAGCAAAGCTAGAAAATTGCTGGATATGAATACAATTTGTAATTGTCTAAAAGTACAGAAACAGACTATTACTCGGTTTATTACGTGTGCTGGGTATTTTTGTTTATTAGAGTACTATGCAGCCTAGCAACATGCTAGTGAGTCAGTCTGCTTGAGGAGTTCCGTTTGTTCCAAATTTCTCACTAGTGAGGTTCTATTTCAGTTAGGTTGCTTCCTATATAGACAGCAGACAGCAAGGTTGCCTATTAGGTTTTGGAACACAACCAACGTTTTTCATCATTCTTTGATGAATAGAAAGTTCAAAAGTTCATCATTTATTTAAAATAATGTTTCAAGGTCTTTTAAAACATGAAAAATATATGTACTTTTGTTTTGATCTCTTTGATGTGTCCAGTATTTTGATTCTGTAATATGCATTACTATTAGTGTAACTTGTTACCCCAACACTGGCGGTCTGTCATAGCAAGCATTTTATTAAATGGCATTTTGTGATCATCATTGTCAGCTGAAAGCGGCTATTCATTTGGCTTTGACTGTATAAAAGGATCAAACGAGCTGAAAACCGCACTGGAATGATTTGCCCTTTTTCCCCAGCTCACGTAGAGATTCATGAGCTATTTAGGGGATGGAGAATATTAATAATGGCCAGACATGACACAAAGTTCACTGGCATCATTTTGCAGCTTGTTTTTTGCCTCCATCAACGTGATTTCATTAAGAGGTTGCCATAGTGATTAAAGACAGAGCTCAATATTTGATGGTTTTGACCATTTCCAGGCCATATTTCAGATGGTTTTTATGCTGTTAATGGCGGTGCTGCTTATCTTGCATAATGCTGAAGTTCTTAAACTCCTCAGAAGAGATTTTACAATGTATTTCCTTAAAGGCAAATTACAAATTTTTGTCATTGGAACACATTGGAGAAATGAAGCATCACTTACCAGTGGATCGTCTGCAGTAAATGGGTGTTAATGATGTTGGAGTGGTTTGGATTACTTGTGGGTTATTGTGATGTTTTTCTCAGCTGTTTGGACTCTCATTCTGACGGCACCCATTCACTGCAGAGGATCCACTGGTGAGCAAGTGATGGAATGCTACATTTCTCCAAATCTATTCCCATGAAGAAACAAACTCTTGGAAACAAAATCTTGGATGGCCTGAGGATTTCATTTTTAGGTGAACTATTACTTTAATGACATTTAATATTACTGGAAAATCAGTTCCAAGAAACCATGAAATTCAGATTTAGAGTTTGATTTGAGCTCATTCATTTGTTAACATGCAGAGGGTTGACGAAATTCACTTTTATGATCTGAGATGCGCTAACAGTAATTTCACAAACTATTTAATGACGTTTTGGGATAAGGTCTTTGAGTAGTGCTTTGGGACTTGTGGTTTTGTCACATCTCTGTTGGGCAGTTGAAATCAAGGTTGACAAAGCATGACTGATGGCTTGATCAGCTCACTGGGACAGCCAGTGCCAGGGTTCAATATAAGCAAGATTTGGATGGCACAAGGTGGAATAAAACAGCTCTTGGAGGTTTTTGTGGCATTAACATGAGTTGAAGGACCATAAACCCGCGGTAATGTATGGTGCTCTCTCCATTGTGTGACTGATAGAGATGGCAGACACTCATTTCCACTGCACTGCAGGCGTCCAGCTGCCTGTGTGAATCCTGTGCCGGCGTATCTGTGGTTTTATAGCTCGCTGCATGTGTATGATTAGTGTTACTGCAGTCCGGACAACAGCATATGAATAATGGAGAGGTCACACGCGGTCAAAAGTTCCAATTCCTTCTGTGAGCGCTGCTGTCGGATCTGCTGAGCTTTGTTTTCAAATGAGGGAAACTGTTAGGCTTCAAGACAACCTGCTGTTTTGTATGACCTTACCGTATACGTGTGTGTGTGTATGTGTGTGTGTGTGTGTGTGTGTGTGTGTGTGTGTGTATATATATATATATATATATATATATATATATATATATATATATATACAGTATATATATAATCATACTGTAGCATCGGGTTGGACTCTGTTGTCACGGTATGAGTAATTTTTACATAAAAAAAAATAAAAATAGAAATATCCAAGCATCAGTATAGCACAACCCTGAAATTTTCATTTAAATTTGTATTATATTATAATAGAATTCTTTAGAAAGGAATCCTTAGAAATTTTTTTTTTTAACCTTTTGGAAAGCTTAATACACACACACACACACAACACAACACAACACAACACACACACACACACACACACACACACACACACACGTATAAGCTATATTCATAATATAATGTAGTATATAATATAGTTACACTACTTTTTTTGAAAAGTTTAATGTCAGAGGTCAAAATGTATGTATTTAATCAGCAAAAAGACATTAAATTGATGTCACAGTTAAATAAAAAACAATTATATTTTAAAATAAATAGTTCTTTTCAAACTTCTATTCATCAAGAAGGCTGAAAGTTTGTTATGGTTTCCACAAAAGTGCATTAATATTAGACTCAAGTAATGCTGAAAATTGAGATTTGCCATCACAGGAATAAAATACAATTTAAAATGTATTTAAATTGGAAAGTTCTTTTAAAATATTGAAATAATTTACAGTATTTTTCATACATTCAAGTGATCATGAGAGACTTTCAAATATTTGAACAATTGCTATATAAATAGTTAATAATATAACAGTTTTTACTTGAAAAGCAAAGAGAAAATTACATTTTAATAGCCATGTGTTTATGCCTACTTTTGGATAACCCAGTGAATGAAATACATACATAATTAAATATGTAAATAATCACGCTGACAGCAATTTGCATTAACAAAGCAACAGAATTCATTCATTTTCAATGAGATTTAACAACATGAACAAAAAGCAACATTTGGCGATACCATGTGGGGCATGTAGAGTGTCACAATAAAGTTGAGAAATGTTTAATTTTATGCAAATGAGCACTGAAGCAAGAGGTGCAGAAACTGGTGTGATCTGTCTCCTTTCTCACTGTTACATGATTTTCCTCTGCCCACATACAGAGATATAATAAAAGACCCGTGGAAAGCCGGGTGAGAAATTGTCTGCCGTCTGAGTGAGTTTGATTCATGCATTCGTAATCGTACGTCTTGTTCATGATGTGATGTATTTCACACTGCTGCAATTTATATTCAAACATTCCCCCTCCAGAATGTTACATTTTAGCCATGAGAAAGGTGATTGCTTGTAGAAAGATGTCTTATTTTTACTCGCAATGCATCTCATTTGTGATCAGGTTTCAAAAGCAATGGCCAGTTTTGCAGCCAAACAATCACTACGACCAACAGGCACTCTGCAATGTCCATGTGACATTAAATAAAGAATAATACACATCAAGCCGGTTGATATAGCAAAATAAACCATGACAAGGTGATCAGGGCCTTCTTAATACATGGCTGCTTGTCACATAAGTAAATAATTAGACATGAAATATTGGTTTGAGTTAAGCTTATAAGATACGAAGCTTCTATGAAGAAAAATGAGGACAAAAGACGAACAAAATAGTTTCAATAAGACCAACATTTCAGGAATAATGTATAGTCATATGACTTTAGCAGTTTTTCATCACATAAATAATCAGCAACATTAAATTATGATTTGAGAAGGAAATCTCCCTTAATTTATTTTTAACAATAATTCATGAACCTTTAAAAACAGACCCATTGAGTTACAAAATATGTTAGTCAATGGTATATGATTTCATTGAAGCCATCGGTATTAATTTAACTTAGGCTACTTAAAAAAAAAAAGGCTCAATATATAAATTCATGGTGAAAAACTACATTACCCATGATGCTGTACAGCAGTGGTTTTCAACCTGTGGGCCACAGGTGGTATTGCAGGTGGGCCGCCAATTACTATTAAAAGAAACAATAATGTTGTAAATATATTTAAACATGTCTAAGTCATAACATAATAACATAATTTCATATATATAATTAAATAACAAAAATTAAATATTAAACTGTAACTATGCTTCCACTATTCGAGCTCGCTGATTGGTTTAAGAATAAACCACCAATTTATCTTAGATATTTTTGCTGCATATGCTACAGAACAACAAATTCAAACATGCATAAATGGCTGTCAACAGGCTCAACATAAATGGCTGTCAACATGTGCCTTCCTGACTGCTTCCTCCGCTGACTGTCTACCCGCTGCCGAGCTCTGCCTGGATCTGGTTTTCCCTTATTGCTGAGCGGTGCCAGCCCAAGTTATTTTCTATTCATTGCCAGTTCATTCTAGGGCTGTGCGATTAATCGAAATCATCATAAAATCACGATTTGAGCGAGCACGATTTCTAAATAGCTTTATAACACGGTTTTCCGTGGCCCTGACCTCCCGCAGTATGCTTTCCGATCCAAACAGAATGCAACGCGGATAGCGCGAGAACAGAACAGACTGGTCATATGCCTACTCCAGGTTCACACTGTCTGTGATGCGCCTTTTTTCTGAGCGCATGTTAATGGATCAGAGCATTCACACTGCACACGCGGTAAAAGGCTAGAAATAAAAACGTGTGAAAATAATTAATATCTAGCATATGAGCATAGAGAGAGTTGTGAGTGCACAGGACGCAGTTTAAGAGGAGACATGTTTTAAGTGCACGCACTCTCTGCGGGCAAGAGCAGTGTGTATGTGAAGCTCGCACAAGCGGAGAGATTCGCGCTCGTGCATTATTTTAATGTGCTTTCACGTTACAATAATGCGCTCTCGCTGCTGCTTCTGAACCGCATATACATACTGTATACGCACTGCAAACGGAGTACATGTGAACCTGTATAATGTGTAACAAATCTATTTCATTCAACACCTGAGGCACCGCTACAATTAATGAGCTCTATGAACAATGCATGGCAAAAAAAGAAAAAGTCCCTGGACACAGGATATATTAATTTATATTTTTTTGCAATAGGTCTAGAAATTTTGTTACACCTTTACTTAGTGATTATTTTTACTTATGTCGGTTCTAGAGACGTTACAACTTCTGATAAAGCTCTAATTGGTTTTCTTTTGGAAATACGTTTCAAATTCATCCTGAATGTATTTATGACTGTAAAGCACATCTGTGTGTGTCAAAATCGTGAATAAAATCGAAATCACAAAATTGATCAAAGAAATCGCGATAGGTTTTTTTTCCATATCTCACAGCCCTAGTTCATTCAAAAAATAGAATTAACAATCTAGCTTCTGAGTAGGTAAGTTATTAACCCAACAATAGCGGGGTCAGTTAAATTTTTTGCAGTGGGCCGCGCAAACATATGTGTTTGATTGTGTGGGCCGCCAGTTGAAAAAGGGTGGGAACCACTGCTGTACAGAAAATTTCACCAATCAGAGAGTTGCATCTAAGCAAAGCTCCACCCACTGCATCAAGCATTAATCAAGTTGGTCTCCCTATGCTATCAAAAAAATGAAATATTTGTATTTATGTGCATATTTTGTAATATACTTAAAATATTTTTTCTATATATTAAATCAACCACTTGAAATAAAGCTGAAAAAAGCTCATAAAGCTGCTAAGTACACAGTCTTGTACCTGGTCTTTTTGTATATTAAAATACTTTATTTCAAATCAAATTTTCTAATGTTGGGATTGACTTGATAGCTGGTTGGTTAGGTTCACAAATTAGTGTATATTAAACTTTTTTTTTTTTTTTAAAAACTTATTGGAAAAAATACATTGCATAACTGACCTCGGATTGTTGCAACAGACCAATCAGAATCAAAAATTTTCAGAGAGCCTTGTAATAAGTGACAGTACATTTGATTTCATCTTGACAGCATTGTGTAAAGCCGTGACTAACCCTGGATATTTTCCACAACTTCTAACCGAAGTGGAACGGAGTGTGTTAAAAGTTTGTGTAAGATGAGGAAGAACGCTTCTCCTGAATGTGGCTTATCGTGATGCAGACAAGCGTTTCGAATGCCAGACATGAAAGGAGATGAGCTACCCAGATAAACTCTCTAAAGTCTGAGCTCTGGGCCAGACGTGCATCGCAAGATACATTTCTCCATAACCCACAGAGATATTTGCAGTAAAATGAAGAAGTCATCTGAGCAGGACGTCTAATCTCTCCATTAAAATCTTTATCGTTGTATCTGTATCATTCCATCGCTTTCGCATACGAGCTGGGAATATAATCATTTTCCCTGGCATTAGCACAGAAGAGCTAGATCTGCATCTCCAGACCTAGTTGGCTGAGAGTTGATGAAGACGATTAACTTGTCTATCATCCACAGAGTTAATTGAAAATGAACTGTCGTGTTTTGGATTCTGAAGAGGTGTTAAAGGTGTTTACAAGGCTGTTATTTATTTCAATATTTCCTCCATCTGTCTATTTTGCTCTCAAACTTTATTTGGGAAGTAGAGATGTGAGATGACCCAGAATGCGTCGGCTACAGCAGTTTTGTGCCTTTAAATAATGAAGTAGAAAAATTTTAATTGGGCACATGAGTGAGAAAGAGATTGTCAGTTTCATTTCAACTTTTAATTTGGTTGTCAAACCAAACTCTTAAACGATTAAAGGAAATTCCTCTTGTCAGCTGGATGCTAATTTCGCAAAATGTCATGACCGGTTATGCCGTTTTTGTAGCATTTGTTCCTCTGGATGTGAGCTTGCTCTGGTTTTTCTTTAGCATGCAAAGACTGCACTCCTCATCTCCCTGTGCTGTAGTGAAGAACTCGTATCATGAAGCATCAAATTATCCTTGATCTTTGTGATAAGAATTCATTGTACTATGAAAACACTTATTGCAACTTTCAGAATTAAAAACTTCATCCTTAGGCCAAAAAGAGACTTTATTAATGCAAAGCTGCAAAAACAGCACAATCCATATTTCCTAGTGGCAGGCAGATGCATGTGTTTGAGTACAAATAACCACTTTTACATGTCAATGACTCATATTCTGTGTTCAGAAACATGGTCTGTGATGCAAAGAGAGAGGGTAAAAAAAAAGATTTGTTAAATTATGATATGATAAAATTATTTGTATATACTACTATTACAAAGTCTGGAGTTAAGATCTTTTAATAAATTTAAAAGAAATCTTATGTTCATCAAGGCTGCATTTATTTAATTAAAAAAGCAATAAATACAGGAACGTTGTGAAATATTATAAGCGTTTTATAAGCGTTTTGAAAAATGGGGAGATGGGTTATGTCCTCATAAGTCACCCTCTCCTTGTAATACCTGTGTCATACCCATGTCATTATACAGGGTTGAGTCCTGATATGTCACAAAAACACCCCCCCCACACACACACATTTTGTTTTTTTTTCTAGCAACAAAATAATCTTAGATGTATTTTGAGTATGTTCTAGCCAGTGACAGGTTTATTTGGATGCTCCTGAAAGTGTGAAATGGCCCCTTTTCTCTGTCTAATGTCTTTGAAATCACAGCTCATGATCACAACTGAAGGGTTTGGGACAGTCCGTTCTTTTAGGGCCATCAGCCAAACAGCTTCATGATGTCATGTTCCTTCAGGACGTAATTTATGGCTCAGGTGATTGGCGCTTGTGTCCAGAACTGAGGAAAAATGACAGATTTAATATGCTTAAGATGGATGTGTATGCTAATGGATGGCTTTCTCAAGGTATGATAGTGATGGCTCATTTAAAGTCTAGTTTTAGCATGTAACTTCAAAGATCTGTCAGCCTCACAGCAAATCGAAACTACACTGCAGTAACAAGGAAACATTTGTGAGTAAAGCAATAGTATTAGGGAAACTAGATGATGTTTGCAAGTGAGAAACTAGAGAATTTACTTTTAGCGTGTGCCGTGGGGTGTTTATGTCCTGAGCTCGACTTAAAACCCTCAACATCCTCAGAACTGAAGCTTTGCTCAAACTCATTTCCTCTTCTTTTCTACAGCAGGTTTGCTCTATTGCTGTTGGCTTCATGTGTCTTTAAATGTTTAATTCAAAGGCAAACATGCTATAACAGTCCTAGCCAAACCAGAGCAATCTTGCAGCCCAGTTCCTGGAAAAAAAACATGTTGGTTTAGTGTCAACTGGCTGAATTGTGTTGAATAAATGATATGCGTGTACACAAGATTTAGCAAACACACACAACGAGTGCAAGATCCTCTCTTGAACTCTCGACAAAGTGTAGTGTCAGAGCCGCTGGAGAAGACAAGGGTAGAGCAAACAGATAAACAAGTGCAAGCGGCTTCGTCAACCAGAGCTGTCAACACACGCAAAGTCGCATCAAAGATGATTTCCCAAAAGATCATGCAGCTTATAAATCTGCGATTGAATGTGAAACCACAAAATATGATGGGCACAGGTCACAGCGTGAGCGAACGGCTTCAAAGCGTGGAGGCTAATGCATTGCAATTTACAAGCTAATGCAATGTTGTCCATGCATTGCATCCCTTGCTTTCCCATCTGTGGCATTTTGCACACAAAAAGCACTTTCTCTTTCTGCCAAGCTGTAGTTTTATTGGCAGTCCACCAAGTCATGTTTTCAACAAACTAACACTAAGCCATAATGAAGGATAATGAAGTTTGCAAGGTTCGTAGGGTCAAATCTCTGTTTGAATCACTTAGTTTTACATATATTTTCACAAGCAGAAATGAATATTCCGGTTGTTTTTGATGATAGTCTATGAAATGATCACAGATATGAACATTTTCATGCAATGTTTTGATGTTTCCATGATGTCTGCAGCTATTTGTGGAGAATAATGCACCATTATTTGCATTGAATTATTCAGGTATTCGGGTTATGGTCGCAAAAAAAAAAAAAAAAGAACTATCAGGGAAAATTACAGAAATTTCTATTCTAAAAGTGATATTTTGTAGTTTTACTCTGTCAGTATGTCATTTAAGACTCTTACTGAAGGCATTCATACACTGACAGTAAACATTTTTATTTAAATATCTTAAATATTGGCACCTTATATAAAAAAAAGAAATGATCTAGTAGTCTCTGTTAAACTATTTCCAACAAATATCATTATTGACTGGTATTTATGTGACATTAATGTGGTATTTGCTATCCGAAAAAAAGAGAAAATAAAATGATCTAAACGATGATCTACACCATGGTCTCAAACGTCAACACTAAGCTTTAACTACTGCAATTACTTCAAATCTACAAGTTTGAGTCAGTTTGCAAGAGTGTGAGTATAAAAGCAATAAAGATGTCAAAGTGGACTTGTTAGTAGAAGGGTTTACCTTTTCGGCTGGATAACGTTTAATGTCCCAGACAACCTCTATAGCCTCATTTAGCCATTTATTAGTAACTGCCCTTTTAAAGACACATAAAAGCTTTAAAAAAAAAATGGGGCACTACTGATACAATTAATAGTGCAACATAAAACGTGAAAACTCATTAAAATTCTTGTTTCTACACTCTATAAACTGCATTATGGACCTGAGCGGTCATGATTTTGCTGGTCTCATTAACCATTAATGCTAACCAGCCTAATCTGATGCTTTAGCTACATAGCTACATGTTCTGCAGGCAAATATATTTTCTCCACTAGCGGCCATTTATAAAAGTATGGAAGTATATAGTGTGTTTGTGTCATTTGAGAAACTGTTGTTGATATGATCCAACCCGATATCCCAGTAAAATGTAACGAAGGTGGTGACTTTCTTATGAAAAAAGTAGCATGAGGGTTTACGACTAATCATAACCACCACAAAACATAAATGAGTTTGACTACCAAATACATTTACATTTAGTCATTTTTCAGACGCTTTTATCCAAAGCGACTTGGGGGATACATAAAGTGATTCTTCTTAAAGAGGCAAACAGACACAGGAAGTGCTTGTTATACTAAGTTTTAGACATTTAGTTTTTTTTTAGCCAAGTAGTTTTGAAAGAGATGAGTTTTCAGCTGTAGCTTGAAAATTGACAGGGATTCAGCATTTCGGATAGGGATGGGAAGATCATTCCACCAGCCAGGAATGGTGAACGAGAATGTTCTGGAAAGTGATTTTGAGCCTCTCTTTGATGGTACCACGAGGCATCGCTCACTAGCGGATCTCAGACTTCTGGAGGGGATGTAGATTTGTAATAGTGAGTGGAAGTAGGCTGGTGCTGAGCCTGTGGTTTTTCTATATGCAAGCATCAATGTCTTGAACTTGATGCGAGCTGCAACCGGTAGCCAGTGCAAGGAGAAGAAGAGAGGTGTAATATGGGCTCTTTTGGGTTCGTTGAAGACCAGTCGTGCCGCTGCATTCTACATTCACATTACATTTACATTTAATCATTTAGCAGACGCTTTTATCCAAAGCGACTTACAAATGAGAACAATAGAAGCAGTCAGATCAACAAGAGAACAACAACAGTATACAAGCACCATGACAAGTGAAGTGACATTCAGCCAAGTATGGTGACCCATATTCAGAATTTGTGCTCTGCATTTAACCCATCCGAAGTGCACACACACAGAGCAGTGAACACACACACACACACTGTGAACACACACCCGGAGCAGTGGGCAGCCATTTTTATGCTGCGGCGCCCGGGGAGCAGTTGGGGGTTCAATGCCTTGCTCAAGGGCACCTAAGTCATGGTATTGAGGGTGGAGAGAGCACTGTACATGCACTCCCCCCAACCACAATTCCTGCTGGCCCAGGACTCGAACTCACAACCTTTCGATTGGGAGTCCGACTCTCTAACCATTAGGCCACGACTTCCCACAAATCCCACAGTCTCAGTTAGTCTAGTATAGAACGCATAGCCAAGTTTTTTTATATTTTTTTTTATAAAAGAAAAGAAAAAGTGCTAGTATTAGTTGGTTAAGTGCAGGCGAAATAGATGATTCTTTAGATGTTTCTTTAAAATACGAATTGAGATTGGGAGGTCATTCAACCAGCTGGTCACAGTCCAGGAAAAGGTCAGTGAGAGTGATTTTGAACTTCTTTGGGATGGCACCACAAGGCGTTATTCACTTGCAAAGCGCAAACTTCTCGAGGGCACATAAGATTTAACCAGTGAGTTTAGGTATGTTGGTGCCGTGCCAGTGGTCGTCCTGTAGGCAAGCATTAGTACCTGGAATTTGATGCGAGCGGCTACTGGTAGCCAGTGTAACCTGATGAGGAGAGGAGTAACATGAGCTTTTTTTGGTTCATTGAAGACAACCCTCGCTGCTGCATTCTGGATCAATTGCAGAGGCTTGACAGTACATGCAGGAAGGCCCGCCAGGAGAGCATTACAATAGTCCAGTCTGGAGAGAACAAGAGCTTGGACAAGAAGTTGGGTGGCTTGCTCTGACAGGAAGGGTCTAATCTTCCTAATGTTTTATAAGGCAAACCTGCAGGACCGGGTCGTTGTAGCAATGTGGTCTGTGAAGCTTAACTGATGATCCATCACAACTCCTAGGTTTCTGGCTGTCCTCGAAGGAGTAATGGTTGATGAACCCAGCTGTATAGAGAAGTTGTGATGAAGCAATGGGTTAGCTGGAATCACCAGGAGTTCTGTCTTCGTAAGGTTAAGCTGAAGGTGATGGTCATTCATCCAGCTAGAAATGTCACTCAGACAGGCTGAAATGCGAGCAGCTACCGTCGGGTCATCTGGCTGGAATGAGAAGTAGAGTTGGGTGTCATCAGCGTAGCAATAATAAGAAAAGCAATGCGTCTGAATGACAGATCCTAATGACGTCATGTAGATGGAGAAGAGAAGTGGTCCAAGTACTGAGCATTGAGGAACCCCAGTAGCAAGGTGTTGTGACTTTGACACATCACCCCTCCAAGACACACTGAAGGATCTGTCAGAGGTAGGACTTAACCCACAGGAGTGCGGTTCCAGAGATGCCCATCTTTCTGAGGGTGGACAGGAGAATCTGGTGATTAACAGTGTCAAAAGCAGCAGACAGGTCCAGTAAGATGAGTACTGAGGATTTTGAAGCTGCTCTTGCTAGTCGCAGGGGTTCAGTAACCGAGAGCAGAGCAGTCTCAGTTGAGTGGCCACTTTTGAAGCCAGATTGGTTGCCGTCCAGGAGGTTGTTCTGTACAAGGAACATAGAAAGCTGGTTGAACACAGCTCGCTCAAGTGTCTTTGCAATGAATGGAAGAAGGGATACCGTTCTATAGTTTTCAAGAAGCGATGGATTTAGAGATGGTTTCTTGAGCAGTGGGCTTACCCGAGCCTGCTTGAATGCTGAGGGAAATGTTCCAGAGTGAAGAGAGGAGTTGATAATATGAGTAAGCGAAGGTATGACTGAAGAAGAGATCGCTTGAAGGAGGTGAGTGGGAAACTGATCAAGTGGACAAGTAGTAGGATGATTGGACAGGAGAAGTTTGGAAACGTCCATCTCTGAGAGTGGGGAGAAGGAGGAGAAACAGTGTGCGTCGGTCATTGTGAAGTTGTCCTCAGTCTGCGGTGTGGAGAATTGGCCGCTGATGGATCTCGTCTTATTTGTGAAGAAAACTGCAAAGTCGTCCGCTGTAAGAGTCGATGGAGGAGGTGGTGGCGGCGGATTAAGAAGAGAAGAGAAAGTCTTGTAGAGTGTCCGAGCGTCACAACAGCTGTTAATTTTGTTGTGGTAATAGGATGTTTTAGCCGTGAAGACATTTGCAGAGAAGGAAGAGAGGAGAGACTGATACACACGAGATGGAGAGAGTGAGCGTAGGTTCCGTCAAAAGGTGACCTGCGTTGGAGTGTGAGGCACTTCAGGAGTAAGTGCTAGGTTAGCAGTAATGAGGAAGTGGTCTGCAGTGGAGGTGTGCAGTGGAGCAACTGAAGAGTTGTCCACAGAGAAACAGCGTGTTTAGATGAGGTCCAGTTGGTTGCCTGATTTGTGAGTCGCTGTAGTAGACACTAGCTTGAGATCAAATGAGGTGAGCAGAGTTTTGAAGTCAGCAGCCTGGGGTTTATCTAGGTGGATGTTGAAGTCACCAAGCAGTACCAGAGGAGTACCATCTTCAGGAAAGTTTGATAGCAGCACATCCAACTCCTCCAAGAAGTTTCCCAATTGACCTGGGGGACGATAAATGACCACAAAGTGGATTTTAACAGGGTGGGTTACAGTAATGGCATGTGATTCAAATGAACCATTACCTGTAGGTGATGGCTGAAGATCAAATTTCCATTCTTTTGATACAAGGAGACCCGTACCTCCACCCCTCCCAGTGGTACGAGTAGTGTGGGAACAAATGAAATAAGTGGAGAGGCTGCAGGTGTGGCAGTATCTTCAGGTTTGATCCAAGTCTCATTCAGTGCCATGAGCGTAGAGAGCGTAGTAGTAGAGGTCAGAGGGACAGGCCGTAGGTTTGTCAGACAGGCCTTCCTGCGATGTACGTAGCGTGCTCTTCGAGTGTTAGTAGTTATAGTAGAGATCTGAAAGCACATAGTGACTACAAGTGTAAGAAATATTTGAGAACAAGTTATACAAAAAGTAAAGAAAGGGGGGAAAAAAGCAATACTCAAGTGCTCTGTCGGTGTCCTTGCTCGGTGGAGTTGCGCAGGTAGAGTCGATGGTCTTTAAACTCGTCGGTCTTCACACGAGGAGGGATCACACGAGGGCTGCTGCGACCGCTGCGAAAACTACCGCTTTTGTATTTGCCTGATTACCTTTGATTGAAGTCAGCTGGCCACGCCTCACTATTTAGCAGATCGAAACTGGGCAGTCCGCGATTCCCACTATCAACACGTATTTACCAGGGTAAGACACACACAATTTAAACCAAAAACTTTCCTAGCAATGACGATCACACAGTAGTCTAAGGAGAAAACAAGACAAGACACTCACAAGCTGCTGTCCTTCTCTTGAGAATCAAATACACTACCAATTCAACAAGTCTAAATTATTACCATAATCAATTAGGCTGATATTTCTCCAGTTCTTACAGACCTCCTATATGCCAGACTTTATGCCAAAAGTCAAAAGTCTTATGCTAGACTACCCCAACTCCAACCAAAAAACGTTCTGCTGCCAGCTTTTCTAGATTAGCCGAGGCATGACTTTATTTTCCTGTCTGAATGGTGGTGCTTACTGAGGAGAGACCACGGGTGAATTACTGTTCTAGCTCAAAAGTCAACTCAAACGCCAAATGTGATCAGTCAATACCAACCCTAAAGGCAACGGCCCTAAGGACGCTTGTCAGGAAATATCAATTGTTACAAATCACTGGACACCTACTACAGCATGGGGGGTGTAAAGTACCCCGGGACGATTCCCTTAGCTAAAGGATTTAATGACTGCAGTGAAACCGTGTTTCAGTAGTGACAAGCCCAGATAAAACTTATTCCGGAGCTTCTTGTGTTGCTTTTGTGTGACGCCGATGTGCATTGAGGTCCGAATTGGCAAGCTTGCTGACCTCACGCTCTCGGTCGGATTCACAGCTGCAACTTTTTTTCTCCTCCTATCACATCTTTTATCATTGCCAGCCAGATGGATGTGGCCAGATTGAAACTTTCAGTCTGCTGTGCGAGTTTGTAGAAGGGAAGTAAATAAGTGAGCATTGATATCCTCTGCGATGCATTATGGCTGGCCACTTATCTCAGTCTCTCATCTGTGCCACTGCGGTTCAGCCAGACGCCAGGGAAACTTTCTATAGTCATGGACCTCAGTTTTGAGGCATGCTGGATTTTGGCTTAAGACTTTTATACCTGTGTCTTAGAATTAAAGCCCCCTGTATTGATTTATATGCCGTGACATTACCAAATAGGACTAAGTGTATTCAGGACTGAGTAAAATAAAGGTACTTTTACTGGCATTGATGGCTCCATGAAGTTCCTTTACAGTGGAAAAATGTTCTTTAAATTATTTAAATGTTCTTGATTAAAAATGGCTTAATAACTTTTAAGAGCTGTTCAATGGAAGGTTCTTTCAAGAACTTAAAAATAATTATTGTATGGCATCAGTACAAAAAAAATAAAAATTTTGAGTGTAATTTCTGTATGGATGTCAAATTGTTATAAATTTGAGAGAAAAAAATCACTACACAAATTAACATTACAACTACATTTACATTAATTGGTAAGAACTACATGGCAAAAATCATCTCCCAGCTCTTTCTGTAAATTTGGATATGTACATTTTAAACTTTGTATTTATTATATCCACGATGCAGTATATGTGTGTGCATACACACACACGCACGCACGCACGCACACACACACACACACACACACGCACACACACACACAAACACACACACACACACACACACACACACACACACACACACACACACACACACACACACACACACACACACAATACATACAAGCACATTATATATTGCTTTTTTGTTGTTGATTTTTTTGGCTTTATTGCTCGTTTCCTTGCAAAACTTAAACTATCGCCCATCTCTTATCTGCTAAATGCAACATTAACACTTTAGTGAAACACTCTAGTTTCTTATTAGCATGCATATTGTTAGCAGATTGGCTGTTTATTAGTACTTATAAAGCATATATTAATGACTTATTCTGCATGACTATACCTAAAATTACATAACTTATTAACTATTAATAAGTAGCAAATTAGTAGTTTGTTGAGGCAAAAGTTGTAGTTAATAATAGTTAATGGTGAGAATTGGTCCCCAAACTAAAGTTTGAACAATGCAACTGTAGGGCAAGAAAATTAAGATATTACAAACAGTAGTGTTATACATATAAATATGACTCAACGTTCTTGATGATCCTGGACCAACTTTTCTGTCAAAGGAACGGAATGTTCTTTGTTAACGCTTTGATTTTCTCTTTCATACTTTTGGTCCAGGCACCTTCTTTCTTTCTTTCCTCTGAGAAAATATGCTTGTTTTCCCAATATCAACAAAAGAAAACTGTACTTAGCAAAATCATAGTCGCTGAATTTTCAGACGTAATTCACAGTGAACGTCATCGATTGAACTTGTTGATTTTGTGTAATTTGTTTCTCAGCCATCAACAGTTTAACACCTTCTGCTGGTTCTCTTTTATCCATCCAAGTTGCAGATAAAGAACTGTTAGACATGCTTTCTTAATTGGGCTGGTGGAATTCTCACATGACTCAGGAAAGAGCAGAAACAGCTGGACTCATTGTCTAAACACTTTATCTGTATTCTTGGCAGGCCCCACAGTGTTTGGCTTTGAAATGAGGCATGAGTAATTTTGTCCTCTGATTGCTGATGGAATGTTGCAATAAAAAACTATTGATTGAGTAATATATCATTATTTTGGAGCCCACTCTCTGTCACCATTCACTTTTTAATGTGCATTATTTTCATGTTAGCTTCAAAAACTTGAGGTGGAACAGTGGCTCATTTTGTCTTAAATTGATTTGGGTTGTGTTCTGAAAACTAATGTATTTCTTATAGATTATACAGATTTGTATACATCACCTACTATTTTTTTGTGGTTGTTTAAAGTATATACTACTGCTACTACTACTACTATTTTATTTTATTTAAGCTAGTTTCCAAAGCAACATTTCCCATTTTCATTTAGTTTAACTTGATGCACTAAAATATCTAAAACTTACATAAAATAACATTTTAATAAAGTTGAATAAAATGCGGTAAGTTACAAAAACAAAAAAATTGCTAAAAGTTTACTAAATTTAAAACTATTTAAATGAAATTTAAAAATTCAAAATGTTAAAAACTGTAGACTAATATTATCATATTGATATTAAAATAGCAGTGCTATTTATAAAATTTAAGATATTGCATAGAGTATTTGATTCAGTTTTTGCACAAGTTGCAAAACATGAAAAGAGATATCAGATGTATTTTACATATTCTGCAATCAGAGATTTTAGTTGTGAGGTGAGTGAGCCTCTTTCATGAATTTCTGACTACAGCCTGTGTTTGTTTGCTGTTCACAGATGCTGTATCCACACAACCAGGCTAGCAGAAAATCAGACATCTGCCTTGTTTTGAGTGAATGCATGGCTGAAAACACAATATAGGCAAAGATGCTGCATGTTTCAATGCTGTCATTCCTAATAATGCAACACGGTTACTAGTGGTGAGTCTTTATGAAGTGTTGACTTGGTTATGTGTGCTAGAGACTCACTACTGTGGGTGAAGGTAGAGTGATGCAGCGTTACGGTTTTGCTGCTTTTATAGCCCACTCTATTGCAGATGCAGCCGAGAGAACCAAAGCAATAATCAAACCGAAGCATGAATAATGAATAAGGTTGTATGTTTTCACCGTTTGCCAGTTTTATGTACTGTTGTTGATTTTGTCATGTTTAGTATCTTCTAGAGTTATTCAATGCCTGGAGTTCATTAGTTTACAGAAAGTGTTTAAATGACCTGTTGATGAGAAGTCAGTGTGTATAGCAGCTGTACATTTGCTCAGCATTGTTGCAAAATGATGTGTCTACTAGATAAGAAAATCAGTTTCAAAATGCATGCATGCATGTTTGTTAGTTTATTTTTTATTATGCGTGCATGAATGCATGCCAATGTAGTATTCAGTAAATATTAAGTGAAAACAAAATAAAGGAATTGGCTGAATCAGAATTTTTCACATATACTTTGGATACAATAACATTAATTGAGGTCCTCTTTTAGTGCCATTAAAAATGTATGCTTGTGTGTTTATTTATTTTTGTTTGTTTATATTTATTTTAATTAATTTTTATTCATTCATGTATTCATTTATTTAGTTTATTTATAATTTGTTTATAAGTACATTTTAATGACAAAGTAGAAAAGTAAAGCAATTTGAAATTAAAGTCAGTAAATTCAAATGTTATTTACGCCTTGCTTTATTTAATGTTGTTGCAAGTTTAGGGTTAATTTGATGCATATAAAATGTGACCCAAATATGAAAACTGGAATACATTTCAGACTTAATTTTTCACATTTACATTTTATTTTTTCAGACACTGGCCTTAAATTTAAATAGAATAATTAGTTCAAAAACTGGTCTGTTGCAGCTTTTGCAGTCAAATATTGTGTGTGTAATACATGGATGGATGGATGAATGGATATAGAAAAAACACATACAATCTAAATAAAGAGAAATATGTTGTGTGTATATGTTGCCGGCGACTGATTTCCATAGCTGTGGTAGTAATGCAAATCAATATTTGATAATCCACCGTCAGATGGCCATTACCGCAAAATGAACCCCTTGAAGATGATCCAAGACCCCAACAAAAAACTTTATTTTGAGATAATAAAGCCTGTTCTCTTTCTTTAATAATGAATAGCTTGTAGCTTTCCAGCCCTGGTGTGAATACAGCGAGATGGTAGAAAGTCCTCCGAGACCCACTGGAGCTCCCAAAGCCAAACTGAACTCATCAGGTCTGCGCTGAGCTTTGACTCTAATGTGAAGCCGAGCCGGAGTCGGGAGGGAGAGCAGTACAAAGCAGCGGCACGTCGTGGGCTGCACTTTAAAGATGACATATCTCAGTGCTAATTGTGGGGATCAAAGCTTAACAGAACTCACTCTCACAAGGAAATCTGAGAGCTGTGATAAACCGCTTTCAATTACTGCGGCACTTCATCTCAAATTTATTTACTCACCCGCATGGATATTTGGCTCTCCGTTCTGGCAATCAAGTCCAAAGAAGCCCAAATAATTGCACATTGTTAATAATCATCAATCTGACGAACCAAAATGGGACCAAAAAGAATCTGAATGACACACTTAATCACGTAAGATCATATTGCATGACACTTAGAGCTGATTTTTGTCCTTTCCTTTATTGTCTTTTCAGTTTCCTCATTGTCAAACGGGGCTTGTCAGGTCATACAATATCTGATTGAATCAACACTTAACTGACTTGAGCTGAATAATGACACTATTGTCTTTTTTAGACCTGACAGCAGAATTTGAATTTGTTTCATTTTCAAAGAAGCTTGTATCAGTGATTTTTCCAGTATTTTCCTTTTTATTATTGTGAAGCTGCTTTGAAACCAGCTGTATTATATAAATTGTTATAAAATTAAGGTCACTTGGCTTGATGGTATGACCTAAGTGGTTATAGTAGCTATATATTTTTTGCCTATACAATATATAGGCTAGTTCCAAATTTGTTCATGATTTGACAATATTGCCTGGCAATTTTACAATCATTTTGTCGACCATTTAATGATCTGACATCTACATTGACAAGCACAATTTAAAAGAAACCCATTTTTGCAATGTCATATTTTTTTTCTGTTTATTTATTCTAAATAATTGTTTATTTATTATTCCTAATAATATTTTTCCCCCCAAATTATTTCTATTATTATTAACACTATCTGTCATTAAAATTAAATCAAATTCTAAAATAGAAATAAGTAAAAACATTTAAAAAGTAAAGTCAGTAAATTCAAAAGTTTTTTTTAATTAGATTTTTTTTCTGCAAGGTTACTGTGAGTTTGATGTTTATGCAATGTACTCAGTTTTTGCCTAAATGCATTTGATAAATCACTGTGTTCTTATTGGTTCTTTATTAGATGCTCACCATAAGAGAAGTCATGCTGCAGGACTGCTGACCAAAGCTGTCAGAAGTTTTGGACGGTGAGATTCATCATCAGTGAACATATCACAGTAAGTCTGCCAGTGGGGAAAAAAAAAAAGTTTTTCTGATTCCTGAAATTTGTCTTACATGGCAAAATGGAGTGCCCAGTGTGCACCCGGCTTAACTCGACTTGAGAAGGGAAAAGGGAAGAAATATTAACTCCAAGGCCAACAAACTCAGCTCTCTATATGCATTACAGATGAACAGCAGAAGAAAGGAGAGGCAGTCTGCATTGTCCCAGTAAACTGCTGACTCCTTCCTGCCCTACATAGGCCTAAATGGTCCAGATTAGTCAGGAATATGAAGTGCAGCTTTAGAGTTATCATTAAAACTGTAATGAAAAAGTTTTTTCCTACTCTCACTCCAGTTAGAGTGGAAGAAAAATAATTAGTCACAGGGCTGTATGAAAATCACATATAATGGTGTGAGTAATGCTATTTTGCTTCAATGCTATATACTATTAATGCATAATTTTGTAAATTCTCTTAAATGCCCTCAAAGGCTGCATTTCTTTGATAGAAAATACAGTAAAAGCAGTAATACTGCTGAAATATTATTAAAATTAAAAATAAGTGTTTTCTGTTTTAATATATTGTAAAATGTAATTTATTCCTGCGATCAAAAGCTGAATTTTCAGCCTCATTACTCCAATCTACACTCACATGAATCAGAAGTCATTCTAATATGCTGATATGCTGCTCAAAAAAAAAAAAAAAAAAAGTAAAAAATTAAAATAATAATATATTATTATTATTATTAATAATGGTGAAAAATGTGTTCTGTTCAAAAGAACAGTTTAAATGAATGTAATTTATTGTCACTTTAATCGATCAATTTAATGCATCCTTTATGAATAAAAGTTTGTTTTTTTCCCCTACGGACCTGAACCTGAAACCAAAATATTTATAAAATGTAAATTGGAAATAATATTATATTTAGAAAGTTAAAAAGACTTTAAATGTAATTCATATATTCATTATATTTAATTCATGTTTAATTCAATATTACTTTAAAGTTATTTACGAAATTTACTAGCAAAATTTGTATTTTACAAATGAAATCTTTTTTTGGAATAAACTCAAACCCTAATATCAGACTGAGTCTAACATTAGAGTGCAAAACTGCTTAAAATACTTATGTTCCAAAAACTTATGACTCAAATATTAGAAGAAAATTTGACCCTAATCTAGCTTTGTGAGTGGTTGAGCCACATTTGAAGCAGTTGTAAATGAGCCAATATAAACATGATTATAAATCTAATTCTTTTTTTATCATGGAAAGTTAGGACATTGTTCAGCAGCTGTAAACATATTAAAACAATCTTTCCATTTATAGCTGCACAAATACATCTAGCACAGTATAGCAAAATCTCAACTGAGGGTTATTTAAGCAAAATCCTTCGGTGGAAGTCAAGTCAAATGCAGTCTAACTCCACATGCGAGTGTTAATGAGTGTTTCCATGAGAATGAAGGCACTGCACATTAATTCATTAACTTGTAAGCCTTTATAAAAAAGCTAAGTGTTACTTCGTTGCCGTGTTCTCAGACTGTCACTGGCACAGATAATGGCACCTTCACCTGTCAGGAAAACTTGATCCCTAAAAGCACAGACTGCAGTCTCTTCTACCTGAATAAATGGTGCGTTTAGTGGCGTCACATTTACTGTGGGCATGACGGAAACTAAACCAAGCTCTCTTGTTTGCAAGTTTTGCTTTCTATGTGTCTGTCTAAAGTTGTTAGTGCTGATTGCGAGGGGATTGTGGGATTTTTCCTCTCCCTTGATTAAAAAAGAAAAAAGAAAAAATCTAAACATTATTGAGTGTTTTTGTTTTGACATTTTGCTAACAGAGCCCGCTGAGCACCATAGCACTTGCTTTAGTCCCACATAGACATGCTTTTGACAAACCCGCCGCATTTGTTTCAAGCTCTTACAAAAATTATGACAATGCCATGGCACAGTGATACCAATACTATGGGACTTTGAAAAACTCCATGGTTTTTTCATTCCAAAGACAGCCTACCATTGTAGCACCCAGGGTCTGAAATGAACAGGGCTTGTGGCAACAATGCCACCAAAATAAACAGAAACCACAAATTAAAGATAAGGGGGCAAATATTGCCCCTGCGCTATTCAATAAATTTTAATCGGCTGTCAAAATTTAAATTTGAAAGTGTAAATTTGTGGAATTACATTTAGATCTGCGTTTTATTACACATTGTTGAGCATTACAACCAATCACACACTTTTCTGTTGAGCTTATGAATGCAATGGCCAATCAGTGGCGTTCAGATAAGTCATCGCTGAAAATGTGGCAGTCAGAGATGTTTAGATTAGTCAGTGCTGGAAAAAAGTGCAGGTATGATGTAAATAATTTTAATTTCACAGCTTAAATGATTGTAACAGGAGTTTAATATTTATATACAGTACAGACCAAAAGTTTGGACACACCTTCTCATTCAAAGAGTTTTCTTTATTTTCATGACTATGAAAATTGTAGATTCACACTGAAGGCATCAAAACTATGAATTAACACATGTGGAATTATATATGGAATTATAACAAAAAAGTGTGAAACAACTGAAAATATGTCATATTCTAGGTTTTTCAAAGTAGCCACCTTTTGCTTTGATTACTGCTTTGCACACTCTTGGCATTCTCTTGATGAGCTTCAAGAGGTAGTCACCTGAAATGGTCTTCCAACAGTCTTGAAGGAGTTCCCCGAGAGATGCTTAGCACTTGTTGGCCCTTTTGCCTTCTGTCTGCGGTCCAGCTCACCCCTAAACCATCTCGATTGGGTTCAGGTCCGGTGACTGTGGAGGCCAGGTCATCTGGCGCAGCACCCCATCACTCTCCTTCTTGGTCAAATAGCCCTTGATGCCTTCAGAGTGACTCTACAATTTTCATAGTCATGAAAATAAAGAAAACTCTTTGAATGAGAAGGTGTTTACAAACTTTTGGTCTGTACTGTATATATATATTAGTAGGTAGTGCGCATCCCACCATTCCGCGATTTGGAGCATAACACGAATGACGTGTTACATGAACACTAGTCTCAGCATCAGAAGTCACGCCCATGGACCATTGGCTAATCGTCTGATGAATATGGGACACAAAAGTGGAAACACTTCAGGAGTGTCATGAAAGAAGAAAGCCGTAGTGTGACGATGAGCGCTTATCTGGATCAACTTAACACTGAAGTTTCAAAAGTATGTGAAATATTTAAAGTTGGAGGCATAGAATCTTTAAAATAAGCCCGAAAGTTTTATACACTGGTCTGTCTTTGTGGTGACATTTACACACCCCGAAACGTGACACTGAAACGACGCGAACTGTGATTGGTTGTTTGACAAAGGACTCATAGACGGGTTTTGGCCAATGAAAGCTGCCATGAATTCCAGACCTTCAGCCGTCAGTCTGAAGGTTTGGCTACACGAGACTACATGAACACTAATCTTACTGTGGTAGCCAGTGTCTGCTCTGCTCCATACAGCTAGGGTTGCCAGGTCTGAGGGACAAAAGTAGCACAATGACCATATCCCAACAATCAAAATTCCAAACATTTCATTTCCATACTGTGGCGGGGTGAAGAAGGACACGACGAGTAGGTACAGGTGTGTTCACCAAAGGGTGGATTGAGAGCTCGGGACACGTGTCACAATACCTAAAACACATATTTTACTGTGTGCATGTTGATCATTACAGCCAAGGCTTCCAGTGGTCCTCCTTCACAAAACATAACAGTTTTATTATAGGTAGAATGCAAAATATTTTACTACAAGCAATTCAGTCAAATGTAATTTATACAGTATTTTTTAAACCTTTAACCCATGGGGAAAAACCAATGTCTTGGCTTGCATGCGCAGTTTTGGCGTACATAATAAGCACCTACCCCACACCAATAACCATTGCGTATCATATGCACGCCAAAGTCAATTTCTGCGTAATAAACAGCACGCCACATAGAAACTCGTGGTATTGATACACACTTTCATGAGATCAGTTAGCACATAGCCTATTGATAGTGGCTCCCTCATGCGCGAAAATAGAAATTATATATAATAAATTAGCCTATATATGATTTCAGAATGTTTGCGGGAGTGAACACAAAAATCGCGGGAGTGGAACACGTGTTGTGGGAGTGGGTTGTAATGGGTAGAAATTAAGCGTTTTTATATGTAGCTAATATATTAATCAACATTAATAATTACGATCAACAAAAAACTTCTGGGCCTCTTAGCTGTAGCTATTCGATCCATTCCTATATGTTGTGTACAGTGCACATTATGTTTTCAGACTCCTGTTAATCACCGGCAGTGAATCCCGTAACACAGGCTTTAGTTTTAAGTAAGTGTCGTGTAAAAGAGGCGGTTTAAGATCGTGGCGTTTCCTCTAATACCGGCCGTGACTGGCGAGCCCTGCATTTTGTCACTCATACTGTGTTCAGTCTCAGCAGGAACATCTGCTTGTGCAGCAGCAGTAATTGTAGAGTTCAGGGCCAGTCGACTGAATGAAGTGACAGTGTTGCCATGGCGCCAGAGCCGCTGCGCTGTACCTGCTGAACGCGCGTCTGTGCTGGTGCTCTTGCGAGATTCGCTCGGCTTCGACGAGGTGGAGAAAACAAGTAAAAAAAAAAAACACAAGGGGTGAAAAATCTAATCGCCTGTCGAGCTCCCCGTGAGCCCCAGTCTTGCCTGTGGTGCGGCCCGCCGCGCCGTGCGGTAAAGGGACCTGCGGGTCTCCATGGAGATGAGTAATAGGATTGTGCCGCCACATATTTGAGAATGAGCCGGCGGTCACGGCCTCTGCTCGCTCACGGCTCACCGGAGAGGCCTGTTGTCATTCTGTTAGATTTTTGGAGAATGATGAAACTCACACTTGCATCTTCAGGATACAGAACAGTGTGACCATGTTCAACATCTGTACCATTGTTTTCTTCGAGGTACAAAACGATTACTGTGGTACTATGGTGTCAGTTATAAAAAAATAAATAAAAATAAATGCATGTAGGCATACCATTGTGTTTCCATGGTAAAAGAACTTGCGTAAAAAATAAACTTCAGACTTTTTAGACTTGTACCATAGTACTATTTTATTTTTGAAAGGCCTTATGTGAAATACCATGGTATATGGCCATGGTGCAGTAAAGATAATACTTTTGTACTTTCGCATATACAGTAAACAAAACATGTTATGTGAATTTCAGTTCCATGGTATTTATGTAGTTAAACAAAGAGTAACATGTTATTCTTGGAAAAACTTTGATGTACCATGCAAATACAATACAAATTAATTTTGGAGACATTGTGTTTATCAAAAAAACCATGGTACCGTGGATCAGTTTATTTTTTATTACTGCATTTTACTACACTAAAAGATACCATGGTAATTCAACTTTATTTTGATTTTTTTTTACTTTTAGTATTTAGTATAGTATTTTTTGAAACACTTCAGTATCATGGTGTATGACAAAAAGTACTGACACTACCATGGTACTTTACAGGTATTATATATCATAGTATTTACATGGTAATCATGGTTACTACTTACTCTTGATGGTTAAAAACATTCAAATGTAAGGTTTCCATAATATTTGTAAAATGATAATTGAACATTTCCTTAATGCATTTTCTAACATTCACATAACAAAGAAAAAAAATGCTTTTAAAATGTAAAAAAAGCATACCAGCATATATGAATTCCAGGTATGTTTTACAGTACCATAGTATTACCATTTACACTCTTAAAAATAAAAGTTCTTTATTGGCATAAATGGTTCCACAAAGAACCTTTACCGTCCATGTGGCCTTTTCTTTCAAGGTTGTTTACAGTGGAAAAAGGGTTCTCTAGATTATTAAAATGTTCTTAAAACTGAGAAAAAATTGTTCTTTTTAAGAACTGTTCACTGAAAGGTTCTTTGAGGAGAGTGTAATACCATATTTTGTTGTAAAGGATGAATAAAACCTCCTTACTAAAAGTTCTGTGACAGCACCAAGGTACCATCATATTATCATGGTAATTTAATATTACTGACTGGTAGTACAATGGTACTTACTTAACAAAAAAGTACCATGGTATTCTTGGAGCTACTTTGGAGTACCATGCAAAAACTGTGGTATATCAAAAGTACCACAGTGTTACTGTCTGATAGCATCGTTGTACTATGGTATGACTTCTGCTAAGGCATGTATCTCCATTACTTTTGCTTGTACAGTGTGTTAGGGCTCAAACAAATCCTTTCTCTCCTCCCTGCCAGTGCTGTGTTCTAAACAGATTCTTCATGTCTGTTTTCCCCAGTAAATACCAGAGAAAGTAAGAAAAGGAAGGTTATTGGGTTCTTTGTGCTTTAGCACCCTCTTGGCAATCTCACGCTGAATGCCCTGCCCAAGGGTACAAAAGCGCTGTCCACTATCTAGGGATTGAATTGGCATTCTGCCACTCACCCCCATCCCACCCTCATTGCCACATGGGAGTGCAGCGCTGAATCCTGTAGCTTCTGCGTAAAATTGATTGAACTATATTGTGATTCATTTCTCCCACTGAAATTACCGACTGGCTCCCCTTGTTTCCATAATTAATATGCAGCCCATGCTTTAATCTGATGTTATTATTTATCTTGAAGCTCCTTTAGTAAAATTATTAGCACGCTGATTTACTTTAAGCCACGGTATAGATCATTTGATTATACCTGTTATTTTCACATCCATCCTGCCGTGTGGAATGCATAGCAGTGTTGAACATTGTCGCTCATATATAAGGTTGCTAACAGATATAGGAAGCTTTCATTGCAGGCAGAGGCAGCGAGATTAGAAAGCAATAATAATGAGGTCATGCAATAGCATGCATAATATCTCATAGCTTGTTGTGGACATTCACGCCACTGGATTGGCTCATTACAATCAATATGATAATGCCTGACTCCTACGTTCTTTTAATCACTATGATTGGCTGATTACACTGCAACTGCCTAACGTACACTTCTGTCTTTGTAAATGGTAAAATTTGCGACGAAATTATTAGTGAATTAAAAGTGGATGAAATTATTGTATGTAAATCTTTTTACATGTAATTTATGAATTTTTGTATGAATTAAAATAATGTTGTATTTAACTAAGACTATTAAATGTTTTAAAGGAATTTTTATTGTACGTCCAGGTTAACTAATGTAGTAGCATAATGTTAACAAATGGAACCTTAATATACTGTATATACTGTATAGGTTGTCTATTGATAGTGCAAGTGAAATGGTTTTCCATGAGCCTTCAACTCGGATACTGTTTAGCATCAAATGGAGCTGGAACATGAATTTACTTTGGACTAAAACATCCAAACGGACTTTGGCACTGGTCCAGGGGATAAGTAAAGTTCAAATGTGCTCCTGCAGTCTATATTCACAGTGCAGATAGACCATTAGGCAGACAGATGCTCATACTGAAGCTCCCTCTGAAGCAACAGCTTTCCTTCTGGACTGGAGTTCTGTCACAGTGGCTGCACACAGGTAAATTACAGTAATCCGACTGATACCTCACTAATGCCAGCAGCCCAGGGGAGCAGAGCCCCGCGCCCCGCTTCTTAATTACCTTGCTTTAAGTACGCATTTCACATGCCCCCAAGACACAAAATCACAGCTACAATTCCAATGACAGTCATTTTGCATTGGGGACTGGAAGGAATGTTATGATTCTGATTCTGATTTCACTTAATTATTCTTTTTGTACTTAAGGAAGCAAGGGCATTGGAATATAAAGATGCATTGTCTCTTTATTGTGTTCATATTTTTGCATTGGCCAGGTTTTTTATTTTATCATCACATCAAATTTAAAACTCATGTGACATTTTCAGTGAGTTTATGTGACATGATTTGTTGAGTGGTGGGTGGACTTCTTGAATCTTATTAAATCTATTCCATTATAGTTCCATTTTCTAATTTGTGTTCATACAACAACAACAAAGTTCAACTGAAAGGTACACTCAGTCATACTGACTGCTGGGCATGGAGTTCTTTTATGTTTTATGGGGAAAAATCTATAAACAAATTTTTTAATATTTCTATTCTTAGATTTTTTAAAAAACAGTTATGTGAAAATGTGTGGATTACACTTTTAGTTGTGTTGAAAAATTTTATGCTTATTCTACTGTTTAACGCTTCTGAATGACAAGCGAGAATACCTGACTCCCGTTTCTGTGTGTGGTTGTGTAGGAGAAGAATGGAAGCTATTTGTGGTCGATGCATCTGTATATGGACTGATATGGAGAAATTCAGGGAGGTCAGACTGTAATTACTGCAGGGCAGATGGGCCGTAGTGTGTGAGACACTTATCTGTCTGCTGAGAGGGTTGGAGGATGCGGTGATGAGAACTGATAGCTGCTTCTGGATTGAATGAGGCCGCTGTCAGCTCGACTGTAAGTTCAGGTTAGCACAGAACGAGGTCCATTCCTCCAGGACACACGCCTGTACATGCATTTCAACAAGTGACAGAGCCAGTCAGCCGGTTAGTTGGATGACCTTCTGCTGATGACTCAACCTAATTGTATAGTTACTTTCTGATTCAAAGATCACTGTGCTCTCGGCACCCTTAAAATTCAGTGGGAAGAATCTAGTATTGCTTATTTTGAACACCTGCAATATTCCTGAACAGAGACTGCATTTGCATTGTAATTTGTAAATTAATGTTAATTATCTAAATATGTAGAATTATTTTTTATATAATTTATTATTATTAATGTTACTAAATGTTATTAATGTAATTATTAAATTGTACATATACAAATTATAAAACAATTATTAGTACTTGTTTATAGAATTATAGAATTATTTTTATATTATTACCATATACACATTATTTTTTAAGTATTTAAATGCATAGACATTATTACCATTCTTTTTATTTTTTTGTAATGTAATACATCATACTAAATCTTAATTTCTAAATTAAATCTATTACAATTTTTAATACATTGTTTATTAAATGACTATTTAAAATATTTAAATGCAGAAATAAGTTTTGTAATGATGTAATGTGTCGTACTTGAAACTAATTTGGTAGTACATGAGACGTATTAACAATTATTTAATTATTATTAGTGCTTTGTACACTATAGTGTCTCTGAGAGATTTGATTTAAAAAATATAATTATTGGAATGCATAAATAGTATGTAATTACTTTAAACTTCTACATTTGATGTTGCATACTGGTCTTAAATATGAATAGATGTGTCTGCTATTTGTTTTTTTTATGTTAGGTGGTGGGAAATGGTTGATGGGTAAATTTCCCTGTCCACTTCCTGTGAAACCCTTTGATGTACAATTTGTCACTATGCACTTCAACTGACTGAATTTCCTGTGAAGTCCATTCAGCAGGTCACTATCAGGTGATCTTGTGTTTCTATTTTGAGAAAGGCTACTACTGTTCATTGAGGTAAAATGTACCATTTTTGTTCCTCTAACTGCACCAGACAGAATTGCTAATGCATCTTTTGTTTTTAAGTTTAGCGGGTTTCCCAAACACTCAGACAACTGGTGGGAAAAACTGGTGTCTGGCTGAGCCATTTCAGACTGTAAACTCAAAGAGTGAGTTTTTGTCCATTGAAAGAAAGTAACTTAATATAGAAAAACATCGCACACAATTTACTTAAGTTTAATAATATACTGTAGAGAAAATGCTTTTAAGTGATACATGGACAAAGAGAAATGGTAACCTTGATCTTGTGCCCTAGCAAGATCTAATATTTGAGCGTTTATCTCCAGAGTCTTATTAGCAGAGGTGCCGGCGGCCTCCATGGATAGTCATCACATGCTATACTGTCTTAAAGGAAATTGGGGTCATAATTATCCTTAATAAAAGGTTAACTGACCTGTCATGGATGTTGAGAAGGTTGTGCGCAATGGTGCTTTTAACAGCAGTGCTGATCGTCCTATTTTGCACTACTCTACTGTAGATGGTCCATCCATCGCTCATCTCAAAGAGCCATTTCATCTGTAACGCTTCAAATACTTCAGCTATTTATAAACAAGAGAGCATTCTGAGCTCGTCCATCTCTCTCTCTGTTGTTTAAAGTCAAGGGCGACGGATAGAAATAAATTTAGAAACCTAGTGTACTTTTATCTTTACAGTTTGCCGTTTCGATTTAAGTCAAGTCCATCTCGAAACGGAAGCTTTTTGAACAATGGAAACTTTAAACCAAACTTCAAAATTAGCTTTCTTCCAGGAATCTAGGGAGGCTTGAACAAAAAAATATAGACGAAAAAAATAGACGAGTGACAGATAATGAAAAAGCCGAGAGTCACTGGAAGATGAAATGTCAGAAAGCACCTTTTTGTCTGAAGATTGAAAGTCGGCCTCAACAACCTGTGGCCGAGATTCGTGACCAATGAGTCCAGTTGATGACCGAATCATCCCCCTGTGTCGTGGCTTTTTGTGCTTGGTTTTTCTGGAGGATTTCCACGGAATCACAGCCCCGCTGTCAATCTGAGTAGAGTGTTATAGCTTTGGCTTTTATTGCATGCCGTATTATGACTGCGGCTGCAATAAAGATTTGTAAATAGCGGTATGATCCGCCTCTTGGGATATGGTTTTTAGTTCACACGGGTCTCTGTAAGAACCGATGATGAGCATGGAGTCACCGTAATTACCGACTAATTGGTGCTAATTATATAACAAACAACTATTTGGCAATTACTGCAGAATAGAAGCCATTTAACCTGCATTGACACAGGGTTAAATGGGCTTGGCGGGTTTCGGCGGTACGGCTGTCACAACAATGGTTGTTTGATCCCGGTGGGATGTCGTTGTAGAGGAGCGATGTTGACTTTTATGAGGGTCAGATGTGTTGTTAATGTTCTTTGATGGCTTAATTGCCAAACAAACCATTCGTTCTTTAAGCCGACGCTAAAAAACGAGAAAGAATGATTCAGCAGTGCTAACTAAATCACCATCTTCAGAATCAATAGTTGCTGGAAAACCTGAATGAATATTTATCCCACGTGCGTCATTCGGCGGCCCTGAGGTCTGTAGTTATTAGATAGCCTACTGTCTCCACAGTTGAGTACTTCTGGTCTTTTTATGAATTATAAATCCGATAGCCCTCTGAATGGATGACCAGTGAAAACATAACACAATGATTCTCTTCTTGAGGTACTAGCCTTGACCGTTCGATTTTCATAACATTTACAGTGCAACTTTTAATGCCCCGAGGGCGCGAAGCACTTGACTCTACAACATTTGATTTTAACGAGGAAGAATGGATTTGAACAGATCATTATAAATGAGTCTAAAATCAACTGTAGCATGGCAAATAAAGGCTTAAGGGATTAGTCTGGTCTTAAAATATGTTTCTGGCGCCAGTTTTTGCTGCAAGAGTTTTTCCTCCTTAATTACTGTGGCACATGAAGCCACGTAGGCCTATCTTTCTTACAATGGCGAGCTACAGCAACCGTCTGCTCTTTTCCTATACGGCTCATACCTGTTATGTTTATCATCTGTTTTGAACCCGATATGCTTTCATTTTTCAGAGTGCTTTCTATATTGTTCCAGCAAATCAAATGTTTGCACATCCACTCGCATTCATACACAAAACAGCCCTTGCGAACCCTTGAACCTGAATTCAACAAGCTAGATTGGTCTTTGTGTGTCAAAGACAACTTACAATGACTGCATATAAATCAGACTCTTGTTTTAGGTCGCTAATTGGACCGAAATCCAGGCACCTGTCTTGGCTGAATGATTAACTGCGGCTCAGTATATTGTATTGTACAGGAGGGATTGAGTCAAGCATTTAGTCAATACTGAAGTTACGCTTCAATTTCTGGAAGCAAATTAGTGTTTATCTTCTACTTATTTCAATTATTTCTTTGCTAAGATTTTTAATGTTTTTGAAGGAAGTCTCTTATGCTCACCAAGGCTGCATTTATTTTATCAATAGTACAGTAAAAATGAAAACAGTAATTACTGTTTACTGTGTGTGTGTGTATATATATATATATATATATATATATATATATATATATATATATATAAATGCAATTTTTTCTTAAAACCCAACATCCTTTGACAGCTAATAGTAATAATAATTATTATTATTAATAATAAATATTTTGGTTATAGTTAAATTGTGTTCACTATTATTTGTGCTTTTATTTATTAGGTTTTCTGTTTTTATTTTTTTTTTCAAAAAGCACAAGACTGTCATTGAAGGAGGGATCCAAATCTGTATCTTTTGAGTTCAGCAGGTATGTATGTACCAAGCATCCTTCCACAACATCCCAGTTTTGCATTCCTCTTCATGAGATGTCAAAATCTTGTTGCTATTCCATTCTTTCAGTCTGCAATGTCAAGCAAAGGCAAGCATGCAGGCCAACCGGCCAAATGAGCTGATCAAATTCATGAGAATCCGAGCCTCCTGGTGAGAGAAAGAACTGGTTAGGGCTTTGATAGTAATATTGTACGGATTATACTGCTGTTGTGCCCTTGAGCAAAGCACTTAACCTGAGCCTGCTCAGTAAATACATAGCAGTAAAATCTGTGGAGAATATGTAATACCTCCCCTCAAAATCCAGCGAAGAGTAATAAAATTAACTGCAGAGCAAAGATGTTGTGGGAAATGTGCAGACAGATGATTTGCCTTGTTTGTTCTGCCAGTCTGTTATTCTCTTTACCACCTTGGCAAGTGTTAGAGCACTTACAAAAAGAGTCTTGCGTCTCTGAAATATAATCTCTATAAAATGGGACGCCTCTACTAAAAATGCACCAGTGAGTATCCTATGGGAACAAAGACTTGCCTTTGGCTCGGATTCAAAACCTTGTGATCTGCCTTACTGTCTTTTGACTACATAGGCAGCTGGCTTGTATAAGGCAGCACCCTCATTCATTGGAAACATCATAAGTGACTGATTTGGAGCGCTAGGTGTCAACCAGACTCAAAACAGTTTTAAGCAGATTTAGGAGTTGGTATTTTGTTTAGCTAACAACATGATAATGCAGTGTTTAGTTCTGCTGCTTTGTTTATGTTATTGATCTGTATAAGCACAAATTGTTAGGTTATATCATATAATATCATGATTTTCATAATTCACATAATAAATTTCATTCACTAATTTTTTACTTTTTTTACTATGACTATTAAAAGCATGCAGTGGATGTATATTTTTCTCATATTGCATTATATTATTTTAGCATAGTTTTAATTTAATACATTTTGAATTCAATACATTTTATTTATTTATATATAAATTTATATATATTTATATATTTCATCAGTGCCCATTTTATTGTATGACTCTTGGTGGATTTATATTTTCCCAGTCTTATATTGCTATAAAATATAATGAAAAAAAATAATTCTGAATAAAATATTTTTTTGTTTATTTTTACATAATTTTTCCACCATATATTAATTTGATCAGTGCCCACTTCTTCTGTTTGGCTCTTATACGAATGCACTGATTTTATAGTTTTTCCCATCTTTATTTTATTTTATTAATTCTATGGATTTATATTTATACAATTAATATTTTTTCTATATTTTATAGTAAAAATATTGTAATTATTATTGTTGTTAATTATTAATTAATGATGTATAATGTTTTTAATAGCAATACATCAGATTATTTTGTTATGGATACATATGATGCTGCTGTATAATTTCATGTAAAGTATTTTTTTTGAAGAACCCCTGAATCAGACATGCATCTATGATGCCTTAACATGCTCCCTACATCAACCACCTACTAGGTTGTGGAGGCCATAAGCTGTATTTTTGCTCACTAGCCTCCAGTTTTTTTTATTTTTACAGTGTCTAACCTTCTTGTCAGTTTTTATGTCTTCCAGGATAACATTTGCCTCGAGTGTAACTTGAAATGTTTTTTTCAACTACCTACTACCCATTTTCTCTATCAAATATATACAGCTGATCATAACTCTCTAGTCCAGTGTTTTGTAAAACCATAACCTCTTCCCTCACAAACTGTAAAATATTCATGGTGAGACTGCAGCAAAGTCAATGAGTGTTCAATCAGTGTGTTCCCCTTAGTCGAGCCCCCAGTGTGCCGGCCTATGATTTATTGCTGAATTAACACACTGAAGTCTTCCATTTCTCTGTGTTGCTTTGGTGCTCCAGGGGGGCACATCAGCTGAACGCTTGTTTTTAGATGACCAGGGCCAGCGGGCCTCTCCCGGGGGGAACATCGCCAGCTTTGAGAAGATGATCGTGTTGAACACTTGTTGTGTTGATTGTGATTATGGTGTGCTGTTATTTTTATGCTGCAATCTAAACTTTATGCACTGGCATTACAATTGCAAACAAGTCAGTTCTTAAACAGGTTTCCTGAACACTTCCCCATCTACTATTGGTTGGATGCTTTGCCCCAAATTGGTTAAACCAGAAGCTGCTGCCAAACCCAAACCCAAAGAATTGGATTTATTTATTTTTTTTTATTATTTTTTTTTTGTATGACTTTTAATTGAATGATTAGATTTTTTATACATACATATATATATATATATATATATATATATATATATATATGCAAATATATATAAAAATGTGTCAATTTTCTCTTTATGGCTCTCAATTGAATGCAGTGAATGCATATTTTTCCCAGTCTGTTTTGTTTTATCATATTATATACTTTGTGTTTGTGTATTTATACAATTTAAAAAAAAATTTTTTTAATCCAATTATTCTTATCTACCATATGCATTTTATCAGTGCCCATATTATATTATATTTTATATTATATTATATTATATTATATTATATTATATTATATTATATTATATTATATTATATTATATTATATTATATTATATTATATTATATTATATTATATTATATTATATTATATTATATTATATTATATTATATTATATTATATTATATTATATTATATGTGACCCTGGACCAAAAAACCATTTAAAAGGGTCAATTTTGTGAAATTGAGATTTATACATCATCTGAAAGCTGAATAAATATTTATCTGAGATACAGCTATGTGAAAATCTGGAATCATCTGAGGATGCAAAGAAAAAAAAAGTTTTAAAGTTGTCCAAACGAAGTTCTTAGCAATGCATATTACTAATCAAAAATTATGTTTTGATATATTTACTGTAGGAAATTTACAAAGTATCTTCATGGAACATGATCTTTATTTAATATCCCAATAATTTTTTGGCATAAAAGAAAAATGGATAATTTTGACCTATACAACGCATTGTTGGCTATTGCTACAAATACATAACCGTGCTACTTAAGAATGGTTTTGTGATCCAGGGTCACATATTTACAGTTTTATTACAACCCGAATTCCGGAAAAGTTGGGACGTTTTTTAAATTTTAATAAAATTAAAACTAAAGGAATTTCAAATCACATGAGCCAATATTTTATTCACAATAGAACATAGATAACGTAGCAAATGTTTAAACTGAGAAATTTTACACTTTTATCCACTTAATTAGCTCATTTAAAATTTAATGCCTGCTACAGGTCTCAAAAAAGTTGGCACGGGGGCAACAAATGGCTAAAAAAGCAAGCAGCTTTGAAAAGATTCAGCTGGGAGAACATCTAGTGATTAATTAAGTTAATTGATATCAGGTCTGTAACATGATTAGCTATAAAAGCTTTGTCTTAGTGAAGCAGAGTCTCTCAGAAGTAAAGATGGGCAGAGGCTCTCCAATCTGTGAAAGACTGCGTAAAAAAATTGTGGAAAACTTTAAAAACAATGTTCCTCAATGTCAAATTGCAAAGGCTTTGCAAATCTCATCATCTACAGTGCATAACATCATCAAAAGATTCAGAGAAACTGGAGAAATCTCTGTGCGTAAGGGACAAGGCCGGAGACCTTTATTGGATGCCCGTGGTCTTCGGGCTCTCAGACGACACTGCATCACTCATCGGCATGATTGTGTCAATGACATTACTAAATGGGCCCAGGAATACTTTCAGAAACCACTGTCGGTAAACACAATCCGCCGTGCCATCAGCAGATGCCAACTAAAGCTCTATCATGCAAAAAGGAAGCCATATGTGAACATGGTCCAGAAGCGCCGTCATGTCCTGTGGGCCAAGGCTCATTTAAAATGGACTATTTCAAAGTGGAATAGTGTTTTATGGTCAGACGAGTCAAAATTTGACATTCTTGTTGGAAATCACGGACGCCGTGTCCTCCGGGCTAAAGAGGAGGGAGACCTTCCAGCATGTTATCAGCGTTCAGTTGAAAAGCCAGCATCTCTGATGGTATGGGGGTGCATAAGTGCATACGGTATGGGCAGCTTGCATGTTTTGGAAGGCTCTGTGAATGCTGAAAGGTATATAAAGGTTTTAGAGCAACATATGCTTCCCTCCAAACAACGTCTATTTCAGGGAAGGCCTTGTTTATTTCAGCAGGACAATGCAAAACCACATACTGCAGCTATAACAACAGCATGGCTTCGTCGTAGAAGAGTCCGGGTGCTAACCTGGCCTGCCTGCAGTCCAGATCTTTCACCTATAGAGAACATTTGGCGCATCATTAAACGAAAAATACGTCAAAGACGACCATGAACTCTTCAGCAGCTGGAAATCTATATAAGGCAAGAATGGGACCAAATTCCAACAGCAAAACTCCAGCAACTCATAGCCTCAATGCCCAGACGTCTTCAAACTGTTTTGAAAAGAAAAGGAGATGCTACACCATGGTAAACATGCCCCGTCCCAACTATTTTGAGACCTGTAGCAGAAATCTAAATTGAAATGAGCTCATTTTGTGCATACAATTGTAAACTTTCTCAGTTTAAACATTTGCTATGTTATCTATGTTCTATTGTGAATAAAATATTGGCTCATGTGATTTGAAAGTCTTTTAGTTTTCATTTTATTCAAATTTAAAAAACGTCCCAACTGTTCCGGAATTCGGGTTGTATATCATACCATTTAATTTGTTTTTGGTGATATTTAACATTACTTTTTTAATTGATACATTTTTACTGTACATAAATTATCTTTGCAGATTTTTTTTACGTAGATGTCCTTAAATAAATGTAATGGATTTTTTAATGTAATGGATATTTTAATATATTATATTTAATTTTCATTAATTCTATTTGAATTTTTTTTTTTTTTTTTATCATTGCTCCTAAAAGCATGTCTTTGTGTGCTGTTATCATGTGCATGTTCTTGTGGCTCCTGAGTGATTATTCACATGGCATTTACAACTTCCCTGCCCAGAACTGAGTGGCCATGAGTAAAGTTGGCAGATTTCTAATTGCATACATCCTTCCCGGTGCCAGCAGAGCACCTGCCAGACAGCTAAACGGATGCAACCTCCAGGTAAGATAGACCTCTTGGCCTAAAAACAACAACAAACTAATTACACACTTGACTTTAAAAATGGCTGAAGCTCTGAAATAAACATTTCAGAAAAACAATGGTTTCAATCAGTGTGTTTATTTTTTAGTGCAGCTCAACGTTTCTTTTGTCAAGATGAAATATCATTAAGAGATGCTCAACGAGCTGATAGAACTACGAGATCAGTGTTTCCAGATGGGTGAAAATGGACAGGGCACCTTGGCGGTTAACAGACTAATTTGGAAGGACTGTAAGAGGGACTTGCCTGGAATTCAGAAAGTGGCGCGGATCAGACGAGGTGAGAGTGGCTAGTTATTAAATTGGCTAGCAGGCAGAACGTGGGGGCAGATGAGACCTTGCAAAGTGCATCGCTAATGAGTTTCTGTAATGCTCCCTCTAATCTTTGAACCAGACCTTCAGATGGAGCCCATTGTTGGCAGGGAGGCCTATGCTGATTGTTAGTGGAGGCCGAATCTCCAGCCCAGCTTCCCTGGATAACTCCCTCTCTTTCCTAATCTATGCTAATGAAGCAGCAATCAAAGCCTGAAATGTCCAAGTAGCGTGCTTCCTACCTCAGTCATGTTCAAAGCTGTATTAAAGATGACAGAAACAAGTCTAGAGCGTTCTTTCACTGTGTTATGTAGCCCACAGGGGCCTTGTGTTTAACTTCTCAAACAACCATGTTTGGCTTGTGACATGAATGATGCAGACTCTCGGATGACGTCTGTGTGGGCTGATGCCTTTAATGCTGTTTCTTGACATGCTTTTTTTGCACATTCATTTGCAGTCAGTTTTGGGTTATGTATTGGTTACAGCATTACGTTACTTGTTTTAAAATGTAACTAGTTGTGTTACATTTTGTGGAAAATACACTTTTGTGCTACATTCTCGCACTGTTCATCTGACTGAATCGTTATGCTTAGCTCGCAGATGTTTTTCACATTAGAGATGCTTTGTGTGTTTGTGTGTGTGTGTGTGTGTGTGCTGTGCACAAGTTTTACCCCCAGACATGTGTGCTTGTAATAGTATATAGGCTGTAGCATGAAATTGCATTGTCAAGGTTTTTTCATTACTTTTCCCAGTTTATTTCATTACCCTTTTTTTCTATAATATTGAATTTTTTTCATTACCCAGATGTTTTTTTATAATAAATATAATATAATGTACATGTAATTAACGTTTTTTCTTTTAATTTAATTACTTTGTCTCTTGTACTAAAATTTTATTAATGTCTTTCGTGTATGACTTGAATGCAAGATTTATATAATTTCCCCTTTCTAATTTATATATTGTTAAAATATAATATAATATTTGACTTAAAACTTGCAGCATTTATATTTTTCCCTTTCTACATTATTTATTACTTATATGTGCTATAATATATAATATATTAGTGTTTTTATATATTATATTAATGACATTTTTCAGCTGTAATAGAATTGTCAGTGTGTTTTTTTTATTTTGCCTTTTAAAAGCATGCAGTGGATATATATATATATATACATTTTGTGGACAGTAACACGCAGTTACCTTTGCTCTACATTTTCTCACTTTTGGTCTGAGACACTCTCTGCTCCAGAACTGAGGTGTTATGCTTAGCTTGCAGATGTTTTTGTACATCATAAGTGGTATTTTTGCTGTGCACAAGTCTTTACCTCGAGACATGTTTGCATGCAATCGTATATAGGCTGTAGCATGAAATTGCATTGGGAAAGTTCATAGTGGCCGCACCTCGGGCTCTAAGGCAGAGCAAAACCCCCACTGCTCTGATGCAACCCCTAAATTCTGCCATTTTGTTCGCTACAAATAACAAGTATAACCTGATTCCATTAAAATGCTTGGATTTATTCTTTGCTTACTAACATTATTTTGACGTTTCTAAAACATAAATCACAGGGCAAGCTGAAAGAAGTCTTTGTCCCACTGTGTATGTCTCTCACACTCTAAAAATATAATACTCATCATGCTCTTGCATACTAAAGCATGTTTTCATGCACACCTTCAATATATCCCTATTTATCCCAACATGAGGAAGAGAAAGGTTTTCAATCACATCAGTCAGAAAATGCATGTTAAGATGCAAATTTAACAAGCGATGCTTGGAAAAACAGAATCTGATTGCATAACACGTTGCCTCCAACACTGCTCGTTTATATATCTAATTTCAGTTGTATTGATATGAAACAAACGCTTTGACAGCGAGCCAGATTTTCAGTGAGTAGCAGCTTTGCTGGCCTTCACCAAATCAATGGACAGATGGGTTGCTCTAGAAATAAATCATAGAAAAGCAGGATGCTTTGCATTCATGACCATGTATCATAGATGTTATTGCAGTGGTGCTGTGTTGCAGTGTGTGGGCTAGTGCTTGGCAGGAGTCTAAGTTGCATGAGACATGCTTTCTTCAGTGGATCAGAATGTAAAGAAATGCATCAGTCTTGGTTTTCCCACCTGATTTAAAATGACTATAACTCAAAAGGTGTTTTTCACCTGGTTTTTGCACTAGAGTGCTATGTGTCTTGGATTCACAGTGTGCTCATGTCATGCAATATGTACTGATGTAGCACAGTGACAGCTTTGGATATTGCTTTACAATTATTGTTATTTTTCTCTAAGAGCACGTCCAGGACTCAATAGAGCACAACAGTAGTCATGTTGTTCTATCCTGTATACAGTTTCAGTTCCCATCAACGTCCATTGTGTCCAAAAAAAAAAAAAAAAAGTCCACAAGAACCAAAACCATGTGGATACCAACATTCTTTTTCAACAATTCAACAATCTTATGAATCCTCTGCAGAAAATGGGTGCCATCAGAATGAGTCCAAACAGCTGATAAAACATCACAATAATCTACAAGATATCCACACCACTCCAGCCCATTAGTTAATATCTGGTGAAGCAAAAAGGTTCAATAATGCATTTTAACTTCATACTGTTGTGTCCATAATCCATATTAACAAAATGCAATACATTTTTGCTTAAATTAAATGTTTCAATCTTCAAACTTGATGTCAGGTGAAGCCATGGGTTCTCTAATGTTTTGTAACTGTACAGTACACACATATTGAATATACTAAAGCATGAAAGAGCTACAGTTAAGGGGAAGATGAATCATAGGATGCTTTTTGCACATATTCATAAAATTAGAAAGCTATGTTATACAGAATATTTTACCTTTCTTTAAAAAGCAGTCATTTGTATGGACCATTTAGTAGTGGTTAGCAAGTTTCCTTTTGTCTTCTACAGAAAGTGTCATCATACGTTAATATTTTAGGATGAGTAAATGAGGGTAAGTTTATGGGTGAAGTACTCTTTTAATCGCACCTTCTGCAGGCTTTAGTGTGGAGTAATTAATTCAGCACCACGGACAGCTCTTGACTGACCTCTGTGTTCGCACTGTTGATGCTTTCAAGCCCTGCCATAGAAAACATCTTCAATTTATATATATTACGAGGCTCTATCTTTCTGATTACTGTAATCTTTAGCTGTCAACAAATATTTTTTCAAAGAAACCCAAGCTCTCAGCCATCCTTATCTGAATTATTGCACGCGAATGCATGTGTGTGCGTGTATTAGGTTTATCAGAGAGAGAGTGAGAGAGAAGTTGGCTGTGTGTGTGTGTGTGTGTGTGTGTGTGTGTGTGTGTGTGTGTGTGTCAGTGCTGTATGGAACATAAGTGGTCCTAACCTACAGATGGCGGAAGACTCCCTCTAAAATCCCATATTTGCCTAAATGTACCTTGGGATAAATTGGACGCTCTCCCACTTTTAATGAAGTGCTGGAACGGACTGATTATGATAATGCAACACACAAACTGATGCATATGCATAGGTTTTAGTTGATGCTCTGCAAATATGTTAAATATATAAACATGCAACTTTTATTATTAGAATAAGGCAATGCTTTTGCTTGGTGCATTGCAAAGTTTTTAACAGTCATGCATACACGTTTGACAACCACTTGAAAAAAAAAAATCTATGTAATATTTACCAAGACAATGCACATTTATTTGAAGTAAGGCGTTGCTTTTTGTTGATGCATCTCTGTATCTTAGCTATCCCAGTAGTTAAGTAACATTTTAAATGCAGGTGCATTTGTTGTTCGTTCGATACACAATTTCTCTGAATGCATGCATTTGGCTGATGCAATCCATTTTATTTTTTGAAATATATTATACACTGCATATAGTGATCAATGATGATGCACTGATGTCGCCGATTGATGCATCGGTAACCTTTACCAGTAACGCGCGTGTATTTGGCAACTCTTTGTGAAATGCAACGTGCATGCGAATCCATGCGTTCATTAGAGATGCATTGAAAGCAGCATGCACTGCTCTGTAAGTGAGGAGAGTCGTATGAGGAGTACAGAGAATACTTTGTGCCCCTGTTGGCGAGATGGTTGAGTCCTCGTCAAGGTTGCTGCTGTTGGTCTCCTCATACATCCAGCGCTGACTGACTCGCGATCAGTCTCCTCTCCAGCGCGAGGAATATCCGTTTCTGCCGGACACTTGAGACTATGAAAGCAGCTGATAATAAGGGATGGCGAGGATTTCTAGTGCTTTCACATAAAGGATGTATCAGATGCGCTCACGCTACCACAATGACGATTAAAACTGGATTTATCATTGGGAATATAGTGTTCTGCTGTATACTGTCGTGTGTGCAGGGTAAGTGCTGCTGTCGGTGGGTTTGTGAGACTGTGAAGGGGCTGCAGGTGTCTGGACGAGATGGAAAAACGCAAAAAAAAAAAAAAAAAAAACATAGGCAGGAGTTTACAGAGCTTTAGTAGTGTCTGTATAATACTGAACATAGCCTATCATATTCGAAAAACATTTTTATGCGTTAGTCGAATCTATTATCAGAGGCCACTGAACAGGATTAATAAAACAAAAAAATTCTGCTATTTTTTTTGTCCCATTTCAAGTCCCGTTTTCCTCAAGAAATGTCAATTTTTCATCGCATATGTTCTCATCAGATTGTGCAGATACTGTATGGAAGTGAGCAAAAGTCATCTTAACATTTAAGTCTATCTATCTATCTATCTATCTATCTATCTATCTATCTATCTATCTATCTATCTATCTATCTATCTATCTATCGCTGTGGAAGTGAACAACACTGCTTAAAATCTCTCTCTCTCTCTCTCTCCCTCTCTCTCTGTACATTGTAGCATTACTGATATTTCTCTTGTGTGCGGAAAATATTGTAACATGTAATTTTAAATTGTACCCCCCCCCCCCCCCCCCAAAGAACGTATATTTCACAATGCAATATATATAATTTCACGGTAAAAATAAATAAACTGAAAGCATGCATTAATTTATGTAACCTATGCACTAATTTAACATTTTATGTTGAAAGGGGCATTCCTCTTATTAGAATTAAGTTTTTTTTGTGTCCTAAATTTTTTTCTCATGGCATTTATGTTGCATGTGGCCTTTCACATGATATTATTATAGGTACATTTTACAGAAACATTTTAATAGCTCAAATAGGTTGGTGCATTAATATTATAGAATTTAATTACACGTGCAGTAAAGACATTTGAATTATTTACCAGAATTCCATCTTGTAATACTTGTATGTTGTCATAAGAATTTTACAGTGTAGAGAATTAGGTAACTATGCAATTTAAGTAGGTGGATGGAGGGGTTGATGGACACAGACATAGGTGGACTGTTTTCTTTCTGACTTTGTCACAGTTGTTGCATTTGCACCTTAAAATGCTTAATTTGACAAGGTGCTTATTTTTATGTACCTTGTTGACTTTAAAAACTCTCTTTTTCCCACCATTTTTCTCTCTCGCACTGTATAATATGTCCAGTCTTATTAATCTTTTTAATGAAGTGCACAGTTCAGGATATCTGCAGGGCTTTGCTATAATGAATAGCACAGGTTGCATGGGTCTTGTAGTACTGGACAGCAGGCATGATTGATTGGTGTTCATATGTTTATGCATTAGATTTATACCCGGCAGACTAACCTCAGAGAGCGACACAGAAATAGCTCATAACTGCCCACCAGAACAGTCTGTCACATATAGCGGCTCGTAGAGTAAAAGTAGCGACTTGTGAAGAATAAATAATCCTTCCAAGGCATAAAATGTCATAGATATAGTTGCTGGTATGTTGTGAATGAAATAACAAGCAAATCTTTTGATTGATATTGCAAATCCACTCTTGGAAACTAAAATCTATCTTTTGGTGTTGAAATCAATGTGACTCATTTGACGTGACTTGAAGCTGACAAGATGAATAAAAATCCCCCACGCTGCTGTTTAAAACCATTTTTGCTTTCAGCAAACACCTTTAAACTCGTGCAGTGTTCCTTCACATGCGTTAGTGCTTAGTGACTCAGTCTAATGGAAATCTAATGGAAATTATAGAATGAAGTTGCACTGCCGCAGCACGACATTAACCTCCCTCGTATTCAGTTTTAGCTTTCTTGAGAACGTTTGTGTGCCAAACAACAGCGGATTATTGTGCATACTAAAGTCCTCATTATATTTCCCTCCCGGTGTAGGTAAATGTCATATGGTATTGGGATTGAAATGCCGTTGGACAGAAAGCATGATTACTGTAGTTCAGCTCTGAGATCTGCTCGATTCATCATGGTGTCATGTTGGTAAATAATGGGCCCTTTTTTCATGAATGCAAATATTTAGTGGCTTTCTTCTATCAACAGTGCTCCAGTGATGAGACAAGGCCGCGGGTATTGCAGTTGTGGCTTTGAAGTTATTTCTCATATAATGTCCTTGGCCAAACAAACAAGGCTGCGCTGCCTTCAAGGCTCTCTTGATGCATTTTTAATAAGAGGCGCTTCGAAAATTGGGCAGCGTGTAAGATGGGAAGACCAATGAAATAACTTTTCATCTCATTTGAAATTATTGATCTAGGTCCCGCTCGGTTGGTCGTGGTGTAGATGGTCTGGTGTGGTGTTGAGTTTGCGAATCCACATGGTGCTTTCAGTCTCTCAGTTGGAGGTTGTCCTTGATATCTAGTGCTTAGCTTTGTTGTCCAAAAACAGTTTTGGTATCGGAAATAGTTCAGCCATCGTTTACTTGTCCCCATTCTGCTGTTTTCACACCAAAAGTTTTTTTTTTTTAAGAATCTTTTAGCAATTCTGGTCTGAGGACTGTTCGTAATGACCAGAACACTATAAATACAAAACAAAACCCATTTTTATTCTCTTGGTTTCAAATAAAAAAATGCCATGTGTTATGACAGGTTTGACATTCTTGACGCCGAACCAACATTGGGTCTTTAAATCAAAGTATATCTTATTGATTATTGGAGTATGCATTGCAAGATAATACTATTTCAGGCTTTGTGTTTTCATAATTTCACATTTAATTCAAAATGTTACCTGCAGCTACTTGTGAAAATTATTAGCAATTTCTGAGTGAAAATTATTTCTACATCAGTGCTTCCAGTGATATGGGAAGATTTGGTCTTTGTCTCATAAAACTAGTGTACGACTTTAAAAACAGACTTCTTTTATGGTTCCTTTTTGGTCTTTTTTAAAGTATGACAGCTGTGGTCACTATGAACTGTAAACGCATAGTTTGCAGGTTTGGAGCAATAAGAGGATGAGTCAAAAATCTCATTTTCTTGTCTGAATTATTGATTTAAATTGCATGATTCTTTCATTTGCTCAGTTGGATGATGTCCTTGATCTCTAGTACTTCTCTTTGTTGTCCAAAAAGAGCAGATAGCTTAAAGTCTGGGTACTGAAAATCATTCAGTTAAAGTTTACTCGCCCTCATTCTGCTGTATCACACTAAAAAGTGAAATTTTCTAAGCATTTGAAGGCAATCTAGTCTGAGGTCAGGTCATAATGACCAAAACACAATAAAAATAAATCAAAACCAATTTTTGTCCTCTGGCAAAGATCTTAAATCCCTTTCACATTGATTTCAGACTAAAAAATTTCACACATCATGCTAGCCTTGACTTCCTTGACGCCAAACCAACAATGGTTCTTGAAAAACTTGGTCATGGTAAATAGTCTACTATATTATTGTTTTCTGAAGCTTGAAAGGTGCGGTCACTACTGTATAAACAGTCAAAAACGAATAATTTACAGGGACAAAACAAGAAGAGTAGGAGTGAAAATTCTCATTTTTCCCCCTTGAGCTATTCTTTTAATATTCTATCTCTGTTGGCTAGCTTATATATATGTCTTAGAGACTGTCATTATTTTCTAGCATGCATCTCAAGGATACATGTTCATTGACGAGTGATTCTGCTTTAACCAGGGATTGACTGTGGAGGACGTGATGTTGTTCAGATGTTACATGTGCTCAGTATATGCAGCACTATTCACTGCTTTAATTACATGTACAGATGCAAACTGGGGTTTATTTTGAGCAGAAGCACAAGCTGCTGCAGTATTTCAAGAGTCCATTGTGTAGTTACTGTAAATGAATACTTATCATGAGCTTTCTTCAGTAATTTAATTGATCCCCTTAGCTAACATCCCCAGAAGAAAACTAGTTTTCTCAGATTTGTTATAACTCAAGAGGCCTGACTGAGCTCTCAAACTTCGAATACATCTCATATTTTTCTCCTAGAAATGTTAGGAGAAATAAAAGCATAGAGCTATAAATGGATGTGAATAGCAGTTCAGATCAATTTGTTTTGAACTAATTTGATGAAAAATATTTGAGTTCACAGATATGACATTTGTTGTTTGCTGGCTTTGGTATCTGTGCAAATCCTAACATAGTCTGAGAGATGACTGAAGTCTTGTGACTTATTGTGTCTGAAGAATAATAGTGTTACTGGGTAATTCTGCATACATTTATATTTATTTACAATTCCATCAAAAATGTGGTGTCTGTATGATTATTATTATTTTTTATTGATATTGCATATTGATATGTTGTTCTTTTTTTTATTACAGTGCCCCTATTAAGGATTCCCAAATGATTTGCTCAGTGATTCATTTTTTCAAACCCCTTCTTTGCGTGACGCTAATCTGCGGTGATTGGTCGATTTTGTCACCTTTTTATTACATCATGCCTGTAATACCTGATAAAGCAGTGTTTGTGAGCGCAGTGCTGTTTTGTGTACAGCGTTACTGGGAATATTTTTACCGCTCCAAAAGCAGCACCTAGTGGAAAAGAATGAATTTGCTTTCTCATTCACACCAACTTGAAAAGATTAACAAGTGGGCAATGTGCTAATGTTTCATGTTGACTTCAATGGCTTGGGATTCGTTTTGAAAGCGACTCGTTTCAGTGATTCAGAGTAGACTCTTTCTTTTGAGAGAAAATAACTTTTATACACGGTGCACTTTCGGATTCAGAACTTTGCAGGATGTTTTCATTGACTTAGAGCTGTGTTACACACTGCATGAAAGGTCATTTTCAAAAATCCATGTAAAAATCATATTTGTAAAATTTCAAATGTTTGAAAACATTACATATTTTCTGTTCAGAAACCATGGTATATGTAGCAGTCTGATGTTTATCAAATAGTCAGCAGGACTAAACTTTGAATTTGTATTTGTTTATTTTTTGGTTGAAGATGACACATTATCACTTTCAGACATTGACTTGCAGTAAGGCTTTAATGAAAGTTTTACCAATATTACGGTCTTGTTTCTCCACAACATCAGACTCGTGTGTCAGCATGTCGCCTTCAGCAAAAGAGCCAATATGGAACTATTTTCTATCTGATCCTCCTGATAACCTTTATTCAACAACTCTCGAGCTGAAATGCTGTGAAGATCACGTTTAAAAAACAGCATGACCCCTGAGTGGAATAGGGCAGGAAGCAGCTAGGAAATTAATTTAATCAGTCAAGCAGATGACGCTTTAATTGACATTGTGATCCATCATCAACCTCTCCGTCCTTATCAAAGATAATTGACTTGAAATGCTGCTCAGATGTCAGATTTGTCTTGTAGCTATCCGAGTGACTTTTAATATGTGCTTAAAATATTTTGCACAGTCATCTTTCATTCAACTAATGTTGTACTAGGTTTTCTGAAGACATGTTAATTCACTGTACTCTGAGATCTGAGAGACTGGTAGCTTGATGTGAACTAGATTTTCTTGGTTTGAACAAGAATAACACTGCTACTGAATAAAAACATCCAGTCAATCAATAAATTAGTCAGTCAGTCATTTTGGTTTTAAACATCAATGTTTTAAATTATTTAATTCAACATTGATGTTTAGATTTATTTAAACATCAGTATATGGGTTTATTTTTTTAAACCAATGTTTTGATTGTTTAGTATTTATTAACATATCGTTTTATTTTAACATCAGTATTTAGATTTTTTTTTAATTTAAACAGTGTTTTGATTATTTGTTTAAACAAATGTTTTTATTTTTATTTTTTTAAACATCAATATTTGGATTCATTTATTTTAACATTAGTTTTTAATTCATTTAATATATTTACTTTATTTGTTAATTTGTACTTTTAATTTGTGTAACTTGATGGAATTTTTTTTTATTTCTTTATTTTACCGGAGTTTGTAAATTGAGCAACCATTTAAGCACTATTTTATTTTTTATTATTTTGGATTAATATTTATAGTCCTTTTTTGGTAAAGACTATACATACTTAGTTTACACATTCTTTATTCTGTAGCATTTTCTTGCTGGCATATTTCTGTGGTGTTGCTTGGTGGTTGATTAATTATTTTCACAAACATTTTCCAAAATTTGTGGTTCTGACATTGAATGAACATTTTATTCATTCTATGTCTGCCATTATTGTTATATATAACATGCATCAATAATTTTGAGGCTGAAATGTGAGGTTTATCATTTTATTATACATCATCTTTTTGTAAAAGCATGTATTATTTGAACAATGTTGCTTAAATCATATTTTTTTTCCCCCGTCTCTCTGGAGTTTGCAGGTATGTTATAGATAGATGCTATTGGAAAAAGTCCTGTTTGCAAGTTTGCATTGGAGAACTGTATTGGTTTAGGTATCATTCATGTTTTTAACATAAACCATCTTTAAACAAATCCATAATCCTAAGTATGAGTGACAGTAATAGTAATAGTGATATTGTCTATCCGCTTATTTCCCATCCATTTCTTACCTGCGTATTGTGTTTCCCCACACATTTATCTACTGACATCAGTTTTTCAAACGTCTTGCCTCTGTGGCGCAGTCTTTTGTTTTAAGAAGCTTTCAAAAGTCTCGCTCAGTTGCACAACCTCTCTCTGCTCTTTTATCAGGCAGCGCTTCACAGGGTTCACCGGAGAACGGCTTGAGTGACAAACACTGCTTAAGTTCATTACACAAACCCTGGCTCTTGCCTTCTCGTCGAGGAATCCCTTGTCTTAGAAAGCGGGCTTTTTCTCACAAATCGAATAACAGATGGCAGACCTGGGCGATTGTAATTATTCAACAGCAAATCAGGAAAGCTTGCTCGTTTATTAACCAAATCAGAGCCAGCAGTAAATTCACCGCCTATTCTAGAAAGCAAAGGGGCCTGTGGTAATTGACACTGATGAAGTTTGATTAGTTGTGTTGGCGAGTTTTGCTTTAATATTCTTGGAAAGACTCCCTGGGTAAGTTTTCAGGCTGCATAATGCTAACATTTGTATTGTTTGTGCTCGCTTCAATAATTCAGTGCTTTCAATTCCGATTACGTCATTCTGTTTCTTGTCAAGCGATTGCTTTCTGTCAGAATGGATTACCTTTGATCACTGGCTTAGTGGTTTCTTTACTTCTGAGTGAATTTAATCCATGTTTATTGGCTGTTTTGAATTTCTTGAAGTGTTTTAGATTTAGGAAATCTTTGTCAGTTAGACATGAAGCATAAACTGGCATATTACGTTCCTTAAAGGGACAGTTCACCTAAAAATGTAGCTTCTGGCATCATTCAGGTTGTTTCAAATCTTCCTCCAGGAAAGCAAATAGGTTTTGAACCACTTGAGGGTGAGTAAATGATGATAAAAATGACATCTCTTTTAGTGCCTTAATGTGATTTGATTACAAAACAAAATATGGGTGCAAGAGGCATCTGTGATTAAATGATGCATGCAATTACATTCAAAGTGATTTTTAGTGGATGTACCTTAATTATGAACAGGTTCCACTAACCAGGAAGTGTACAAATAGGTTTTTGGCTGTGTCAGAGAAGAAAATGTAGCTGCCCAGTCAAACAGTGATTTAACAAGTAGCCCTTTTGTATGAATTCACCTCCTAAGAAAAGTCCAAATTACCTAAATGTCACATTTAATGACCAAGAACAAATTCAGGTAAGCTTTACAAATAAATAAATAAATAAAAATTACACATTTAATGTTTACAATGCTTATTTCCCAGTAGAAATGGAGTCATCACTCGATAATTTTTTTTAATGCTATTGTTATAATATTGTTTAATCCATTTAAAACCTTACTTGCATTCTAAACCTTGTGAAGCCTGAAATAATAGTTAATTATTTTTTTTATTTATTCAATTTTTTTTTAATGGGAAAGTTTAGACAAACCTTTAGACAAAATCTAAAAAAACAACAACAACAAAAACCTTGTCTATTTAGTGAATGTTATTTTGAATATATTATCTTATATCATGATTTTATGGATCATATAGCATGATATAGGAAAATATGGAGCTCACTTGAGGAGGAAAAAACAGCTCCGTTTTATTCAGAGGCCCAAACTGAGCAAAAATGCAATTTGGTACATGTTTATATGGCCAAAAAGTATGATGAAATTCTGATAGCCTTTATAAATTTATGGGATGTTTATGACAACATAGCAGACTACAGTAAATGCATATAAATATCAGTTATCATTCTATATCTTATAAAATGTCTAGAGATTATATTATATACTTAGATTTATGACCAATGCTCTGTAGTTTAAACCCATATAATGCAATGCAATACATTAATGGTTGAGAGATGAACAAATAAACATTCCCCAAATGCATGATGATCATATCTGATGCTCACATTTCAACATGATTTTTCTAAAAAATGATGATCAAGTAAACCTAAGTTGTTTCAGTCCAGTGAGTGTTCATCTTAATAACATTACTAACAATATACTCATAAGTTATTCTTGCATTAATTTATAAAAATCAGCATCAAAAACACAGGTGAAGGTGGATGTTTGTACAATTATCCTAAAAGGGCTTTTATTTGCTAAGAGGTCTGGAACTATCAATCAGACAACAGAAGGCATATAGCTGATTATCTGTAACGGGTTATTCAGCAATGTCTTGATAGTGTTGATCATTTAGAGTGATTAGAAATGTGTGTATTAAATATAATATAGTATGTTTTATAGGGTTAATTCTCTCTCTCTGAACTTTATGCCATTAATGCATCATGTAAACGTGTTTAGTGACTGATGGGTTTGAGGAAATACTCTATTTACAGTCAGCAATGATTCATGTATTCAGATTCACAAAGATAAACAGGCTCTCAAGATAAACTGAGTATTTGTATCTCATTTTCTGTATTCATGTGTAAAACTTGAGGAAGTGCACCTATAAGTGTCCAACACCTTTTGGAGTACTGTACATAATGGTTTTTGATCACTTAAATTAAGATGAAAACATTGTAAAGCAAAAGAAACAGTTGTTTGGTTGCTAAGCCGAAGGTTTGCCCTTTCCTTTGGCTTCAAAGGGCCATCTCCTCTGCTTTGATCAACCTGACTCATGTTGAGATCCCTGTTGCCTCATCTACCGACTAGCTTTGCTACAAATCAATACTGGCTTTTGATTGCAACTTACAGAGTGGCTGATAGTTTGTTTTATAAACAAGAGCGTGGGTCTGTCTGAGATGACCCCCAGCTGGGTGTGACGGCTCTTATGACAGAAATGATTGATCCACAGCCATGTCTAATGGTTTTTCAGCTTGTTAACATACTGCAGGTCTAGAGGGCTAGTGATCGTGATACTGAATTCAGCCTGTTATTCTTCAAATAGCGCTGAACAGCATTGCAAGTATAATGACTGTTTTCAAACCGGTTTCTTAAATACTTGTTTGGATGAAAAGATTGTTCTGCACAAACTCATGCATTGATTTAATCAGTCTTACTGGCTCTATCGTTCTATCTATCGTTCTATCTGTCATTCTAATTACCAAGCAGATTTATAATGTTCCATTCTACTTTTCAACTCATTGCAGGTTAAACCATTCCACTTGGAGTTATAGTGTTGTTTAAAAGGGCGTACCTACCAATGAATCAAGCCTTTACTGGCTTGCATTTTTGTATCCAGTCACCTCAGACTGAATCACAGAGCTACAGTGACCCTTCTGGAAGCTTAAACCTATTTTCTCAGTCTGTCTGCATGCATATCCCTTCGTATCTTATAGACACAAGGCCCTAAGATGAAGCCGGCGTGGATGCGCTTTTCCGTACAAGCCTTTGGAGCTTGTCAACTCTGATTCTTCTATGGCCATCTGGTTATGTGTGAAGAAATAAGATTGAGGTGTATTGTCATATCTGTTCTGCATCTCCAGTAGCAAAACAAATTGATTGAGCCCTCGTAGGTCTGTACATTGGCTGGCGGGTGGAGACAACGTGTTAAAATCGCAGCAGGAGCAGCTGGGTCCCTTCTTTGGCCCGCATTCTTATTTGAATGAGATTTATGTGTTTAGATGTTGATTCGTATGACTGACCTATTTTCTCCACTTGGCGATCACAGCGTGATGGTAATGCTGTTTCTCGTATCAATTTATAGCGGGCGGTAGCAGGCGCATCGCCATCATGGTGTCAGCGGTCACCCCGGGGAGGGCAGCATATAATCAGAGTGATTGGTGGATGAGACGAGATTTACCACCGTGAAAGTAAAGCTGAATGAGGAACGCAGATAAAGCATCTAAATGAATTTTGGGGCGATGTGATCGTGCATGATGGAGATTGAGTGTTTGTTTTGGGGCGGCGCCTTTTCAAAGTGGTTTTGAAGCAAGTTTACATTGATCTCTAATGGATTCTGTTCCAGAAAGGTCCATTTCTGGAGCTGTTTCATGCCATTTACTGGGTTAAAGATTAGTCTGGCCATAACCCTCCAAGCAAACTATAATAAAGCGATTGCAGCATTCGATAGAAATCTTTCAGAAGTGATTAACACGCATGTTTGATGTGAAGGCCTCCATTGTGCCCTCCTGTAGCTCGGAGAAAATGTGCGGACCTTTTAAACATTTTTTGTGCAATTCTTCTGACTCCATTCTGCTTTTCACTATCTAATCAGTTCCCTACGGATACGATCAATTCCTTTATTACATTTTTGCTTATCCTGTTTTATTCAGAAGGATAGCGTTTAGTTTTTATATATATTTTTTCAACCGAGTGGATTTTAAATAGGCTAAATGTTGGTTTTATTTTTATATTCTTTAAAATTACTGTACTGTCTTTTTTTTAAGCCAGGGCAATCAACAGTGGTCCTTTAAAATTTGGCAGGACATTGTTTTTGGTTTGTTCTTATTTGTTTTAGATGTTTTTTTTTTTTTGGTGTTCTTTTAGTTTAGTTCTTTTGTTGTGCTTTTGTTTTATTCTATTTTAGGTTTTGTTTTCTATTTTATTTTAGTTTTTTTGTTTTGTTGTTATACATTTTATTTTAGTTTTTTAAATCATGTTTTGTAGGACATTTCTTAAAATATTGATGCAGCCGTACTGATGATGTTTTGAGAGGATTCATGCTCATATAAAGTTATACATCCTAAGTGTTTTATTCTTTTATCCTTTTATTAATGATTTTATTATTCATTCAGCATAAAAAAACACAGATAATGATAATTTTGTTAGCAAATATATAGTGTAGATTCCTTGTCAAAACAAGCAAAACATAAGGCTTACTTGATGTCAGTAATTACCTTTTAATATTAAATTGCATCTTTTTATTCTCATTTACAAAAATGTTGTTTAATAGTAGTATTGAGTTCGAGTTTTGACATTGGACTGTAGTATTTGTCAGATTAAAGAAAGGAAGAAAATAACTATAACATTCATGTCTACAAGGTATGAATTTGTGCTCAGCCTTTAAAACCAAATGCCAAATGGCTGTGCAAAGGGCTTGACGACGCTGCAGAAATAACCCTAATTTCTAAGAGTCTATCTTGTGCCTTCTCTGTGTAGATTAAGGGCAGTCAAGGATTGAAATCACCCCGTGATGTGACACTGAGAATGGAGACAAAGGCTGATTTTGGTCATGATTGTCTCCAATTACAGCTGCCCCAAAGAAATTAATGGTTTAGCATTATCCAGGCAGAATGACTCTTTCCAAAACAGCTGCATAGATGTAACGACCCCCTGCTGAAGCGCACAGATGAACGTCCTAAAATTCAGATTAGATGAATGTGGGAATGAATTCTTGAGAGTTCTATGTTAATACACTAAGGGTACATAACTACAGTATCACCTAATGTATGATTATTATGATTATTATTAATAGTAATAAACATGATGCTTTAATAATGACAATAATGCATTCTAGTAAGTGCATTACAATGATTTTATCTTTTTATCATTTATCATTGCCTCTTATTGCTTTATTACATCATGCAGCTCGGGTTGTGTATAGTATTCTCACTGTTTTCTCATTTAGATCTCATTTAGATCTCATTTTGGTCCATAGATGTGCCGATTTCACAATTATTAGACCAGTTATAATTGTTTAGACCACTTTGATGCTAGATATCTGGTTGCAGACCTAAGTACAATAAAAGTGTAAACCTAATCAAAATCATCCACAAATGTTGTAGTTCAGTCTAGTTTTGTTCTTATAGTAAAATGCATTGTATTTAAGTTCTTTTAAGAAGATGCATTTGCAACTAAAGTCTTAAAATCTAAGACTTCCTTGGTAATCTGTACTGTAAACGGCACATCATTTGTCATTTTATCTTTGATGTGGTTTCTAGAAGGTTTTTAAATGTGGTTCTGTGACGTAACCTAACTGCAATCAAATTGAAAATGTATGAAAACGTTTTGTACTTGCTGGAATTGTCTTTTTTTAATTAGCCATAAAAGGTTTGTGATTAAAGAGATTGGGCATTTGCAGAATTTGCAAAGTCTTTGGTGCGGTGTATAAATGTTTGTTTGATGTTGAGCCTCTGGGCAGAAACCAATGGATTCGTGGGTTTTTTAACATGATTTTCTGAATATATTTTTCAAGTCATTTTGAGATCCCCATATAATGCAATAGTGATGCAACAGACACGGTCCTGACTTTTCTTTTTAACTGCTTTATAACCAACCTTTCAAAATAGATTGTACTGGTTCTAGTTGCTGATTTGTGTTCCATCAAATCTAAATTAAATATGTTCACTGCACTTTTCCATAGCAAATGTTAGTTTTAGTATTGTACTTATTAGGATGCAATTTAAATTAATATATTGCGTTACTTTATCTCACAGTATTGTATGTTCCCTTTTAAAATCTATTCAATGGTGCATTCATATCAGGCCATTACGTCCTAATGAAGGAGCCTGCTGTTGTGCATCATTCCTAAAGATAGCCTTTATCCATGATTCTTTGCAGTATTGCACTGCCTCTTTTACCTTATTCCTTAATTCAATCCAAATTTTAATGACAGAACCAAATTTAAAGACATGACCGTTCGTTCTGGAGTATTTCACAGATTTAGTTTGTGGGAAATGGCTAGAAACCAATTAGAATATTTTTGCTCTAATTGTAACATTATTTGGAAATTATTATGATTCTCTGCAATAAAAATTAACTTTTTTATATGCCTGTAGATGGAATTGTTTTAGTGTGGAGTTCTGTGTGTGTGTTTCATGTCTGATGAATCTTACAAACCTGTTAAGAACATCTTCGGATCATATTTCACTCATAAATCCTCTAGGAAGGAGTACAAAAAAAATGTATGCCTGTTTTACATATGCATGCTAATCCCTCCTCATAATCATTACTGTAATGAGAAAATATATATATATATCTGTATCCTTAACACTTCTATAGCTTACAAAAGCAATCAATATATTGCAGTGTTTGAGCCTCACAGCCTTCATAAGGTATTGCATAACTGTAGTGTTGCAATATAATGACTGTTTTTGCAAGCTACTGGAGTGTGTGGGATTTTCTCTTTTCTTTTCATGATGTTTCAGTTTCATGTGCCACCTGCCTGTAATCATTCAGATTGAGTATTTATTTTCTAAATAATTTTACACCAATGCAATAATGTTCCAGTTACAAGCAGTTTATTTGACCTCACTGAAAGTGAATATGCAATGCAACAATCAGAATCAATTAGAACATATCTTATGTGTAGAATGGGATTTTGAGCCAATGAGATTTCAGAGTGGGCAGGGTTTTTAGGAGTGATAAATAGAAACCAAATTGTGGCTCATTGGATCATCAACTGCATGGACAAGTGTTGCAGTAATGACAATCTAATGAAAATCCAAAAGTAAAACATGCCGATAAGTTAAACTAATGAGAATTTTCAAGAAAATGTGCTAAAATGTAATAATCGTCAGAGGTGTCTCTGTTTTCTTTATGCATTATTGATGCGTTTCTCTTTGCTGTTCTTTTGAGGTGAATGTGCATGTGTGGAGTGATTAGATCTGAGATCGGTATGAGATGAGTCAATGCAGGCCCTTCCCTTCTGAATTCATTCTCCTTGCCTTCCTGGCTGACAAGATTGAGGAAAAAAGAATGGGAGAGAAAAGATCCTTGATCTCAGGGAGTTGGCAAAGCTAATTATGCCTTAAGGGAAGCGGAAGGGGATAAATGGAAAAGCTCAATTAATTCTGGTTGTCATTACCAGTCTATTTGCTCAGGTTGATGCATAAAAAGCCCTACTAATTTATGTGTAGCAGGTGGTAGATGCACACCCATGATGGTGGATGGGTTGACATATGGGTAACGGTCAAAAAAATAAATAAAAAACGAATGTCTCCTAGAGCAGCCATCTGACGATGGTGACTCAAACTTTCACACAGTTATAGTAATTCATGTCACAACTGAACCAATATAGGCATCAGCGTAGAAACTGGCATGATTTGACTAATGTGATTGTGATGTCAGATGTCACCAGTTCTTTTTCTTTTTCAGAGAGTTAAGAAATGTTTTTGCTGCTGTATTAATCTCATAGAGGAATACTAACTAGCTATACAAACAACTCCCAGAGGATAACTGTATCGCTCAGAGATCGTTGTGTCATAACTTATAAAGAGAAATCTTACTTCCATAATATGGTTTATTTCACAGTTAAGCAGAGTATGTGAGAAATAATTGAACGTTTTACATCAGGAATTAATTCGAATGGGAAAAATGTTTGTAACAATCCAATGTTTTCTTTTTAAATCTCCAGTTCATTCCAGTTGAATGCTCTGTAAGTCTGAGTAACCAAGGGGAGCAGGGTTTAGTGAAAAATAAATTTCTGATGGATAAAATTAATAATTCTGTCTTTTATTAGTGCTGAATATTCAGTTTCACATAGTATTATATCATATTTCAGAAGTAAAACCAGTTGCAAATGTTTCATAGACTTCTGTAGGTTATGGCTGTTATGGACTCATTCTCTTTTCTTTTTCTTTCTGTATTGATCAGAGGTTGCTCTGCCATACCTAAGGAGACTTACAGTGTGAAATGCACTTCTCAAACCATTTTACTTCCATAATTTGGTGTATTTCACAGTGAAACAAAATATCTTAATAAGAAATAATACATTTTTATGAGTCAGGAATTTATTTAATTCTTAAAACTGCCGGTAAAGTTCCAGTGAACTGGGAAATCACCAATTCATTCTAATGGAATGCTCTGTAAATCTTGACTAGCAACAGTAACCAAGGGGGCGGAGTTTAGTGAAAAGTCGATTTCTGATGGATATAATCAATCATCCTACATTTATTAGTTAAAGATCTTGAAATATGTCAAAATACAGAAGTAAGACTGGTTGCAAATGTTTCATGTTATCTTGCAAATAGTCTCAGCCTCAGACATCATACCCACACACCGCTGCCTGAAAGTTTGGTTGCTTTACCTGTCAGACATATGGCTTCTTGGGCAGTCCTTGGCATTCAAAGTGGCCAAGGTTTCCAGACTTTCTGCCATCACTCTGAAGGTCTGGCTACTGGAGACCTAACTTGCAAGGCAAATGTGATTTTTCTTTCTTTTTGTAGGTTATAACAGTCATAGACTCATATTTTCTTGTCTTTATCTTCCTTGCTCAGAAATTGTTCTGCCATAACTCAGAAGATTTACAACATGAAATGCAGTTCACAAACCATTTTAATTCCATAAGTTTGTGTGTTTGACAGTTAAGCAGAGTATGTGAGAGAAAACGTTTCATATCAGGAATTGATTTGATTGGGAAAAATGGATGTAACATTCTATTGAACTTTGAAATCTCCAATTGGTTCCAATGGAATGTTCAGCAAACCTTGTCTGAGTAGCAATAGGAACCAAGTGAGTGAAGTTTCATGAAAAGTCCATTTCTGATGGATAAAATCAGTCATCCTACCTTTATTAGAATTGAATATCCTGTTTTACTTAGTATCACATCACATTACAGAAGTAAAGTTAATTGCAAATGTTTGTAGAATTTTTTTGTAGGTTATGACAGCTATAGACAATAGATAGAATAAATAATTCTATCTTTATTATAGTCAAAGATCTTTGGAAATACCTCACAGTACAGAAGTAAAGGTTGCAAATGTTTCATGTTGACTTGCAAGGCATTTGTGATTTTTTTTTTTTTTTTTTTTAATTTCTTTTTGTAGGTTATGGCAGTTATAGACTCATATTTTCTTCTCTTTCTGTTCCTGTATTGCTCAGAAATTGTTCTGTCATAACTTGGAAGACTTACAACACGAAACGCAGTTCACAAACCATTTTACTTCCATAATTTGGTGTGTTTCACTGTGAAACAGAATGTGTAAGAATGAATTACTTTCTGTGTATCAGGCATTGATTCACTTCTTAAAACGGCACATAACGTTCCAATGAACTGAACTAGTCTCCAATTCATTCCAATGGAATGCTCTGTAAATCTTGTCTGAGTAGCAACAGTAACCAAGGCGGGCGGAGCTTACTGAAAGGTCAATGTCTTATGGATAAAATCAATCATCCTACCTTTATTAGAAATGGATGTCCTGTTTCACTTAGTAATAGATCACACTACAAAAGTAAAAATGGTTGCAAATGTTTCATGTTGACTTGCAAGACATTTGTGATTTTTCTTTTTGTGGTTATGGCAGTTATGGACTTATATTTTCTTCTCTTTCTCTGTTTTTAAGGTTTCATTTATACATGTGGTGGGACATTAAAAGGGAAAAATGGGACCATAGAAAGTCCAGGTTTTCCTCACGGGTACCCAAACGGAGCGAACTGTACGTGGGTTATTGTAGCCGAGGAGAGGAGCAGAATTCATCTAGTTTTTCAGTCCTTTGCTGTGGAGGAAGAATATGACTTTTTATCTTTATATGATGGACATCCTCATCCTGCAAACTTCAGGACAAGGTAAGCAATCATTGTTTGAAATCAAGAGTTTTGTGCTTTGAGACTGCTAGTTATGCTTGAAGTTGGCACAATTCATTTTTAGCATATGTACAGTACGCATCTGAAGTTTACGGTCTTATTCTGGAAAACGGAGCAGAAATATTGATGACATCATTTCAGGGGCATATGCAAATTGCCTCTGTAAAATGAGAATGTCCTTCCCACTGATACCACCTGCTGCTGACTGGCAATAGCAAGTTACAAATCGTGATTCATGACTGTGACATCGACTAAAGCCTATTGGCCATAAAAAGGAAAGGGAGCCCTTCGATATGTCTCAGCCCAACTTCCTGTTTCAATAAGAAATATGTCAGCTCAGGAGAGGCTGTGTAAGTAAGAATAATTCAGGTGGTCATTCTCACAAAATAAACCCAGACAGGCTGAGGGGGACTGAAAGGTTCTTTTTAATCCTGCTTTTTTAAAATTAATTTTCAAATAAATAACTAGGGATGAAATTATCATTTGCTTTCATCTCACATAAAAGAAAATATTAAAGCTCGGAGTAATCTGAGAAACACAAAACTAGTGGTTTCCTGGAATAATAGTCAATTATAAATTTTAGCATTATTAATTTAGGTACCACCCACAAGTTAAAATCTATTTACATATATGAACATACACAATACTGCCTTTTCTACTTATTTTTAATTAATAAGTGAGCTTGAAATATTAATTTGCTCTCTATTCTCACATAAAAAGTCACATAATTCTTATATCAATTTTTTTTAGCTCAGAGTAAAATGAAACTAGTGGTTTCCAGGAATAATAGTCGATTATTAAGTATAACATTATTAATTTTAGTACCATCTGGAATATAATTTAATATACATTTTTCTATTATATACTCTCTTATATGTATTAAATGTGCATGATTCTGCTTTTTCTACCTATTTTCAAATTAATAAGTGGGATTGAAATATTGATTTGAGTTCAGATGTTTTTGTGGAAAAGAGCACAGATTAATACGACAGACATGAAACTAGTTTCCTGAAATAACTGTCTAATTATAAAGTTGACCATATTATCTGCAGGTGCTAAGCATTCAACATTTTTTCCCATTATATATTTTTATATATATGTGGAAAGTACATGATCCTGCTTTTCTAAATTAATTTTCAAATAAATAAGTAAGCATGAAATAATAATTTGCTCTTTCATCTCACATAGAAGATATTAAGAGTAATATGAGACATCAAACTGGTGGTTTCCTTGAACAATAGTTAATTATAAAGTTAGCATTATTAATTTTGGAACTGCCTGTTCACTGAAAATTTGACGTTAAAAAATAAATAAATAAATATGGTACTGAATGTCCATAATTCAGTTTTTTCTACTTATGTATTTTGCTGTTTCTACTCTTCTCTTATCTTCTGCTTCTACTGTTATCTCGCATAAAACACACACACACACACACATTAAAACTAAGTAATATAGGAGATATTAAATTAGTGGCTTTCTGAATTTATAAAATTTAGTGTCATTACTTGGGTACCATCTTGTCACTGATCATTTACATTTTCCCCATTAAATACTCTTAATATATGTAATGAATGTACGTGATCCTGCTCTTTTTTTCTACTTATTTTCAAATTAAGTAGCCTTGAAATATTTATTTGAGTTTAAATGTTTTATGTGCAAAGGGTGCGCAGAATAATATGAAACAAGTGGTTTCCTCAAATAAAAGTTATTTAAAAAGTTAATTAAAAAGGTTAGAATATGATCTGCTTGTATTGTCTGGTTACTGAGCATTTGAAGTTTTTCTATTATTTACTCTTTCTATGTATACTGAAGGCTTTCCCACAATTTCCTCAAATAAAAGTAGTATTTCAGAGAGCTTTGTTTAGTTGATGAAGTATACTCATGTCATACGCAGTACTCATTTAGGGAATTATGGACCTGATTACCAGCATTACATGGGGCAGAAACTCTTCTAAATGCTTTAAAGCACACAAAATTAACCTGCACTAACTCTCCTCTAATTAAAGGGTAAACCAATTATTGCAGCGAAACTCTCCACAAGCCAGGAACGAAATCAGCAGACCCCCTGTGTTCAGGTAGCTGGAATTCACTCGTAGCAATTACCATGATTGAAAGTGTTTATTTTATGGCAATCTGGGAATCACAAATGCTGAATCCAAAAACGGACACTTCATTGGCTGAACAGATTGCAAAATAAGCCACACATTGCACACGTGATGTCATTTCCTCACCAATCCTTCTATTAAAATGTCAGATACGATATGATAAAATTTTTTTGCCAAAGTATTTGTTTTTCTCTGAATACATCCACTTATGATTTGTATTTGGTGTCAGAGATAATTTAGAAAGTAGATCAGTGCAACAGGATTAATTTTGATGTTTTGAGTTTTTTTTTTTTTTCATGTTGTTTGAAAACTCTTATGCGCACCAAGGCTGAATTTTTTATTTAATCTAAAATGCATTAAAATAGTGATAATGTAAAATATCTCATATTTAAGTGTAATTCCTGTTATGGCAGGGATATCATTGTATTTGCATCAGAAATAATCTCATTGTCATCTAATTTGCTGATTTGCTGCTTAAGAAACATTATGTAAAACATATTTATTTGCACAGCGCGCAAATATACTGTGTGTGTGTGTATATAGATATTCATTTTTGTTATTTTTTGCATCATCAAAATTCAGCTTTGCAATTACACTTTAAAAATACTAAAATACAACTAATTTTAAGTTAATATTTCACATGATACAATTTTTACTGTATTCCTGATTAAACCAGTGCAGCCTTGGTGAGCAGAAGAGACTTCTTTCAAAGACATTTGTAAAAAAAATCGTTGGTTTTCCAAAATCATTTGCATTAATCGATTATTTACAAAATGAACACGTATAACAATAGTAAGGCTATCTGCACTGGCATCTGTAATAAGCAATTAATACAAATGAAAACATATTTGATATATGTATACATAATAACCTTTAAGTCACTTTTGAGAAGAAAATTAAATGTTTGAAAAATTCAAAATGCACATGACTTCCATTTTCTCCGACTTGAGAAGAGCAATAGCTTCTCTGATAATATACTAAAGAGCAGCAGTTATGGCAGGACTGGTTAGTAATGTTTTTTTGTGGTGGGCTTAGCAAAGTGTCATTTGTAGTTTTTGAAAGTATGAGCACAGAGCTTTCCTCTCTTACCAAGATTTTTGTTGATTTTCCACAAGTGCCGTCTGGTCACTGAATATTTGAAGTTTTTCCATTATATACTCTCTTTAATAGACCTTAGATTGAATCCAGCAAATCTTTGCAAAAACACATTGTGGAATAACAGCCAGCCCTTCATTATCTAAGCTGTAAGTAAATCAATAGTTTTTGTTCCCTCTTCTGCAGACATGGCACTTCATTTGCAGTTATTAAAGCATTAATCTTTTGAAGAATGTAAAAGCAGCGATGCCAGCTGTACCGTGTTCTCTATATATATAAATTTATATATATGTGTGTTTATATGTGTGTGTGTATATATATATATATATATATATATATATATATATATATATATATGTATATATATATATATATATGTATATAACTATATAAATATATATAACTTTTTTGAAATGACATTTTGATATCAGATTTCATATTTTTGGGCCTCACCTTTTCTTTTTTTTTTTTTTTTAGTTGTCAAGGCAACATTTCTTCAGTCTATGTGGATGAATCATCAGTATTTTTGGTCTGTTTTCCCATAAGAGAAAAACTGTACATTTTAAAAGTGTTTGTAATATAAGTCAGTTTTGTTAACTTTTAGAAGACATTTGCCAAAACCTGCAAATATTTTGCATGAGTCATACAGGAAAAGTTACAAGTAAGATTTTCATTAGATTTCTAGCAGCATACAGTACCTGTACTATTTTTCTTTCAAATTTTAAACTGATTTTGTGTATCAGCATCTGCATCAGCGATTTATTTTTTGTCGGAAGGTCCTGGCAGCCGACATTTCAGGATATAACTTTTTTTTGTATCTGGCAAATAGGGAAATATTTAGCTTTCCTCTGGTGACCCTTGATTTCAACACGTTCAGGAAAAATCCATTTATCAAAGCAATTCAAGCAGATGCTTTTGATACGTTACTTATCCCATAACTGCATGACATCGCAATTTGTCATTTTTCCGTTCAGAACGTGCCATCCCTAAAATAGCACCGCACGACTTGTGGCAGCACAACCTGAAGGAAATCACAGAGCATCCAGAATGAGGATAAAATATCTCCAATTAAAAGTTGACCTCGTGTTTGATGAGTCAGATTAGAGACTTTCATTACAATGTGACAATTAGTTAATTGTGCTTTTGCACAGAAATCTAAAAATCTTAATTGATAGCTTATTTTGACCTGTGCTTGTTATTAAAGCTCAGTGTCATACTCTGGCAAGCATAATATCTCATAATATTGGAAAAAATAAATTATTTTACAAATTAAAGACAAAAAACTATTGTCTTTGTCTGTATGAAAATCCTTCCTAGCATGTCAAGCTAATTACATGCTTCGGCTTTGCTAATGTTACAAACAAGTTAAAGCTACAGATGAACATATTACACCTTAACTGTGATGATATGATTTAAAGTGTCATGAAACGCCTCGTTTTAGCGCAGGTCAGTTCTCACCATAGTTTTGAAACAAATGTTAACCGAGAGGAAAGGAGAGCATGCCATAACTGTCTGAGCTCCAATCAGCGTTATTTTGATTCAGTGAGGTTAAAGGAAGAGTTCATCCAAAAAGAAAATCATTATTTAATCAACCTCATGTTGTTCTTAATGTGTTTTTTTTCCCCGGTGCAGTGTGAATGCAAAAAGACAGTTTTGCATGTAATTACAATAAAAGAGGCTTTTAAGCATTTATTATTACATTACATTTGCTTATTTTTAAGCATTCGTTATAGTATTTTTTTAATATTTTAAATTACATTTTTATCTTTTCAGTTTTTTTTTGTAATTTGCATGCATTTTAAAAGTAATTTTCATGCATTAATTATGCCTTGTAAAGCACTTCATAATGCATTGTGTGATCTCATGAATAATTGTAAACTGTTTTAATGCATATTAATATTTACCTATTCATCATTACACCTATACTATAATGTATAATGCAAGTATAGTGCATTAAAGCACACAACAAACAAATCTTCAAATATTATGCATTTTAACTTTGATTACAATTACATAATCATAAAGTACATTATGAAAAATGTAATGTATTATACATAAAGCCTTTAAGTTAAGTGCTATCTTGTTGGTTTAAGATTTAATAATTTTTGTGCTTCAGTTTAAACTTTTCAGTTATTTGTCTAGTCACAACTTCTAATTTTTAACTCCAAACTAATATATATTTTATTTTATTTCTTGTTTATTTTAATTCCTGAGAACTATTTTTGTAAGGTTTTGCTTCATTAAAAGTAATCTGTGGCAAGAAGAATCTTTGAATTGGTTAACGCAGTTTGCAAAGTTTGGGCATATTTCCAATAAAACATCATAAGCCTAAGTAGACATTAAAAACCATTGGTACAATCATTTTAGGCTTTCAATGCATTTGGATAATGCAGTTCAAGTCTGAATGATTCACTCATAAACTGGACTGATCCAGTTCTTAGTGTTTCAGGGATTGGATTGCAGTGGTTAGGATTATCAGTGAAGAATGATTTAAATTAGATCCTCACATATATCACACAATTTGTATGAACTTCTTTTTTGATGCTTTTATTGTGATTTTGCTTCTTTTTTGAAGCATAAAAGCTTCAAAAGCATTAAAGCTTTAGCCATTTATGCTTCAATTGCATGGAAAAGAGTGACCGGCACAATGCAAAATTACACTTTTTGTGCTCAGTGCATGAATGAAAATCATCTTTTTGGACAAGAAAGTGAATAAATACCAAAAGTTTCATTTTTATTTGGGTGAACTATTCCTTTAACCTCTCCAAGAATGTGTTGTAGAGTTTCATGACCCTTTAAAATCAGCCCAAGCGAGACATAAATGAACAACAAACAGAGGCACCACTTCAAAACATCGTCAAGATAAGAGTCAGAATGAAAAATTACGTTCTGTCCTTTTCTTAGCCAGCAGCTCCGATAACAACGTCGCTTTTAAGAGCGCATTCTCCCTATACCTGTAGAAACGCAAATACGATTGCATGAGAAATGACTGAGACGCACTTTTCTTGACCTGATGAATGAATTCAGGTTGAGTGTGAGCAATGCATTTGTCTCTCATGAGGCATTTTGGGAAATTGGTAAAGCATATCTGTAGATTTATCTCTTTTCAGCAGCTGGTTTCAGAGATACGGGGCAGTAGTCAAATACAGATTAACCACAGAGAGACACAGCACATCAGAATCAAGGAGACGCTCACAAAGTCTGATTGGAGAGACGGTGCTCTGTATGCAAGGCCAATCTGAGCAGACTTATTTACTCAACCTTCAGAGCGCACCATGCTAATTGGATACCTCAGTCCGGTCAGATGTGAGCACTGTGCGTCTGAGTAATTGGCCTGTCTTGCTTCTCCTAAATAGTGTCTGCCCAGTCATTTAACTTTGAAGTGTCTTCGCAGCAGAGACGCGCAATGTTTTGCATGCCGAGCATCAACTTTCTTTGATGTACAGTGTCATATTGCAACCATAATTCGTCTTACAAATCTAGGGAGCAAAAGCTCAGGCTCTCTGGTCAGTGCCATCTGGGTGATAAATGACATTTCAGCTCTGCGAGTCGGGCTAGTGGAGCCATTTGCTGTAAATTGATGTAAATCTTCACTGAGGTCATAATGTTTTCTTTAAAGGAGCAGTTCAGATAAAAACGGGGATTCTGTCATTACCCAAAATGACTCCCCTTCATGGTTTCAAATGAAATGAATGCAAATGGAGAAGAATGCAGTTGTTGTTTTTAGCAGCCATAACAGCTGAAAGTGATCAAGACTGTATACTTCAAAAAAGACAAACAAGCAGCATAAATGTAGTTCATATTACTTATTCAGAAGCCATACAATATCCCTATGTGGAACATTTTTAATTAATTGTCTTTTTGGAGCTTGATAGACAATATAAACAGAACTATGAACTGCTGCATCACTATGAACTCTTCAGTGTTTAGAGAACAACAGAGAAATGTTCAGAACATTTATTCATGTAGACAAAAGCCACTTCAATCCAACAAGCAATTCATCTTAAAGGAGCAGTTCACAAATATAAATAAATAAATAAATTGCTAAAAAAGTACTCATCCCCAGGGCGTCCAAGATGTAGATGAGTTGGTTTGTTAATCAGAACCGATTTGGAGAAATTAAGCATTATATAAATTGTTATCAATGGATCCTCTGCAGTGAATGACTGCCATCAGAATGAGAGTCCAAACAGCTGATTCCACAAGTAATCCACACCATTCCAGTCCATCAGTTAACATGCTGTGAATCGAAAGCTGCATGTTTTAATAGACAAATCCATCAATAAGACATTTTTAACTTCAGTCCATTGTTTCTGTCTAAAAAAACAAGTTTCATTTGAATAAGGAGAGAATAGTATAGTCCCAGTACAGTTCTAAAAAAAAAAGTTTGTTGTTTCTTACAAGCCATTAAATGATTACTGGAAACATGTGAATTATCCGTGGATTATTGTGATGTTTTAGCAGCTGTTCGGACTCTCATTCTGACGGCACCCATTCACTGCAGAAGATTCATTGGTGAGCAAGTGATGTAATACTACATTTTTCCAAATATGTTTAAGAAACAAACTCATCTACATCTTGGAAGACCTGAAGTATGCTAGATGCGTCTGGAATTACCTGTTGCATTTAGCACTTCCATTCAATTGCTTCTTAAGAAAGCACTCTCTCAATATATTCCGATACTCTCTTGTCAAAACAGATATAGAACAGCTTCATTTTATTCCGTCCATCAAAGTCCTCAGCAAATTGAATTAAATTTGACCGATACTCAGTGCTCAATAATTTTTCGTGCCTAAAGCTTTTTCAATTTTGGAGAGCCAAAAACGTTATAAAAGTTATATATATATATATATATATATATATATATATATACTGGTATTTCTGAATTGGCTAAGGCTGGGATTTAGCGATTTGAAGTGAAAGTACTTGATGAACATATACTATGTGTGGAGAGCATTTACTCAGTATTATCTCATTTGATGGCTTTTAAGAGGTTTTGCATCGGAACTCTTCACACACACACACACACACACACACACACACACACACACACACACACATGAATAAGTTAAATTAGAGTAAATTAAATTAGACGCTTTTATCCAAAGCGACTTAGTGCATTCAGGCTATCAATTTTTACCTATGATAAAAACTATTTAATTATATTATTTATTAAGCTGTGTTTGTGTATATAGTAGAAATGTACTCTGTGTCCTCTCAGATAGCGAAGTAAATGTTTGTGTGTGTGTGCATGTCTGTTTGTGTGAATGCTGACTCACAGTCAGCCAGCAAAAGCCAATAAGCCCCAAAATCTCTTATTGGCACTCTCTTTGGGATAATTCACATTTTTTTCTCCAGCGTTTGATTGTTCTTCACTCGTGGTAATTAATCCCTTAGATCCGTTGGCTGTCCGCAGGCCCAAAAGGTTTATTTTTCAAAACAAACAACAATTAACAGTGTTATTGCAGGCTTGTAGCACATTTGGTTTTCTTAGTGACCTTTGTGGTTTAAAATGGGCATAAAGCCTGGTCCAGTTTTCTGTTGATTCAGGCCATCCACAGGCTGAGGCTGATGTTACTTGACACTTTGAGTGACCTCTGCTTAACCACACATTATGTTTACATATGGTTTCCCTCGGCCTCCTTAATATCCCACTGGACTTAACTATACAAATTTCTGTTAATTGCCTTGAGGCCAGGTGAGAGATGTGCTCATCAAATCATTAACTCCAGCTCTAGGGTTGCACAGACTTTCCAATAATTCAATTTCTAAGAGTCTTAAATAATAAGTAATCTTAAAGGGAACACGAAATGACATTTGCAACGCAGTTGGGCTCTCTAAGCGTTGACATATTTTCAGAGCGAAACAAAAATTTTGTCTGGACATAACACATTTTATCCATTGTGATTTGATTGGATTGTTAATAGTTGGAGTCTGTTATTATTGGTTAATATTGTTTTTCCCACTTCTGTAGCCTATCATCAGAAAAGTAATTTTATATGTGGAAAAAGTTATTGCATTTTGATGAATTATTGCATAACATGCATTGAATGAATGTGGGCAAGAAGAGCAGAGATTTTGTAAAAAAAAAAAAAAAAAATAACAAACCTATTTTCAAACAGGTTTCAAACACTTTTCAAACAATCAATCAGACATCTTCAATACTCATCAAGTCATTGGTTGAGGAAATGTTATATCAGTGCCCAAGCAAACTGACTAAGGTTCATTTTGGTGTCACTAGGTGCAGAAATTTGTGTGTGCTGCAGCTTTCCGTGTGTATATAGATATACATACATAAATATACATATACTATACACACAGTATACTGCACATGCACGTATATATATAATATACGTGTGTGTAAGTGGCACAAATTGAAAAATATATTGTTTTTACATGCTGTGGTCATTCAATAATATATTATGCAAAATATAATGCCCACTTTTCATATATAATAGAGTCTCACTTGACAAAAAAAGTTGAACATTAACTAATATATTAATAAAGAGCAGAAACTAGAAACTGTCATCATGGTGCTTTGGTTATTGAACCTATTTAAATTGACCAAAAGCATCCTGAAACAGCAACGTTTAGTGAACCCATGTTTAATGAGGCTTTTTTTCTTTTCTTTGTTTTTTCAAAGCAATTGCATTTTTACTTATTTGAAGGTCAAATACATGTTTTTACCCTTTATGCTGTCAAATACTATTCATGGTGTACACTTACCACGGTATTGCTACCAAGCAACATAAAATCACCATTTTATAATGCAATCATGTGGATGTCAAAGCTAGATGTGACATTTGTGAATAGCTCTAATGTGAGTCATATGAAATGGCCTTCAATGTGCACCTGGTTAAGACATGCTCAAGATTAATATTTAATCAACATGAAATCAAAATGGACATTTTACTTATTGCACTTATTACACTTGTCTTAAATTATTCAGAGTGCATGATGTCAATCTAGTCATGGGCGATGGGACAAAAAATATTATATCACGATCCACGACTGCATCACAATTGTTTTTCACATTGGTCTTTAAGAATGTTTTGCACGTTTCTGAGAAGTAAAAACTAGTAGGCCCTATAATTAACATAAGTAAAGAGCTATCAAGCTTATTGAAGACAAATAATAAATAAGTAAATTAAAATAAATACAATAGAACAAAAACAAGAGATGTAAAATGTGTAACTGTAGTATTCATTTAAGAAATATTACAGAAACCCAAAGTAATCAAATGTAAAATATTACACTGTGTGAATAAAATATAGCCTGCATTGATTTTTATGAGAGCTACAAAAATTATTTGGTCAAGAGCAGAGTGGGGTTTTTTTCTTTTTTTTTCTTTTTTTTCGTGTTATGATTAATATTAATGATAGAGACACCAGTAGGTTTTTAGACTTCTGTCACTTTAAGAACTCTGATCTAATATACTGACAAACATCCTTTTTTTTCCCAGATTTTTATGTTCACATAAAAACCGAATGTGACATAACCAAATTTGTTTACATGAATACTTGCCAAGATGGACATTTAGAATTTTGTTTTGTGTATTATCATTATTATTATCATTATTATGCACCCGTTCCCAAAACGTACTTTTTGTGTCCGCATTCCACTTCCGCTTTTAATAACTCCTTTTAATACCACTTTAATTTCTCATTCATCCATGATTCTTTACCACTTTAAAACTTTATAAAGTACTGCCAGCTGAATGAAAAGTTGAAATGTTTACATATGGACGTAACCGAACACATTTGGTCACGATCTGTATGTCTTCAAGTGTCTTCAAGATTGATCACAATAAAAAAAATCTTCAGATATGTATATCAAACCTTACATTTTCTTTTCACAATGTAATCAAATGGATATAATCAAGTCATTCTGTGTCACTCAAAAAAAAAATTTAATTTAATGGATTTAAATTGTGTTAGGAATTTATTCATGTTGACTTTGATATGTTTGTTAATTAGCTTTTTTGTTATTGCATCAAGTGCACAATTATCTGCTCTTATCATGAACTCACTGCGGTTATCACAGTTTAGCTGCTCCACGAATGCTGATGGTTCTTTTTGTGAAATTATATTTTCAAATCGTTGGGGCTCATTGATCTTTTCCAAGTTTCAAATATCAGAGAGCTTCACATCCTGTTAAAGCAGGACTGGCTGTGATACAGAGACAATGATTTGGATGAGTTCTTATGAAATAGGAAGAAATGAGTCATTCTTTATGTCTTGTTTGGTAAAGCAGAATCGAGTAGGCAAAATGTGTAAAATGGGCGCGGCTCCTGGGATATAGGGTTGCCAAATGTACTAAGAATAAAATACAGTGGGCCAAAATAGTATTTGGGTTTTTTTGGCCTTGCTTAAAAATGCATGAATTCTTGAATTGGATAATATGCAACCAAATAGCTTTTGCAAACAAATTATGGAAGCTCTTTTCTTAGAACTAACTTCAATTTTCTGAGACATTTTTAAATAATATAGTCATTGTTTTATCATTTCAGCCCTGACATGCTCTTTAGTGGAATGTTTTGCATGAAGTGTTGGTGAATGTTGAAAAAGAAATCACATTTCACCCTAGAATTAAAAGAAAAGGTAAATTTGATCAAATGAAATGAAAAAGGAATGCAATAATAATAATAATAATAATAATAATAATAAAAAAAGGGAAAATGTAATACAAATAAATGATTGCATCAAAGTATTTCTTTTTATTCTAAATGGAGGGGAGAAAAAACATTATATTCTTTGTTCATTTGTTTAAATGCTTTAATTAATTTATCCATTTTATTATTTATTCGTATTTTTATTTGTTTGCAAAGGTCTGGATGCATTCTGGCAATGACCAGTTATAATGTTAATTTATATGAAACCTCTCACCACTTTCTGTCCGGATGAATAACATTTCTCTCTTCTCATACAGGTTAACAGGATTTCAGGTGCCAGCGCCCGTCACAAGTACCGGATCCATATTTTCCCTGCGTCTTACCAGCGACTTTGCTGTAAGCGCCCATGGATTTAAAATCTATTATGAAGGTGAGGAAAACATCCTTTAATTTTTTCTTCTATTTATCATGGGTTTTTAGTTCAGAGATGCAAATTGCACAGTGAAGCGGTCATTTAAAAGTTTTTCATCTCATAAGTGTTTGACAGCAGGGCAGTGGGCGTAAAGATAGAGAAGTGAAGAGCAATGAATTCATTCCTTAATACTCTAATAATAACTATTACTAAAGGAGACAAATTCTTGTCTGAACATTTTTCTCACTAAAACGCACTGTATAATGTTAGTCAAGGTTTCTTGCATAGGTCAAACTAGTTTTGGAAGACCGGTTTTGCTGGTGTAGGATCTCTATATGTAAAATATCTCTGTTAGGATTGGTTCACATTCTTTCTTTTTTGAAATGAGTAACAGTGCTTACCCGTATTTTCTGGACTATAAGTCGCACTTTTTTTCATAGTTTGGCTGGTCCTGCGACTTATAGTCCGGTGCGACTTATTTATCAAAATGAATTTGACATGAACCGAGAGAAATGAACCAAGAGAAAACATTACCGTCTACAGCCGCCAGAGGGCGCTCTATGCTGCCAGAGATGCTGCTCAGTGCTCCTGTAGACTACACTGAGAACATAGAGCACCCTCTCGCGGCTGAAGACGGTAATGTTTTCTCTTGGTTCTAAATAAATGCGATTTATAGTCCAATGCGACTTATATATGTTTTTTTCCTCGTCATGACGTATTTTTGGACTGATGCGACTTATACTCAGGTGCGACTTATAGTCCTAATTATATATAATATATTTTGCATTGCCCCATCCTTTAATAATTTTAGTTAGTTTTTTTTCAGTAGCATTTTATTTTAAACTAGAAAAATGAAAAATGTAAATGCAGAGTTTACAAAGCCTTATCTGAAAGATTGTTGTAATTTGTAAGTTGTAATTTGTAAAATGTAATTTGAGTAACTGTTTTGAGGTTGGAGAAATATTTGCAGTTTGTAGGATCAATACTCAGGACTGTTTAAGGAGCAAGAGTTGCTAGGGATCTGCCGGGTTGCTTTTTTGTTGGTTGCTGGGGTGTATGATGGGAAATTCATTGTTTAGTTTAAGTTGCTAGGGTGTTCTGAATGATTGCTATTTCTTTGTTCAGGCTGTTAATTCACTTGAACATTGATATATGGTTGCTAGACAATTGTTGGCGATCACCTGGGTGTTGCTAGGCAATTGCTAGGGAATTGTTGATGGTTTTGAAGTGTTTTGGGTGATTGCTAATTCATTGTTCAGGGTGTTGAGTTGCTAGAGTGCTCCTATGAAGTCTTTGGTGGTTGTCATGGTGTGCCAGTTAATTGGAGATTCTTTGTTCAGGGCAGTTTATTTGTTAGGGCATTGTTAGCATGTTATGGGTGGTTGCTAGGGTGTTTCAAATGATTGTGAATTATTGGTTTAGCCGGATAATTTGCTAGGATGTGTTCTGTTTGATTTTAAATTCATTATTCAGGTAATTCATTTTTATAGGATTTGGCTAGGCAATTGTTTGTGATTGATCGTTAGTTCCTTGGTGTGAGTGCTAGGGTGTCACTTGGGAATTTTTGGTAGTTGCCAGGGTGTTCCGAATGATTACTGTTCTTTGTTTAGGTTGTTAATTTGAATGCCAGTTCATTGTTCAGGCTGTTATTTCGTTAGGGCATTGCTTGGGTATTTTAGTGGTTGCTGGTTTGTTCCTAGTGATTGTTTGTTCTTTGTTGAGGCTGTTATTTGTGAGGGGATTACTAGGCGGATGCTAGGGTGTCCTGAATGATTGCTACAGTGTTACTAGTGTGTTCTGGTTGATTATTAGTTCCTTGTTCAGGATGTGGGCTGCTAGGAGACAAATAAATAGACAGATAGTCAAATGGGCCGTCCAGCAGACAGATGGTAAAATCATTTAGTGTTGCTTGAAGTCAGATTAGCTTGAAAGGTGAAGGAAACCTGAGTCAGAACATCCTGTGCTGAGTTTGATGGATGTTTTGTTTTGAATTCTGTGGTGCATCATACTGTATTTTAAAACGGCAAGAGAAAATCATCAGATTTTCTGTTTCTCATTTTTAATGAGTCTCTTGCTACATCGGTGGTTCCCACCTAATTCAAAAAATCTGTCATCATCCCTGTGCCTAAGAACAATAAACCCTCTTGTCTGAATGACTATCATCCAGTTGCCCTCACATCAATAGTCATGAAGGTCTTTGAGGGGCTGGTTAAAAACGTCATCTGCTCCTCAATCCCGGATACTTTAGACCCTCTTCAGTTTGCCCAAACAGATCCACTGATGATGCCATCTCTCACATCCTGCACTCTTCTCTCACACACATTGACAGCAATAACGGGAACTATGTAAGGCTGCTATTTATCGACTATAGCTCAGCTTTTAATGCTATAGTCCCCATAAAGCTAGCTTCTAAACTCATGGACCTCGGTCTGAATTCTTCACTCTGCAACTGGATTCTTGATTTCCTCACTGGAAGACCTCAAGTGGTGAAACTAGGCCAGTACATCTCCAATTCCATCACCCTGAACTTAGGAGCCCCATAGGGCTGTGTCCTGAGTCCCCTGCTCTACTCTCTCTACACGCATGACTGCGTGTCTTCGCACAGCTCCACATCTATAATCAAATTTATTGATGATACTGTGGTTCTTGGCCTCATTCACAACAATAATGAGACCGCATACTTGGATAAGGTAGAGAAATTAACATCATGGTGCCAGGACAACTGTCTCTTTCTGAATGTGAGCAAAACTAAAGAACAGATTGTGGACTTCAGGAAGAGACAATTAGCAGCCCTATACACCTCTTATGATCAGCGGGACACCTGTGGAGAGGGTGAGCAGCTTCAAGTACCTTGGTGTAAACATCTCTGAGGACCTGACTTGGACTACACACATTCAAACACAGGTTAATAAAGCCAAGCAAAGACTGTACCATCTGCGACAGCTGAGGGAATTCAGGGTCTCACCAGCAATCCTGAAAACTTTCTATTCAGGGGCTATAGAAAGTGTATTGACTCAGTGTATCTCAGTGTGGTATGGGAACAGCTCCAGTCAAGACTGCAAAGTCTTGCATAGAGTTGTACGCTTAGCTGAGCGAATCTCCGGGTCTGCTTTCCCCTCTCTGCAGGACATCTACATCAAACGCTGCAAAAGCAGAGCTGTTAAAATCATCAAGGACTCTATCCACCCCAGTAACCATCTTTTCACTTTGCTGCCATCTGGTAAGCACTTCCGTAGCCTGATGGCAAAAACCGAGAGACTCGGGAGGAGTTTCTTCCCCCAGGCCATCAGGCTCCTAAACTCAAAACCAGCCTCTTAACATCTACATGTCTCCACTTAATATTCACTTAATGAGTAAGATATTCATCATTCACTACCTCACATTGACACACTGACAGTGTCAACCTGTTTGCACATTTGCCTCTTGTACATTCCGGTGTATCTTATTATTTAAAGGAGCTATGTGGAGGTTTTTACTTAAAAAAAATCTTTAAGATAGAGTTTTAATTTGTACATGTATGAGCCAACCATGATGTAAAAAAAAGAATGACACCTCGACTGTCCACCACGTTTGCCTCTATCAGCCTGTAGGCTCAATTGTGTGTGGAGGAGTCACAAAATTCACAAAATGTGACGTCATGCGCATTCTTGTCTACTTGGGCTTACAACCGTATGGCACGCCAGCCATTATAGTAAGCAGCGGCAATAGTGTTTTCAAATGGACTCTGCAGATGGAAAGAAGCGGCCAGCCTCCAGCACAATTCAGACACCCACAGACAAAAAGAGCGTGCGCACTGAGTACGAGCATGAGACTGGCTGCAGTTCCTCTAACGGCCACTGGTGTCAGTAACGGTTAGAAATTTCAGAACCTATGCAATGCTCCTTTAAGGCTACAGTTTACATTCATGCACATTATTTTGTGTTCTATATTTAATTCTACAATATACATCTTTTTTATATTTTATTCTTATATTTTTATTGTTTACTTTTATTTCATTCTTTCATAGCTATATTTATGTATATTTTCATCTGTGTTGTATTCTTTAATAATTGCACTGTCCATGGATCGGACCTGACTCACATTTCAATGCTGGTTATATATGCTCTATATAATTGTGTATGTGACGAATAAAAATCTTGAATCTTGAATATGTCCCCTTTAAAAACACTATTGTTGTCTGTTTCTGGTCAGCCTAGTTTTGGATCACTTATTTCAGCCCAAATAACTTAGTTCACCAAAAAGGGGATGTTTAATATCTGAGCAGATGTTGTGCTGCGTCATCATGTTTATTTCAGCCTCTGGCCATGATTGGTTGAGTTTGCACGTGTCTGGGTCATCTATACCCTGAGCGTCTCGGTCATCTACACCCTCAGCGACTGTCACTTTTCAACCACTCGCCATCTTCCATCACTCTCTCCACCTGTTGTCCTCCTGACCTGACCACAGCATGCCGCCCCATCTGCTCCATCTTTACAGTCTGAATTATTCAGTCCCATTGACCAGCCTGGGCTTTGGCTCACGCTTTTGTGTTTAATATGCTTCTGAATTTTATGGGTTTCGGAATATTAATCCTGCAGGTTATTTCACTCCAGAGGGCCTGGGATTCTAATTGTCATAAATTTCCATAGATTGACATATGTAATTGACGAATTTGAGGCTCCTTTGAGCATTTTAAAGAGATATATTGCTAGGGTATTTTGGATGGTTGTTAGATGATTATTGCCAGGTCTCTTACTTGTAAAGCCTGTTGACCACCATGGGTCTACTGGTCCCAACATTAGTTTGGTTAGTGCAAAATCCAAAGAGCCCACCTGGTCTCTATGATTTTTGTAATGTGTGGTTTGTAATGTGTTCTAGGTAGTTGCTAGGGTATTTTAGATGGTTTATAAATGCTTATAGCTAAGTCTGTTGGCTTTATTGGTCCCATCTGGTTTGGTTAATGTGTCCAAAGAACCCACCATGTCTCTAGGATTTCTTTGGCATGGTTAGTGGGAGTTCTGTGGTTTCTAGGGAATTTTGGACGGTTTTCAGGTGATTTCCCCAAAGGCCTTATAAACTTATTCGAGGTCTATGGGCCACAACATGGGTCAGTGAGTAAAAAAAGCCCACCTGGTCTCAAATTTTTTATTATTTTTTTGGCATGGTTTGTAATATGTTCTAGGTAGTTGCTAAGGTATTCAGGATGGTTGATAGATGATTATAGCCAAGACTCTTAAAGTCTGCTGACCACCGTAATATTCTTGGAGGTCTATTGGTCCCAACTAGTTTGGTTAATATAGAGTCCAAAGAGCCCACAAGGTCTCTATGGTGTTTTGGCATATTTTGTAGGGTATTTTAGGTAGTTGCTAGGTTTTTGCTAGAGTATCTTTGATGGTTTCAATGTGATTGCCCCCAAGTATTTATATAATTCTTTGGGGCCTATATCCCCAAAGAATTTATATAATTCTTTGGGGAAATGTGCCCACCATAATTTTGTTTTGATACTTTGGAACAGTTTATAGGGTGTTTTAATTATTTGCTAATTTTTATATTCATGAGTCCTAACATAAATCATTTTATTTTTATTTTTTTGTATGGTTTTTATGGTGTTCCAGGAGGTTGGTATGGTATTTTAGATGGTTGATTGATGATTGTACCCAAGTCTCTTTGATAATGTTGGGGGTTAATAAGTGAATAAGTGTAGGAAAGGGGTGTTCTAAATAGTTGGTAGGGCATTTTGAATTGAATTTTGAATTGACATGGGTCATTAAGTCAAAAGAACCCAAACCTTGTCTTCATGATTTTTTTAGTGCAATTTGTAGGATGTTCTACAAAGTTTCTGTGGTGTTTTGGGGGGTCTTTTAGTCCACCAGGTGAAATGATATTTCCAATCCGTTAAAATCTCAATGAACAGTTTTGGGTTGCAACATAATTAATCAATTAGTAAAAATGCTTTTTTTATTATTATTATTATTTTTTTTGACATGGTTTGTAGGGTGTTCTAGGTAGTTGCAAGGTGGTTGCTAGGGTATCTGGGGTAGATCTTGGGTGATTGTCTCTTTGATATTATTGGAGTTTTATGAGTCCCAACATTGGGTCAGTGAGTCAAAAGAACCCACCTTTGTCTTTGATTTATTTAGTGCAGTTTGTAGCATGTTCTGGGTAATTTCTAGGGTGTTTTGGGTCCACCAGGCAAATTTGTATGCCTGATCCTTTAGAAAAGCAAAAACGCACCTTGTCAACAAGCCTTTTGATTTCAGGTATAATTTGTGTCCTTAGTGCAAACAGTGAGGGGTTAAGGGTCATGAGTCTTAGCAAGCAGCAATAACAATGGATTGGTCCGTGTCCAGTGGTTTTAATGTGCTAGTGATTCAACATTTATGAGAGAGATATGGACTCACACTGGGGAAAAGAAATCTCATTTTGGTTCCTGTCAGTTTTCCGTCATGTCGGAACAACTGAAACCATGTTTGACAGTCAGTCCATGAGCTTTGATTAATGTGTCTATCGCCATCCAGTGTGAGTCAGTTTCTTAGTATAGAGTTAGATGCAAAACCTCAACCTTTCTTTCTGCATTTCAATTGAATGCCAGTGACTCTGGAAATACCATATGTCATGATCAACATGCTAATGTTCGGTCATCACAACGTGCATTAACGGTCCTTCCTGCAGAGCCCTTAGCCATCTAAATGCTAGAACAGGCCAAAACATTGATTCGGAAACATTTTCTGGGATGACAAAAGAGCACTCGTTTAAGAAAATGTGAGCAAAACGAAATCACAGCAGAAATGGCAGCACTCTTTGTCTTGTTGCAACCTTTGAAATTTGCTGCTCGTGGCCTATTGCTTCTCTGAAATACATTATGCTTTCTGGTGACCCATGAAATCTGCGTGTCTTCGGGTTCCTGGTGGCCCCATCCCTGTGGATCCTCTGAAGGATTTTGGTGGTGTTTGCGGATTGCTTGTATGTAAAAACAGCTCAATAATTCTGGATTGCACCGAGACTCGTGACACGCTCCCAGGGAAAGATTGCTGTATGCTGAAGTGTGCTCAACATCGCAATATAGACGCTCTGACAAACTTCCATCATCTTCAAGGGCAGCAAAAGTCATTAGATGTATAGAGGGATGAATGGCTCATCTCCTGGGATCAGTCTGTGGTAATTACCTCAGCGGTTTGCCTACTGTACTCTCAGAGCTCAATTCAGACACATGAATGTATATAATTTTATTTGAGAATAGATATTAAAGGCGATATGTGTAAATTCGGGAGCATGAGAGGTATAGAATTGCAGAAATAAATTGATTTCCAACAGGCCATATATATATATATATATATATATATAACTTTAAAGGTTTCTTTAAATCCTAAAAGGTTTCTTTCTAAAAAATATAATTTTTTTAGCAAGTTCAATTACAGAAATACAGTACAAAATGAGGAACTGTTTCACTTTTTGACTTGTTTAATTTTTGAAAATCACATTATTGAGCTGAATTTATATAAAAAAAAACATTAAAAGTCAGCCTTTTTTTCTTTTTAGTTTGAACTTTTACATCTAGATATTTATATCTATAAATTTATTGTTTAACATATTTAATTTTAATTCTTTAAAATATCAACATCAGACCTGTCATATAATTTTCTTTAACATTACCTTTTTCAACTTTTACATAAATTTTTGAGCCAAATTAAGCAACAATCATTTCAGGAGGTTGTTGTTTTTGTTTTTTAACTTCGTTAAATGTATCTAATAGACCTTATCATTGTATTTATTGGTTATTATGGTTACAAATAAAAGTATAAAGGCTTCAAGTTTGAGAATGGCAGTCCTATTTTCTGATTTGAGATAAAAGTGTCCTTATAGTGTTTCTGGTGGTCTTTTCACAGACACTTTGGGAGCTATTATGAACATCTCCAGCAAGCAAAAGTGGGATCAAAATAGCGGCCATTTCTCATAATAAGAGAGCTGGGGTCAGTCGCAAGGGGCTCTCTCTGTTCAATGGAATCTATCTGAGCTGTTTCTGATTGAAAAGAATATCCCTGGTTCAATACAAGTTAAGCTCTATTGACAGCATCTGTGACATGCTGGCAATACACAGAAAAATTATTTTGACACATCCCGCAATTTTGGAAGGCAAAACATCTGTGTTTACTGCAATGCACTTATATTATAAGTCTGTATAGCAAAAAGGGTTTAGATGCAGATTTGATTTTTTAATGTATAAAAATAAATATTATTGAAATTAGCCTACAATATAAGAGCATGCATGTACACACTTACGGCCTTATTTTAACTATCTAAAAGCAAAGTGTAAAGCGCACGCATTTTTGGAATGGGTTGTCCCTATTCTCTTAATGAGGTTCAACACAACAACCAGAATGTCATCTGTCATTCCATTTAAGAGCTAGATGCCTTGCGTCGCATTGCGTCGGGTGTATGATAGGGCCCTAAGTGTATTGTATCAAATGAAAACCCACCTATAAAGTGGGTCCTGGCACAAGCCAGTTTTTTTCTGTCCAAACTGACAGCAGGTCACAGATTCAGTCCATAGAGCTTAAGTTGTACTGAATCGAAAACATTATTGGATACACTGGCAGCAGCATACAGGCTAGTGCTTCCACAGTAACTGTCAATGCAGATCACCAAACAACATTCATTATGACGGCAAGGTGTCATTTGTCACGAGGGCTGGAGGTATGATAGGCCACATGCCATGCTTATGTGTCATGTTTATGTTTGTATTTATTGTGGAAGCTGTCATGTTTCGTGATGACAGGTAAAACAGCACACTCTCCTGCTCCATAAATCAGATGCTTGTTGCAAAGGCCACCGTGGTGGATGTGAAGGAAAACACAGGAGGATTGAGCGCACCAAATCTTAGATAGTTATCTGTGGAGTGAAACTTCAGTCGTGTGCAGTGACCGCCACATACCCGTGTGTAGTGAATCATCAAGATGAAACAGGGTTTGCAATTCATTTTACTTACCTAATGTGACGTTGAATGAAAAAGGATATTCAGTGATCTAAAATGTAAGGAAGCACTTTGTTTGTAATTCATTGGGTTGTATAAAAGTGGTGTTAGATGGGTGTTAGAACTATAAAAAGTGTTTTTGTGTGTGTGCATTTGTATAGTGAAACGTGTAATAATAAATTTGAATGTCATCTATTTTGATTTGATCATCGTCTGAAATATGGATGTTATAATGTATTCCTGTGGTTTTTAGCTGTTGCATTGCAGGTCTTTCTGAGGGGTCATCAACAGCAAAATAGGCTTATTATGGGAAAACGTTTCCCATATCATTTGTTATGTGTCCAATAATACAGTATTTTGGCGAAAATTCTTTAGTCACTAGGGAGAAGCCAGCCAAATAAGATCGATGCCAGCATGAACAGGTTGCTGGATATCCTCTCATCCTACGCGAAGTGAAAGAAATTATGACCCAGACTAGATACATATGAATATAGAGCATGCAGCCATCGAAAGCCACTCATGTTGTTAGTTATATTTTTGTTGTTAATGTGTATATTGTTGGGGCTATGCAATTAGGGGGAAGTCGTGGCCAAATGGTTAGAGATTCCGACTCGTAATCCAAAGGTTGCGGGTTTGAGTCTCGTACCGGCAAGGATTGTTGGTGGGGGGAGTGAATGTACAACGCCCTCTCCACCTTCAATACCACGACTGAAGTGCCCTTGAGCAAGGCACCGAACCCCCCAACTGCTCCCTGGGTGCTGCAGCATACTTCACCATACTTGGCTGTATGTCTCGTAACTTTAACTTTAATGATGGATGGATGGAGCAGTGTATTGTTGGGTCCATGCAATTTTTGATGAATGAATTGAAGAATGATAGATTGGTGGATGGATTTATTGATGAATGATTTGTGGATGGATCAATATCATGGATGGATTATAGATTGGTAGATGGATTGGTAGATGTATTGTTGCTTATGCAATTTATAATGACTAGATGGATGGATGGAGCAGTATATTGTTGGGTCTGCAATTTATGATGGATACATGATTGATAGAATGACAGGATGAACGTTAGATTGATGGATGGATTGATGGATGAATGGATGATTCATAGATGGATGTATGGATGAATGAATGATAGATTGGTGAATGAATTTATGGAACGATTGCATGGATGGAGGAGCAGTATTTTGTTGTCAATGCAATTTTTGATGGATGAATGATAGACTGGTGGATAGATTTGTAGGTGGATGGATTAATTATAGATTGGTAGATGGATGGATAAAGCAGTGTATTGATGGGATTATGCAATTCATGATGGATGATAGATTGATAGATCAGTGTATTGTTGGGCTTACTGTATGCAAGTTATAAATGGATGAGTGATAGATTGGATGAAAGGATGGATAACAGATTGATGAAGTAGTATATTGTTGGGCCTGTGAAATTCATGATGGATGGATAATAGACTGATAGATTGATTGAAGGATAGATGATAGACTGATGGATGGTTGGAGTGAGCAGTGTATTGTTGGGCCTATGCAGTTTAGTGTATGGATGAATTCATGGATGGATAGGTGGATGGATAGAGCTGTTGAGTGCTGGGCCTGTGCAATTGATTATGTATGGATAGATGACAGACTGATAGATTGAGTGATGGATGAATTAAAGATGGATTGATGGATAGATAGATGAATGGATAGATGGATAATATAAATGTGTACAACAACAACAAAGAGTAAAATCTACCCCATAAAACAGAACTAGTGTCTTGTTGTATTTCACATCAGTAGGCTTGTATTTCCACAAATCCTGAGTAGCAATTACAAGGAATGGCCTCTATCTAAAAAGTAATTTCCAACTCCAAATGTCGCACTCCACCAGTATCCTGCCCATCAGTCCGAGCGTCTGTAGCACAATCAAACAGATGCCTTTGTCATGTCTCTGTTTGTATTTGAGTTTTTTTTTTCAGTCTGCTGAGGGAGCAGGTTTGTAATTGCTTCTTTGGAACAAGGGAAGAAAAATAAATGATACTCTCTCAAAGGTAATACTTCAACACACTTTCTGTACTAAGCCTGATTCATTTCCACTCCAGGCCATTTATTTGACTGTCATAATATAGAAAGCCACGGAGTCCAACCTGTCGTAATGAACAGGAAATGCCTCCATTACCCCAGATCACGGGCGTAAAGCTCGGAGGGACTACTGTATATGCGAGTGGAGATGAGCTGACAGATGTGCTGTGTTCCTATGCAGATAGACACATAGGAAAACATAGAGAGTGAGCGATGATAGACATGAGCAGCATTTGATCATCTTCAGCTGCTTTTGTTTAAGCAAGGGAGCTTCCAGTCGCAAACCGAATGGAAAACATGTTTGCACAAAGCGGTGTTGCCTAAGTGCACGCTCTGTTGTTAAAGGTAGATTAAGAAAAGTAGGATCTGTCTCATTGAGTGACATGGAGATAATGGTCTCGCTGGTGTGAAGTGACAGGGTTTTAAATGCTTTAAATCTAAGACTTTAGATCACAAATTGAGATGAAATTAATGGTTCACTGACTGTGTACTAGGGATCAAATGCACTGCCATATCATTCTAGATGCTAAACGCTGTCTATAAATCATCTGCTCAAGTTGTAATTTTGCACGTCTGCTGATTTTAAAGGGTCACTTTTTATACTTGTATAATTCTAATGCAGAAGCACATTAGTGAAATGCATTAAAGTGCATTATACTTTCTAATGTAAAACTGTAAGGACCTTTAAAAGACATTTGTTGTGCTCTTCACATGCTGTGCAGATACTATTATGTATATGTATATCTATTATGTATATGTAAATGTATATAGGACTTGTTTTTTCATGAATGTATTTTACAACAATACAAAGAGCAATGTGTAACATTTTACCAGATTTTAGGCTTATTCACTTTTATTTGTAAATAAAATATTTCAATAGATTTTATAAGGTTATTGTTCACCCGTGATTTTTCTAGAATCTAGAGTATTTTTTGCTGCTGAATTATCCACTAACCAAGTTTATAATAGTATTTTTTTTGTCATAGGTTATGATTATATATTTTTTTCATTTGTTATTTTTCATTAAAATGAAGTTGTGTAGATGTAGTAGATTGTGATTAACACAAAAGAGTGGTGATCAGGACAACACAGAGAAGTATAGAAATTCTACATTGATTTAAAAGAAAACTCTGCTGGTATCGGATTGGATCAGTATCGGCAGATACTCAAAATTTTCGGTATCGGATCAGTTCTGATAAAATGGTATCGTTGCATCCCTAATACACTCTATGGTATAGAGACAGAGTGACCCAAGTCATAATCTGAAACCCTCTACGCCCACTGCGGGGAAAACAATCCATGCTCTCCATTGACTTTCTATTGTGGGAAGCTGCCTCCTTGTTTATCTGACTTATAACAAAAACAAAAGAGCAATGCCTAAAAGCTGCTACAGTATGTGACAAGGTGTACAGTAAACAAACAAACAAAAAAGAATAAAACAGAACTACATAAGTTTTTTTAACTGTCGACCCAAAAAACAAGAGATTAGGACACAAAAGTAGAGCGCAACGTGTCGTTACTCTGAGAACTGCGCCCACTGGAGGGAAACGTAATCGGCGACAAGGACATTCATTATTTTTAACCATGTCAAAAGATTATTTCACCACCCCATGTGAATCTGAGAGGAGGAGATATATTAAGAAACTAAATTGTATTGGTCTTTATCAGTAACCCTTTTTCTAACCTTCCTTTTGTTTGAGAAATGATCCAACTGAACAGCCCAACATGAAATACCTCTACATCTACAACTATTTGTTTCTTTAACACATTTTTTTTTTTTGTGTGGGTCGACAGCTTACAAAAACGTAATATAATTAAGCGACTCCTTGTCACAGCTTTTAGGCATTGCTCTGTTTTAAGTTATATGTCAGAAATAACAAGCAGCTTCCCGCAATAGAAAGTCAATGGAGAGCGTTGTGTATATATATATATATATATATATATATATATATATGTATGTGTGTGTGTGTGTGTGTGTGTGTGTGTGTGTGTGTAAAAATATAATAGTTATCAAACTTTTAAATAAAAAAAATTTCACATGCTGTTAGTTAGTTTTCAGAATACTTTACATAGCAGGCAATATTCTACTTAATAAACTGCAAATAAATAAAAACATTATTTTGCATTCTTTTAAATATTCACTTAGGAATACAGCACATACTGTTGTGCCAGACAGTATTTATAGTGACCAGTTTATTTAAATCATAACTGATTAATTTTGATCAGCTGATCCGAATTCTCAGTCTGAAACGGGAAGCGCAGTGTGTCTGAAGTCGACTGAGGATTGAAATTGAATTTCATGATGGTGGCAGGTCCTCAGAGTGGATGTGTGCTGGTTTAAATCAAAGATAAGCAAGCTTAACATATCATATCCAGACATGTGTCCCTGAGGATTACAAATGTGTCAAAGCAGGAATATTAGTCCAACGTCAGATGTCTGAGAAATAAATAAGGATAGTTGACTGCATTCTTGACACATCATCATCATCTTTTTTTTTTTAATTGATTGTATCTTTTTTATTTCAGTAGGATGTGGCCTTTTTTGTTCCTTGCACAAATTTCATTTTTTTATTCATTGTTTTATGATTGATACAGGCTTTGCATCTCTATAATTGGCTGGTTATAACAAGCAGAAATCAGCAATGCGTTAAGAATAAAACTGCACTCATCAACTGCCGCTTTACTACGTCTGATTTTGGCAACTTCTATTGGTCTCTTCTCAGAACTAAAAAGCAGTTCTTGTGGGAATCCAGGAGTTCCTGCCAAAGGAGTCCTGAATGGAACAAGCTTCAATGTGGGAGACAGAATCCGGTATCACTGTGTGGCTGGATATACCCTGGACGGCCACGCACAGCTGACCTGTGTCACCAGCACATCTAACGTAGCGGTGTGGGATTTTCCTATTCCCATCTGCAGAGGTAAGAAGTGACAGATTGACACTTGGGGAAACTTGCACTAAGAAGCTCATTTTCATTGTCTGGATTCTTGGTTGTTTGAGGATGAGCTTCTGTAGAGCATTACAGGGCATTAATGCATTTGGACACTCCTAAAATATCTCCGTGTCATTACATTAGATGTTAAAATATCAAATCAATTGATTTCTGGAAACAAATGATGCACAAGCTTTTCTCAGAACTAATTTCATTTTATTTTTTTAAGAAAGGACATTTATCCAACTAAGCCTAAGTGATACAGCTCAAACAATATTGATTGTTTTTCAGTCATTTCATGATATGCAAAATATATCTCAATAATTATGTAAATGCTCTTAAATGAGGCCTACGATCAATCGGTTCCAAAAAGAAATGCAAAGAACATGTTAGTTTTTATTAAATTTTTTCATTTACTTTTAGGTTCATGAATATAACAATACCTAATTGTAGACAGTAATAGTTAAGCATATAATTGGACTTTATAATGTGAATGATCATTAAATCATTGTAATCATTGGATCAGAGTTCTGATTCACAGAATTGAATCAAACATTCCAGGTTTTTAAATCACATCTCTCTTTTTAGACTGTTACCAAAATCACAAATATATTGGATATTTAGTCCAGCCCTATAACCGGTTTGTGTTTTGATGTTTTTTTTATTTGATATAAGGACAAAAGTTTACATAGGTGTTTTAATAGAGGAACCAGAGATTAAATTCATCATATGAATTAAGATGTTACACTACCATTTGACAGCCACAGAGTATCCAAATACTAATTTTAAACTTTTGAAGTGTTTTTCTTGCACTCTTATTCTTTAAAATGGCACATGCTGTGGTATTTTGTTATCTAATACATTGATGTTCAGATATTTTAAAGTGTGGCTTAAATTTTTCGGGGGCCACAGATTCTTTTGTAAGCAGCATGTTGGCTCAAAAAGGAATCTGGTTACTTTGTTGTAAGCCTGGAGTACTCTGGCTTTGGCTGTAATATATGCGGCTTTTATATTATTCTGTTTTGTTGAATTTCAGGTGAATGCTGTTTTTAACTTGTATTGTGCTTAAAATTCTCTCTACTTTTCATTTGTCTTTCTGGGATTGCTTTAGATATGGTGATTTATGAAGTGTTCTGCAGCGCCTGCCTGCTGTAAAATCCTGCAGTTCTTTTGCATTAGTCTTCTTTTGCATGGCACAATCAAACGTGAGTCGCCCCAGTGGGAAATGCCTGTGTGTGAAATACTGTTAATAATTTAGGTGTTACTTTAATTATCAGCGTGAGAAACTTTGAAGTGCACTCAGGTATTGTGGGTAGCATTTTACATTTTGGAATATGACGCATGATTGAACTGAATAAAGATAAAATATGCTACATCCCCTGGATATGTGAAAAATGAGCACTGCTGTATCATTTGTGCTTAATGAAAGATGAGCAGGGCTCAAAACATATCGATGAAAGGTACTTTTTGGTGTAGAAAAGATCTCATTAAGAAAAGCATTTAAACCAGCATGTTTGATGTATTATAGCCTTTCATCATCTTATTAGTTTTGCTTCAGTAGCTTCTAGTTGGCTGAATGAAGACAGAAACACTATTTCTGACTCGCCATTTAGGTTATGAATTTCTGTTAAATTGGTTTTGAAGTCTGCAGCGTCAAACTAATTCAACTCTTTGATTTGAGTAAACTCAGACGTTGCTAACACTGATAACAGTATGTTTCCTTCCTGGCTGAGTTCTGCGCCTGTTGTCAGTTAACACCTGTTGGTACAGTAGATTCTGTAACCAAACCATCTGTGGGCAAAAAACATCTTTCTACACTGATGGCAATTCAAAGTAATGGTTAAAATGCAGTTACAATTTCAGGTTAATTTGCAGTTGGAGATGAAAGATGTTTAGATTGGTTAGTGAGTGTGCCATTTGAGCTGATTCAGTGAACAAGTGACTAATTTAGTCAGGTGTTTAGACCAACGACTTCTCTGTCTGATTCCTTTTGGAAATCTTTAACTGCTTTTAAAGAATAACAACTTTGATAATGAACTCAAGAAATGAACATATATTCAAAAAATGCATAGAAATAGCATCCAGTTCAACAATGAATCATTTGATTGGGGTAGGATTCTTTTTTTAAAGAAAAAAATCAGAACATTTTACTTTTGAATGTTCTCTGAATCAATTGAAACAAGTAGTAGTACTGTTTAATAAACGTTAGACTAACATCCACCTAAAATGTTCCAGAAACATGCCCCATACGCAATGTATGAATAACATTTTTGTTGTAACATTTTGAAAACTTTATCAAAGACCAGACAACTTTGAATGAACATTCTATTAGCGTTAATGAAAGAACGTATGTTTGTAACTTTGAGAACCTTGAACCACCGTGAATGTTCTGGAAACATTGTGAATAGTTTTACCCAGACCCGGTGCCAGAGGGAAAAGATACTCACAACCTCCGTTTTCTTCGTAATAATAGCATAACGAAATAGATAGGGGGAAGTCGGGCCTAGTGGTTAGACAGTTTGACTCCTAACCCTAAGGTTATGGGTTCGAGTCTCGGGCCAGCGATAACACAACTGAGGTGTCCTTGAGCAAGGCACTGAACTCCCAACTGCTCCCCGGGCACCGCAGCATAAATAGCTGCCCACTGCTCCGGGTGTGTGTTCACAGTGTGTGTGTGTTCACGCTGTGTGTGTGCACTTTGGATGGGTTAAATGCCGAGCACGTATTCTGAGTATGGGTCACCATACTTGGCTGTATGTCATGTCACATCAAGAAGCAGGTAAACCGATTTCCAAAACTGTGTGTGTGTGTGTACTGTAAAGAGCACATTCAGGGCTTTTCAGAGCATACCAGAAGTTTGAAAGTTTGACCATGACTGGGAGACACAGGGAAAGAGCTTGTATACCAATATTCCTGTGTAATATAAGATATTCTTCTGAAAATGTTGCCTCGTTGTACTCCCATTGTTACATTTATTTTTTCATTACATATTAAGTGTCAATTTTTCAAATTTGAGATGTATACATAATCTGAAAGCTGAATAAATAAGCTTTCCATTGATGTATGGTTTGTTATGATGGGACAATGTTTGAAACCACTATTTGAAAATCTGGAATCTGAGGGTGCAAAAAAAAAAAATAATAATGAGAAAAACGCCTTTTAAAGTTGTCCAAATGAAGTTCGTAGCAATGCATATTACCAATCAAAAATTAAGTTCCGATAAATTTACAGTAGAAAATTTACAATATATCTTCATAGAACATGATCTTTACTTAATATCCTAACACATTACATATATACATGTCTTTATTTAGACACTATGTATACACAATTCTATATAAATATATATTGTAATATTAAATTTGTCAAATACAACCCGAATTCCGGAAAAGTTGGGATGTTTTTTAAATTTTAATAAAATGAAAACTAAAAGACTTTCAAATCACATGAGCCAATATTTTATTCACAATAGAACATAGATAACATAGCAAATGTTTAAACTGAGAAAGTTTACAATTTTATGCACAAAATGAGCTCATTTCAATTTTGATTTCTGCTACAGGTCTCAAAATAGTTGGGACGGGGAATGTTTACCATGGTGTAGCATCTCCTTTTCTTTTCAAAACAGTTTGAAGACGTCCGGGCATTGAGGCTATGAGTTGCTGGAGTTTTGCTGTTGGAATTTGGTCCCATTCTTGCCTTATATAGATTTCCAGCTGCTGAAGAGTTCGTGGTCGTCTTTGACGTATTTTTCGTTTAATGATGCGCCAAATGTTCTCTATAGGTGAAAGATCTGGACTGCAGGCAGGCCAGGTTAGCACCCGGACTCTTCTACGACGAAGCCATGCTGTTGTTATAGCTGCAGTATGTGGTTTTGCATTGTCCTGCTGAAATAAACAAGGCCTTCCCTGAAATAGACGTTGTATGGAGGGAAGCATATGTTGCTCTAAAACCTTTATATACCTTTCAGCATTCACAGAGCCTTCCAAAACATGCAAGCTGCCCATACCGTATGCACTTATGCACCCCCATACCATCAGAGATGCTGGCTTTTGAACTGAACGCTGATAACATGCTGGAAGGTCTCCCTCCTCTTTAGCCCGGAGGACACGGCGTCCGTGATTTCCAACAAGAATGTCAAATTTTGACTCGTCTGACCATAAAACACTATTCCACTTTGAAATAGTCCATTTTAAATGAGCCTTGGCCCACAGGACACGACGGCGCTTCTGGACCATGTTCACATGTGGCTTCCTTTTTGCATGATAGAGCTTTAGTTGGCATCTGCTGATGGCAGGGCGGATTGTGTTTACCGACAGTGGTTTCTGAAAGTATTCCTGGGCCCATTTAGTAATGTCATTGACACAATCGTGCCGATGAGTGATGCAGTGTCGTCTGAGAGCCCGAAGACCACGGGCATCCAATAAAGGTCTCCGGCCTTGTCCCTTACGCACAGAGATTTCTCCAGTTTCTCTGAATCTTTTGATGATGTTATGCACTGTAGATGATGAGATTTGCAAAGCCTTTGCAATTTGACGTTGAGGAACATTGTTTTTAAAGTTTTCCACAATTTTTTTACGCAGTCTTTCACAGATTGAAGAGCCTCTGCCCATCTTTACTTCTGAGAGACTCTGCTTCTCTAAGACAAAGCTTTTATAGCTAATCATGTTACAGACCTGATATCAATTAACTTAATTAATCACTAGATGTTCTCCCAGCTGAATCTTTTCAAAACTGCTTGCTTTTTTAGCCATTTGTTGCCCCCGTGCCAACTTTTTTGAGACCTGTAGCAGGCATTAAATTTTAAATGAGCTAATTAAGTGGATAAAAGTGTAAAATTTCTCAGTTTAAACATTTGCTACGTTATCTCTGTTCTATTGTGAATAAAATATTGGCTCATGTGATTTGAAATTCCTTTAGTTTTCATTTTATTAAAATTTAAAAAACGTCCCAACTTTTCCGGAATTCGGGTTGTAGTATTACAGCACAATATGTACTGTAAAAATAGTGCAGTATAGGATTAAGATGGGCTATTGTGTTTAAGTCTTTTTTACAGTCCCGATTTATTGCCCACAATGGGAATATTTGTGATGACCAATAAAGAAAAAAGGGTGTTTTACTGGCTTTAGTTGGTTCACCTGGCCAAAATGGTGTTAAGCTGACCAGCACCAAAACCCCTCTAAAATCCTCAAAACAAGCTGGATGACCAACTTAACCATCTTATCTTATCTTTCAGCTGAATAGTAGATCCCTGTCATACTCCTAGCATGATTAGCATGCTAGCTTCATCAGAGAGACTAAATGGATGTCTTTTTAGACGTTTAATTAATGTTTTATCAGATGCAACACATGAAAATTGGTCAGACATTTATGTGATTCATCCAAAAGTGATTCGGATGATTCACAAGAGAAAATAACTACTGCCAGATCTGACTTTGATTCTCATTCAGCGAAACGAAGAATGCGTGGCCTTATTGCTACAGCCAAATCAATCAAACCAGGGATGAAACTGTATTACACAATTTCTGACCCCGGGCTTTTTAGCACATGCTTCTTCATATTCGGGCAAGGGAAACTGATCTTCTTTGAGGATATCTGAGCCTGGAGGCTTGCCCCTTCTCACCATCCCCTCTGGATGTCGTTAAAGCTAACTATATTGCCAGCAAATGCAAAGAAAAGGGGGAAATGGCACTTGAATGAGAGTCAGGTCTCACGCCATGCATGGATGCTTTGTGTTTATGCCAGCTGGGAGGAAGACCTGTGATAAATTGAGCTCTTGGTAGGCCACAGTGTTGCAAGAATATTAGACTTGTGTATTTCAGATAATGCTTGATTTTCGCAAAAATGCATTTCACTTCATGAGAGAATTTTAATAGAGAAAATATCAACCTTGTTTTTTTGTTTGTTTGGTAACTTGATTGTGCAAAGCTTCTGGTGCCATTTGCTTCCATCTGCTTTACCCGTACAAAAATAGTCTGTTATGCGGCTTGATTTTACAAAGTGCTATTTATCGTAACACATTGGTTTGTTGAGCAAAAACAGCTAACATTATGCTTTAAGAAAGTTTTGCTAACTTTAAGTTATATCTGAATGTCTTCCTGTTTTAAAAATGTTTTTTCTTGGTTATGTGAGCATTAGAGAAAACATTAGTCAGTGTTATAATTTTTTTTATAAATTATTATTGTAACGTACTACCTAAAGAATGTATTTTGAGCATTCACTTGAAAAATATTAACCTGATTCGGCCCCCCTAAAAATCATAAAATCCCCCTCAAGTCATGTGTCCTGGCGCCGGGCCTAGTTTTACCGTTTACTGCACTTTATTTTTATTCTAGTTATTTACCCACAGAACATACAGTAGCTTACTTCTATATTACACATTAAGGTTGATGTAAAACTAAGTCTGTAGTACCAAAGCTTCTCAATTTTCTTCTGGGTTCTTCGGTCACTCTGAGAGAGAGCAGGACCCTCAGAACGGGCAGATGGTCTTTTGATCCTGTTTCTTCAGAGAAACTGCCCATTCTCATGATGTAGGCGCTCATCCAAGAGTCCCCAGCAGCCCTCTTCGGCATACTTGAATGGCAGATATCTCCGAGTCCAGATGGAACGACCTAGATCGAGGGGACACACTCTCAAAGCCACTGATATTCTTGCAGTGCTAGCAGTTTCTGTCATTTGACTGGTTGTCGGACACGTTTCCAGTAACTGTGTTGCCTGTCCATATCAACTCTGTGAGGGGAATTTCTGCAGGAGGAGCTCTGAATGGCATGCACTTTCTGACAGCTTAAACCCCTGCAGAACATGTTGAGATGTTTGCCTCGCTGTGACAGTTTAGTGTCTTGCATGGCAAAGCGAGCTTATCTTATCTCTGCTTACCTCCTTGCTCATTTAGCAGCCAGTTCCAAAACTGTAGTACATCAAACCCATTTTCACAGAGTAGCTGTTTGTCTCTGAGCAATATCCCAACCATGAATGTTGAAATCCAGCATAAAAATGTAATGTATAGTGCAAAGCACATTATCATTTCAAAGGCTCCTGAATTCAGGACCCACAGGCTGCCAGTCCCAACGCCTGCACCAAAGTTCATGATAAAACAGCTTTTATGGATGTAGCAGTCGTGCTTGATTAGAGTTTTGCTTTTAAAACTGGCATCCCCATAACATTTCATGAAATATTAATACAATTTTATATGTATATATATATATATATATATATATATATATATATATATATATATATATATATATATATATATATATATATATATATATAAAATTCGTATTTCACTCTGTATTTTCAGTCCGTAGTTCACTCTGTCTCGAATCCCACTCGCTGAAAGCACTTGAGAAACAGTGTCTCTTATTTTTTGGATACTAGGTTTTCAATCAATGTACTGTTGTCTCTTAAATGGGTATGATGACAAAGAGCCAGTGATTTGAAAATGTTTGAAATTACAGAAAAAAAAAAACATCCCTGTGCTCAGAGAGAAACGATTAGTCTAAGTACACCTTAACTCATGTGATGTTGCATTCATAATCTTGTCTCTTGCATCTTGCTTTTTAGAGTATGGTTAAAAAGATCAGCTTTTTGAGTTTTGTGTATCGTGCATTATTATTGTTTAGTAGTTTCTCTGTTAAGCAGCTTGAGTAGCTTTTAGGAGAAAACAGAAATCAAATTGAGTTCATTTTGCTGTTGATAAGTGACATGAGTGCATTAAAGCAATGGAGGACAATGTTTTGAAAAAAAAAATTGAAATATTTTATACTGTATCTAGTCTTGGCTAAAGGCCATAAATTCAATATACTGAGCAGTTTCAGAGTTGTTTCTCTCTCTTTTTTCCTTCAACAGGAATATTTGCAGTGCTAATGCAACAAAATCAAGGTCATTAGATGTATCTGTAGTTCTCATTCTTGTGTAGCCTCAGAGAATGATGGGAAATGCAGATTGGTTGCACAAGCCTGCCACTTCATTAACTGACTAAATGACTAGTATTTTCTGGCAAGCTTTTAACAGTACACAAAATGTAAATAAATTCAGTTGCACAATCATCATTTACAAATAAAAGGTAATTGAGCAACACCTCCTTGGTTCACGCTTCCTAACAAAGTCCCGCTTTCCCACTCTTAACCATTTCCACCAGTTATTTTGTCTTCCCCAGTATCAATGTGCCTTTCTAGGGGAAGATAAACTACCCTCTGGCTGGGAATCTCATATATTGCGATTATTGATTTCTTCATGTGCTCTATAATTCGGCCACACACCTGGGATGCAATCATAACACATTGTTCTTGCATGTAGGCCTGTGTACATAATCTCTGCAGCCTTCTAATAATCATTATGATTACCTGACGCTGGATTCGGCTTCTGTGAGGTTTGCGTAATTGAGAGTCGGGAAGAAAATGACAAGCTTTATTTAAATTCATTCAACAGGATTTTAAACACTGACTGTCTTTCAAGACATGCTTTTGTTGAGAGTTAACATGAAGCAGTGTTCACAACCCACATTTTTCTCTGTAAAGTGACAGTTTATAGACTGAAACAAGATATTTCATAAGAATAACTGGTGGGAGGGTCTTGATTTTATTCATCATGAATTCACAAGAGAGCCTGTTGACATCAGCTGTCATTTCAGAGGCAAAGATTTTATTTTTATGTAAGATGTATTTTTTGTTGTAATTTTTTTCATATGTAGAATATTAAATGTTGCACAAGACCAGAGCAGAGCAATATTGAAGTATTTATTTTGTGTTTAGTTTTATCAATTTATGTACCACAATACATTTAGCATTAAATATAAAATATTAATGTATTATTTTATGTTTTTACATTATATATTTATGCATTTATGCATTATACATTCTAAAATAGTGTATAGTGGCAAATTTTATGTGATGAAAGTCAAGTTGAAGTCGACTAGTCACTGATGACGACATTAATTAATGGATCTCTTCTCAGAACTAACTTTTCCCAGTGACTTTTAATCAGCTGTTGTGGAAGTGCTTTTCTAAGTGGCTGCATAAAGTCACACAAGTGTAAAATGACACACTTCACTATAGTTTGAGTGCAAAAATACTCTGTGGAGCTGCTGTAAAATCAGACAAGGCTAATATAAGCGGTAATATAACCATATTCAACAGGGTTTGAATTTATTCTCTAACACTCACAGAGGAGTGCTGAACTTCCAGTCTGATGAAAGAACAAAAAACGACAGTTCATCCTTCAGAATAAAAGATAATGAGAATCCAAATTAAGTCTTTTTAAGCAACATTAATCCCTCATAGTGTGATGTTTCGTAATGAGAGAGGATAAGGGATGTACCAATCTATTATCCAGTACCTTTCATGTACCCATCACATCAGATCCCAATGAAGTCACTGCCTCTTCTGGTCTTCTGTATAGTCTCAGTCTCAGACGGCACACCCCTGGACCGCCCACAGACCGCTAACCTGCTCTGTCTAATCCATATCGCAGACAAAACTGGAAAAGGACTTTCTTGATCTGGCGAGCTCTACTTTCTTGATCTGATTGCCTAGCTTTTTCAGACTTTTAGGAACAAGTTTGAAAAGTCAAATCTACCTGGAAACAAAGTTGTGTTTGGTTGAAACTTGAAGCTTTTGATTATAAAACAATTATTGAATTTTTTTGTAACTCTGTTCAGGTTAGCAGCATCAGAAAGGATGCTCAAAGTTTTGTCTGGGTCAATAAAAACCAAGCAGACTAGATTTCATTGAGCAGATCTGAAAAGTCTACTTCATTTTCCTTCATAGAAGATTGTGGAGACTGCCATTGTATAATCAAATAAAACAAAATCAAAATAATTAAAATTAAAAATACATTTTTATTTAAAAGTTATATTGTAAAGAATTATGCAGGCGAAAAAGGTGTTTGAAGTAAAATGTTTTTAGATGAACAGAAAAGTGCGCATTCTAATATTTTCTGTAAATGTTTGTCATAAAGTAAGTACTTCAAGTAAATTCTTAATAAAATTTTAACAAAAAGATTTTTACAAAAAGGTAAAACGTTTAATATATATATATATATATATATATATATATATATATATATATATATATATATATATATATATATGTATATATATATATATATATATATATATATTTGTGTGGACTGCAATGCCATAATTGACCATAATTTAAATAAGACATAATTGACAGACACCCAAAAAATTATTAGAAAAATTATGCAATAATGTAATAAAACAGATGTTAGACAATTGGTCTCTTCCTGGCCAAATGGGTGATTATTTTTGTTGATTTTTTTATGTTTACGTGTGACTAACCTCTGCTTTGCAAACATGTTGCATTACCTGCATTTTAAGCAGCTGTGCGCGCAGATCTGGACCCTCGTGTGGCTGAAGCTCATTCGTTTTTTTCATCTGTGCGTGAGCTGTCGAGAGTGTCCTGTGATAAAGCATGAGTTTGCCTAAAATAGCTTTTTAGGGCAGAAATGCCGACATATAAGGCAATTTGCAGCTTCGGGAACATGAACTGCCAGCACACATTAATAGATTAGAAGCTGAAGCTTTCAAAAATTTTAGTAATGGATGGTCCGCTGTTTTGAAACATCTGAACACGCAAATGCTCCTGCCGTCTGCTGGATTCGTAATGAATGAGATGGGCAATGCTACATGTGCACTTAAAATTATATTTGATAATTAAATATGCATAAAATCATTTACAAATTGGGAATTATATGTCTCACTCTCAGATATAGATGTGGACCTATGGATATAACTTAAGGAATGATATTTTCCTGACCATTTGAATTATAGTTATTGCATTTTTTTTCATTCAAAGATTTATTCGCCACAGAATAATATATATATATATATATTTTTTTTTTTTTTTTTTTTTTTTTTTTTTATTAAATAGGCAATCATTTCACAATACTGAATTTTTTTTCTCAATTCTGAGATGTAAACTTGAGATATAATGCAACATTTTGAGGAAAAAAGGTAAAATAAATGTGGAAGATATCGACTAAAAATTTTGAGTTTTTCCCCCTTCTGTTTACATATTGTAATTCTGCTTTTTTTCACTATAAAAAGGTAATTATGACTTTTTTTTATCTCACAGTGTTGACTTTTTAAATAAATATATATTTTTAACTTGACAGCTCACTTGTTTCATATAAAAGAATTTCAGAAAATCCTCCTTGTTTTGCATGAAAAAAAAAAAATATATATATATATATATATATATATAAATAAATGTCAAAAAGTTTCCTTGAAGCTATGTTATACGCTTAAAACAAATGCTTTTTTTGCACACCAAATGTGTATGCAATATGTTGCATTAGCTGATGTCCTGCTGATGTTTATTTTAAATAAAAATACCCTTCATTAGGTACAGTAAGTGCATTTTGGAGTGTTTTGTTAAGACGCTTTCCTCTTATCCTGCATGAAGCTAATTAGATTAATTATCTGACACTGTCTCTCTTTTCAAGCCAGACTTGGGCTGCATAATTAAGTGTTGATTTTATTTTTGTTTTTGGAAAATAAATGCTTGCAAAACCCATATAATACTCATTAAAACAATCATTCTGTTTCTCAGAACACAACCAGCAATTAGCGTGATCAACCTGATGTACAATAATTGCTCTTATTGCCGTTTATTGTTTTGCTGGCAGACAAAAATCCAATCCAGTGTTGGCGAAGTAAAAAAAAAAAGACACCGACATTTATTTTGAAGGAGCTTTGCTTTCACTGTGATGCTCATTATCCATCATAATTCTGCTCTGCAAAACAGACCTTTGACTTGCAGCTAATAGTCTGGCGACCACTTCTTGCTCTGTTTTCACCATAAAGCTCTATTTATAATGCACTAATGTTTCTGAGCAGCTTCACAAAATGTAATGCTTTCAGTTCAAAAACATTCCACATTTCGCATTTGGTAACATTGTGGATAATATTTGCTAATATTGTCATTTGTTTGGCCGCCAGCTGAGGACACATGTGGCGGGACCTTCCGAGGCTCCAGTGGCACCATCTCCAGTCCAGACTTTCAGAAGGACTATCAGAGCAGTGGCGAGTGCACGTGGACCATCCTGGCTGATCCAGGAGACACCATCTCACTGGTCTTCACTGAATTCCAGATGGACAGCAAACTCGACTCTTTAGAAGTTGAGGGATCTGATCCACCAACAATATGGTGAGTGTGATACTGGATTATGTTGCGTCTCGCTGGAATTCTTCATTCTGCGTTCTGTAGAAAGTTATTGTTGCAGGGTTTCTGCGGGTCTAAATTGTCTTAAACTGGAGCAGAAATTGATTTTCTTGTTTTCAATACAAACATGCCAAATATCTTTAAAACAAGATACATTTGCTTGATGCAACTGTAAACTGACTTAAAAAACTAAACACAATTGAGTTTTGGTCACAATTTTCACCATTTACAACAAACCATTAACTGTGACTTTTGAATCAATATACTCCTAATTTGCTGCTTATTAATAGTTAGTAAGGTAGTTGTTAAGTTTAGGTGTTGGTTTATAAGCACTAACAAACCAATATGTTAATAATAGGCATGCTAATAAGCAGCGAGTAAATCGTGAGAATTGGTCCCTTTGATTAAAAGGGTATGTAAACTTGTTTTCTGTTTGAATAAAGTAGATTTTTTGAGCCAACTGGCAGAAGTTTGTTCTTGTTTTAGTCATAAGTCACTTCATTTTGATAAATTTTAACCATAATCAGTGCTTTTCAAGTAAATGTACAGTATCTTGATTTGAGAATCTTTAGACATTTGCATAGGAACACAAGACATATACAGAGGAAGAACAGTGTTTTTGTTGTTGTTGTTTTTGCAGTGTTTTCAGAAGGTACAGTAAATCTCCTTTTATATTTTAGTAGTCGGGAGCATAGCTATTTAAACCTTAAAGGGTTAGTTCACCCAAATAGCTAAATTATGTCATTAATAACTTACCTTCATGTCGTTCCAAACCCGTGAGACCTCCGTTTATCTTCGGGACACGGTTTAAGGTATTTTAGATTTAGTTCGAGAGCTCTCAGTCCCTCCATTGAAGCTGTGTGTACGGTCTACTGTCCATGTCCAGAAAGGTAAGAAAAACATCATCAAAGTAGTCCATGTGACATCAGAGGGTCAGTTAGAATTTTTTGAAGCATCGAAAATATATTTTGGTCCAAAAATAGCAAAAACTACGACTTTATTCAGCATTGTCTTCTCTTCCGGGTCTGTTGTGAGAGAGTTCACTGCAGTGTAGTGATATCCGGTTCGCGAACGAATCATTCGATGTAACCGGATCTTTTTGAACCAGTTCACCAAATCGAACTGAATCTGTTGAAACGATTCGCGTCTCCAATAAGCTTTAATCCACAAATGACTTAAGCTGTTAACTTTTTTAATGTGGCTGACACTCCCTCTGAGTTAGAACAAACCAATATCCCAGAGTAATTAATTTACTCAAACAGTACACTGACTGAACTGCTGTGAAGAGAGAACTGAAGATGAACACTGAGCCGAGCCAGATAAAAAACGAAAGATTGTCTCGTTCTCGAGTCAAGAACCGGTTGCATCGGTTTTCAGATCATCAGTAGTAAAGTTCGGTTCTTTTCAGCAAACCATTTTTTTCGGACAGTTCGATTGAATAAACCGGTTGAAGAAAACGGTTCACCGGTTCTTCTGCGCTCGACGTAATGACGTCATTGGCGATGATTGCCCTTGATTGCAAGCCTTCAGTTTACCTGGGCTCATAACATTAGCACAGAGTCAGTTCAGAATCAATCACCAAAAGAATCAGTTTGGTTCAGGAGCTCTGTGTGTCAGTCTGCTTCACGCTGAATCACACATGCACAGTATCATCAGCTCCTCGGTTCTTAAATCCGATGTGTAATGAGCATTAAACTAAAGCTATAATCATCCCAGACATGTGTCCTTCATGTCTGTGTCTCATCACACAGCATAAATTATATACATAATTTATTACATGTGTGTATAAATATATGCATTGCTTTTAAGGATGAGGGCATGTCACATAATTTGTGCACCATTACCATTGGTATAATTTGACTGTCTTCTACAAAGTAACAGGTGAATTTGCAAAATAGGCAGTTTAATTGGATGGACAGCCTTTGACATTGTCAACAAAAGATGTGGAAAGCTTTTTGTTTTCCTTTTTTAAAGCATGTCTGTTTTGTTACCCTAACTATACCTGATCATATGCTTAGTTACACTGCATTATTTGCATTTATCGTTGTTTTTCCCTGCTGTCAACAACAGCCCACCAGTTGATAACCACAGATTCCAGCTCAAATCAATATTTCATATACATTTTTTTTCTTTATAACTACCTGGATAATTACTGTACCTTCATCCCTTTGTGTTTTTTTTCATTCCTACACAGTGGTTCAGATTGTTTCCAGTCCTTTCAGAATTTGTGTACGCATTGATAAGTTCATAGGATTCTTAAGGATACATAGGATTCTTAATTTCAAAGTGTGGGAATGATTTTGAAAATGACAATTGAAGGATTGGAAATGTGCGAATTATGTGTTAGATTATCCAAAGAAACTACTTAGAAGGTGCCAAAACTTCCATCAAACCTCTGAAATGACTGTGTGAGCTTTTAAGAATCATACGAAATAAGAAGATGCCTTTAACTTGATTCGATGCAGCCGGCATGACTCTGCAAATCCACGGATTTCAGACTTGGCCCAGGAAAGCAAAGCATATTCGGCATTAAACTCAACCGCTGATGCTGAAATGACAATCAGACACTGTAAGTGCTTGTTAAGAGTGCAGGGAACAGCATTGTGTGAGCAGTATCCTGGCGTGGTGGTGATGACCTTGCTTGTCGGTTGATTCATTGATTCGCTTAAGTCATCTCTATAAGCAACATGAAAAATGAAGCCAAGTTTTGTTCGAACAGAATGAACTTCTCCCCTCTAATATTGTTCAAGCCAAACAAACAAATCAATGTTTTTGCCGGAATGACCTTTAAGTAATTCTACTATACTTCTGTGTATGTTGGAAAGGGCAAAAGCAACAATCTTGTAAGTTACAAATCACTCACAGAAAGGGAGGTACAATAGCCATTCCTCTTGCTCTCCTCTGCCGAAAGAGCGTTCCGTGTTCGGAAAAAGTATATTATATTTCTTTTTTTGTCTTACATGGAACATGCTTAAGGACTTAAATGAGACACCTGGGGCCATGTTTTGCAAGCATAACTGGGTCAGTATTGTGTTTGTACTCGTGTCGCGTCAGATTCTGAGTTCAGATCAGACGTCATTCAAACCACAAGGTCAACACTCGAGCATATTTTGGGAATATGAACCAGATGTGTCTGCGTTTCATCGTATCGTTATGATGGAAATCTTTTATTCTTAGATGAAGACAAATGGTGTGTTCTTGTTAGGGTTATGCATCATTTAAAGTGAGCGGTTTTCCTCTTTTTCTCACACAGGCCACTCGGAGAGACACAACCAAATGAAGTCTTTTGTATCCGTTCGCTCCTCAGAGGTTTTACACACTTGCCGTGACTGCGTACAAGATTTGTCCCACTTCCCTGCACCACACTGCCTGGAAATAAATAAATAAACCCCACACACTCACGCAGATTGTGTTGCATGCTGGGAGAAGGTTAAAAGCAGACAGCTGCATGGACTGTCATCATTATTTTGCAATGGTTCTTTTACGATAGTATAATCTTTTTATCGTTGCTCGGATCAGAGACATGTCCAGAATCAGTTATTTCTGAAAAACGAGCTATACTCTTGTTCTTTACCACCAATAGAGATGAAAGTTTTGCTATTTGAGATCTATCTATCCATCTATCATCTGTCAATCATCCATCTATCTAACTATCGCTGTATCGCTCTCACTCTGTCGTTCAATATATTGTTCTATCGCTCTATCTTTCTAATGTTCTATCTATTGTTTTATCTACTGTTCTGTGTATTTCTGTTGTTCTATTATTCTATTGCTCAGTCTGTTGTTTTATCTATCTGTCTGTCTGTCCGTCCGTGTGTCAGTCCTATCCTTCCTATCTGTTGTTTTATCTATCGTTCTGTCTGTCTCTTTTATTTGTTCTGTCCATCTGTCTGTCTGTCTAGCACACATTGATGTATAATTCATGTCTGTAGCACAAACATTACAGGACAAGTTATATGCCAAAGTGTAATATATTTATGAGTAGGAGTTTGTTTTAATCCCTAACTCTAAGTGTGATTGATATTAATAGAGATGCTTGACTTTGTACTGCCAGCAATTCTCAATGCATATTGGGACAAGTGCTTCAGAGCCTATACTCCCCGTGATAAGCTATTTGGCTTGTGTGGTCTGAAATAACAGATGTATATTGCAAAATTTATGCCCTGAAGGTGAGTTGTACATGCGCCTGAGAATTAGGACCAATAACAGTGTAACTGCCGGCAAAGGCCAGATAACATTATTATTATGGAGAACATAATGAATATAAATAAAGCGTGAGTGCGTTTGTCTACAGGTCCAGCTCTGACTACAGCATTAACTGCATCTGTCCTATTGTCTGCTGACCCGCTCCACAAACTCTAGCACAAAAATAGATGATAGTTGAAAAGACACGAATAAATCAAAACACCATTGGAATGCAGGAAATAGATACAACTCCTCTATCTTACTGCTCCTGCCTGCCTGCAGAGAGAGAATAAAGAGGTGAAGATATAGTAAGACTAACAAACTGGATTTGTGCGTTTTCAATACTAGGTTGCTATGGGTGGCTGAGAAGGCATCACCTTCAAATGGGTGATTATTTAGTGGTCAAAAGAGCACACCACCGAGACTCTCTGATATACTGGTCACTAGATATGACTCGCTGTTTCTTCACTATTACTGAATGGAGTCTGATTGCAGTGAAATGGGAGAGCGATAGAAAGAATGTAAAAGAATAAAGGCTAAAGTGAAAGAAAGAAAGAAAGAAAAGAAAGAAAGAAAGAAAGAAAGAAAGAAAGAAAGAAAGAAAGAAAGATCAAATGATAGATATTGTAGGTTTAGTTCACCCCAAAATGAAAATTCTGTCATTAATTACTCACCCTCATGTCGTTCCACACCCGTAAGACCTTCATTCATAATATATAAACGTTCCTGAATAACGCAAAAGAACAAACCTCTTCTGGAAGCTCAAACGTTGGGTAACCAATAAGGTTCATTCACGTGTGTCACGCAGAACATTTGAGCTTCTGGAAGAGGTTAGTTCTTGTGCGTTATTCGTGTTAGGTTGAGCTTCTGGTTATGTTCGCTGATCAATGTTTACGTGCAAGTAAAAGCCTTATTTAAATCTGTTCGACCATAACAAGCTATCGATTCTCTTCACAAAATTTGAACTAGTTTTCCGATCTCTTTATGAAGTTTTTGAAGTGTCAAAGTGGTAGTTTCAAAGGCAGTCATTGGAAGGAAATCTGACAGCATTCTGTCATCAAAAAGGTCTTCATTTGTGTTCCGAAGATAAACAAGAGTCTTAGGTTTTGGAACAACATGAATATGAATGCATAATGAATAATGAATAATGACAGAATATGCATTTTGGGGTGAACTAACCCTTGAACATAAAAGGTGGAAAAAAATCTTAGTTATTATTGCACCATTTATTGTCATGGAGGATCAATATTTTGGTAAATATTAAGGTCTGGTGAATTTTAGTATGTCTATCATTAATTATGAAACATTGGTCTGGGACAGACTGATTCGCGGACGCAGACAACCCACAAACACAAGAGGTGGAATTTATCACATGAACCATTCACAGTCGATCATAACCACTCTTATCCAATCATATTGCAATGGAGGCATTGCCTCCTCTCATGTGAATTTCCCCCATTCTTTCTTAATTGCCTCCTTCAAACTCATGGCACACTATAGGGGTTCTGTTAAAACTCAATGGGCTCAGGTGAGGCGAGAAATATGCAGACTCGCGCTGCATGTAACTTTACCTGCTGGTGTCACTGATGGACCGTGTTTCGGAGTGATTTAAGTTTTCATGAGCGCTGTTAATGATAAACAAAAAGTAATGAGATTCCGCATATCAAACTTCATAAAGAAACATTAAATAAAAGTGATTTTGTTCCACTATAATGCTGATTTTGGGGTTAGGCTTTTAAGAAAGACTGGGACTAGTAATTAACAGTGTTGTGCCTGAACGCGTTCATTGAAAGATAGTTCATGAACTCGTTCATATTTTGGGCGAACGTGAACTGAACGTGCTGTATTAATGCCTGATGAACGTTCCTGTGAACTCGTTCATTCTGGTGTCTGTGAACGGCACACTCTCTCAGGTAAACTTCGTTCAATAGGGTGCCAGAGTTCTAAAGAGCCTTCCAGGAGAAAACCCGGCTAAAACACACCGTAAACGGATCTTAATATGTAGCGGAAAAACACCCAATCTGGCAACACCAGCCACCAGTGTTGCGCCGCCGTCCGCCGCATGCATGACGCGTCATCAAAAAAAAACAGCAAACGACAGCAGCATGTAGCAAGAAGGCGCATGATCATTTAAAAGAATTTTATGATGTTTATGACAAGGTCGGTGAGAATGGGAGACAAAGCATTAAAGCAACAATGGGGAAATGCTGTCCCCTCAATGCTAATGTAAACCCTGGTTGGATAAGGATTCAAAATTGGATATGAAGATGAAATCTGACGCATAGCTTCATTGTTAAAACTGATAAAATAATTGCTGTCTGTGATTCTGTATGGGCTGTGGCAATAATTTTGAAAAATAATAGCTCGCAGCAACGTATGGAAAAAAGAACTATGAACTAGTTCATTTTTGGAACTGTGAACTTTAGTTCAAAATTTTGTAGTTTGAACTATGAACTGAACTAGTTCATTTTAAAATTTAACTTTGAACTAGTTCATGTAGAAAGTGAACTTTCCCAACACTGGTAATTAACCACGTAACAACCATCCAGAACACTTTAGCAACCACATAGCAACATAAAAGCAACAAGCTACAGTGCCCTAGCATCATGGCAGTGAGTTTTAGTGTTGTGTTTGTGAAACCAGCAGATGACGTGGGGTCATTGGTTAACATTGCTGGTTCCAACATTGAAGTGGGTCTCAACATGTTTTACCGGTGTGTAGGGAACTCAATGTCAATCTGGCATTTTTCAGGTCAGATTGTAGGTTGGATCCAGGCTTTAACGTGGGTTGATGTCTTGACGTTTTACAAATGTACAAAAAATCTATCGTTTGCCCTTTTCAACATTACAGAACTGCCAAGTGTTTGAGACTCAAGTATGAGCTGTGTTTTTCTTCAAAAAGCGATTCCACTGTCGGATCTCGCTTGAATAATTGCAGTGCTGGCTATGATTGACAGACAGCAAGGCCGAGTGGGTTCGAGTTCATTGCAGTCATTCTGGAAAGTCTATGGCTGAAATGGTTTAGCCTTGAAATACTTTTGCCCTGTTTTACTATAGACTTTCACTGTCACAGCCGATTGACTGTTATGAAGTTTAAAGTTATGGTCGAGTCCTTGAGGTGTTTGCAGATGGGAAGAAACAATAGATCTAATGTTAGTAACAAACAGCTTACGGCTGTTTTTACATCATTTGCATCTCAGTAAACAGGACGGTCATTTATAAAGGTCACATTTTATGGCATATGAAGCTTCCAATACTTCCTCCATTAAGCCCGCTTCAGCCACTGTGCCTTATAATAATATCATAAAAAAATACATTTATGCATTTGGCAGGTCTTTTTATCCAAAGCGGCTTGCATTGCATTTAAAGTATAAAGTTTATCTGTTATGCATTCCCTGGGAATTGAATCTGTGACCTTGCCATTTCTAATGACATGCAAAATAATATTTGTTTAAATAATATTTAGATAAAGGATTTATATTAAATAAAAATAAGTAATGTAATAAAACCATTTATTTATTTTTTTATTTAATCTTTAGTTTTGATAGTATATTATACACTGACAGTAAATCAATACTTGAGGGAATTCAAGTCAACTCTTGTATCCAGATATGCTTTTGAGTGTGTAGGAGAAACCTGCTCACTGCAGTAACCACCCAGAGAGGGGTTGCATAAGACTTACAGTATAAAAAAAATACACTATTTATTTATGCGCTACTTGTTTTAGATTTTTTTTTTCTGTTCTAATCACTTCCTCTCAGCATGGGTTTAGCAGCCTTTGGTATTATTTTGCACCCCCCAAAAAAAATTCTTCATAGCTAAGCGTTCTTCTTGTCAGTTAGGTTTTGCAAGTATCAACATAAACTTCAGTGTTTCTCTTGAATGTACTTAGTAGAAATAGAATCATTGACATTCAGTAAGAGTGAAACACTATAAAATGAATGTGGATAGCAGCTCAGATCATTTGATTTTGGGTGAATTTGATGAGAAACATTTAGGTAGCATTAAAATTTGAGCCATTTATCATTTTCCTTGAAGGCAACTTATGATTCTGTTGAGCAGAATGAATGAAAGTGCTCAATATAATTTACATGCCTGAAAGTGACACTTTGCTAATACTTGTTTTAAACTGAATTGTAGTGTATGATGCAGTTTGTGTCGTTTTATTGATAATGTGATACTTTATATGCTATTAAAGCACAAGCTAAGCGTTTTGTAGAATTTAGTCTTTCCCAGTCAAAGTAGGAGCAGTATTGTTTGTAAAGAGCTGCACAGGGGTGTTGCAAGAGAACTGATTTGATATAAAAAGATAGTTGAAAGCAAACTGTTAGATTTTTCTGCATCTTCTTCACAGGTTATCAGGAATTAATATTCCTGTGCCTATAGTCAGCAACAAGAACTGGCTACGACTTCATTTCGTCACTGACAACAGCCATCGGCATAAAGGATTCAGTGCTCAATATCAAGGTACATTTGAAATATTTTCTTTTAAATATTTTTTTCTGGTAATATTACTTGTGTTTCTGGTAAATGCTTAAGGCAAACCTAACAAAAACATGTCCAGGTGTTTTGTTTTGATAATGTGTTCTCTCTAAATAGTCTTTCCACCTACTTAAACTGCACTAGAATTCTTAATTTTTCTTTTTTTCTTTTGATTTTGTGCCATAGTATAACCCAGACCTCTATTATAGGATTCACCCTGTTGCTCTAAGTAATTACATGCAGGCTGCAATATCCGAAAAATCTTTAATCACCTTGTTAATCGTAATCAGATGATAATTACAATAAATTACTTGATATCTTATAACGAGGAACGGAAGATGACCTGTCAAAAGTTGAATCAAGCATGATCCACAAGTTATTTTCAATAAATTTAATTGGAAGCACATCTAAGAGATGAATTCCAGAACTAGAATAGGAGCAAAGCTTGAGTGTAAAGAAAAATAAGAGAATTGTATTTTCACACAAGGAACCATTTTTTAATTAGTCTTTTAAGTAAATAACTTTATTAGATAAACTGTCGCTCACATAATTTTGCAGCAGGCTTTTTAAAGCTCACCTACACAGAATGAAAATGTGCCTAATTGTGTTTGTTTTCTTTTGCTGAGCAGTGAAACGATCGGGAGATTTTAAATCAAGGGGAGTGAAATTATTACCTGGAAAAGACAACACAAGTAAATTTTCAATAAGTAAGTGCGTTTCTTTCTCTTTGTAAAGTGTAATTGTCTCAGCCACTGAAAAGTGTTTTTCTGAATGCATTTCTGCAAATTAACAGTGCTATTATGTAGGGGTGGGTTATAAGATCTTATATCAGGACATGATATGTCAGTTTATTTCACAATATCAGTATATATCACTATATACTAGGTATTTTTGCTTAATAAACTTTTGCTGTATTATGAATGTTGAAATATTCTTAATGTCAGAAAAACTAATACTAGCATTAAAAAACCTCTCAAGCTTAAAACAGTCATTGATAAAATAAGAACAAACTAATTAAATACAGGCAGCAGGACAAAAAACTCTAATAGAACAAAGACACAAAGGAAAGAGACCTATGTGGAAATACTTAAACACTGCATAGTTCTCATAATGTAAATTTATAAAGATTTATAAAGTTACAAATGTGATTCAGCCAATAGTAGCGAGAGGTTTTCTCTCATTTGTTGTTAAATGAACATTGCTGACACAGACAGCACAAGGTTTAAGCTGCTGTCACTTTAAGACTGAATGCACTAATCTACTATACAGACACACATGCATTTTCTTTCTCAAATGTTTACTTTCACTTAAGACATAAGAAACTGTTTATGAGGATATTGTGCATAAGGCCATTGTGGCAGAGAAGTGTGTGTTTGACCATTCAAGCCCAATAAGATGCCAAAAGAACTCAGTGTTCAGTGTTCATGCTATGTATTATAATATTGAAAGTGGCTTTATTTGTTCACATGTTTTAGACAGTTTAAGTGCACACAGCAAAATTTTTGCTGCTTAATTTGCTTGAACAGTTACATTTTTAACTCGTTTTTAAACCATAGTGCTAAAAACATAGCTTTTTTTGTTGGTACAGCATGGAAATGTCGTAGGAACTGTAATATAGATATTAGTCCAGTTTATCATGTCTACCAGTATATCGCACACTCCTAATGTTATGTCTTGTCTCAGATGCTTATATGTTACTTCAAATCTCAATTATAGTAATGGTTAGTATGACCGAAATCTTGTTTTATACAGTATGGGAATCTAATAAATCCAGATTGGATGAACGCATGCATATCAAACAGATTTTGTTAGGGATTTTGAAAGGGATGGTTCACCCAAAAATGAAAATTCTGTCATTACTTATTCACCCTCAAGTTGTTCCAAAGCTATATGCAAATTTTTCTTATGTTGAGCAGAAAAAGGGTATTTTGAGTAATGTTGATAATCAGACAGTTGCTGATAGCCATTGACTTCTATAGTATTTTTCGCTAAACTATTGAAGTCAATGGCTACCAGCAACTTGGCAACTTTGGCAATTTACTATCAAATGATGACAGTATTTTCATATTTGGGTGAATTAACCCTGTTACGATTACAACATTTTTTTGTGAGAATATATTCGGCTACCATAAACAACCAATGTTTATTTGGCTTTCTCATGGAATACCTTGGTTTTACCAATTTTCTGCTGTGTAACTCATTATGTAGGCTTGTTGAAGTAGAAACCATGCGGCTTTAGATCTGCTCTCCAGTGCTGCTGCATGTCATGCGTAATTATGACTGTTAATACTGTTGCTCTAATGTCATAAAAAGCTCTTCACTGCTTAATTTCTTTCAGATGTGCATCCCCGTTAATTGTTTAATATTCCGTAGATGTTGTTCCGCCGGTGATTTCGTATCTACACCTTCAAAGCGCATGATTCATAAAGCACGAACAATGCCACATATTTGTAATCCTCTCGCTTGTCATTTAGCAAATGGATCAAAGGAAATTAGAGCATCCAATGAAACCAAAATCTGCATTTTGATTAATTGAGCTTAGCTTGACTTACAGGTCTCTCACCCACAGAAGCTCCTCGGAAGAGAATGTCAAATCTGTGAAGCGAGCGGCTTCAGAGGGCACACAGGTGGTTGGATTTCAGTCCAACTGAGTTTAATTACTGGCCATCCAAACCACCGGCCTAACCTGGATACAGACCCGAGCTGCACAATGCCTGATCACTATCTATGGAAATGATTTTTGCATGCTGCGAAAGTGAACAAGTCCTTTTTTATGGCTCCACGTGCACCGGTATCGTAATGAAACGCCGAATGATTCATTTCACCCTCGACAATGTAGCACTCCAAACACTTAATTACAACTGGATAGAATTTTTATGAGCCTCTATTTCACAGTGTCTGCATCAGGCATTGAGAAATATGAGTTACGAGTGAGTTATCGGGTCTTATTCAGGACCCCGGTCTGCTGCCAAAACCCCCTTTCTAAACGCTTCCCTTAAATTATCCGCATAACGTTGCCTCCTGCAGTAATTATCGCAAGCTAACACCTATTTATGGAGGAGATATTGCGCCAACTTCTCTTTTGATTGAGGATGAAAGTCGATGTGTGATAACCGAGGCTGTGTTATGGAGAGTGTGATCACAGGTGATGAAGGCTGATGGTTTCGTGTTGGCTTATGTCTCCATATGCTGTTTCTTCTCCCACAGTGAATGAAGGGATGGCCAAGCAGGTCTCCAACTTCTGTCCGGACCCCGGGGAACCGGAGAACGGCAAACGCATTGGCACCGATTACAGGTATACAGTCTGTCCACACCGCACACATGGATGCAGTTTTGTTTGAAGAAATGAATGGGGCAGTTGTGATGTCATGTAGTTCTGATAGTGTAGCTCATGAATATTAATTAGGCCATACACGTGTAGTTTAATATGATCTTTTACTGTTTTGATAGCCTAGAAATATTTAATAGATTCTTAACTCATTTACAAGTTGAAACTAAAATGTAAACAGTAAAGTATCCAAAGTTAATGAAACAACAATTAGCACTGAGTTTGTTTTGACATGTTCTCATTACATTACATTTAATATTAACGTCTATTTTATTTGTTTGGATATTAATATTTTGCTTTGCTTAAATGTTATTTTAGCATAATATTAACTTTTAATATTATATTAAATATTAATTAATATGAACTTCTGGTTAATTAATTGTAATTGATTCATGATAAATCAGCAAAAATTATATTCTGGTGATAGAAATTTATATTTTTTGTATTGTCTAAGATATTACTAATGTTTGCAGAATATTAGCATAAATATAATTTTTATTAAATTATTGGAAAATAAGACGTTTAATGTAACATTTTATTAATATATATGAAAATATATAATGTTTTATTTGCTGACATATTTTTTTCTAAATATTTAGCAATATATATATATATATGTGTATATATATATATGTGTGTATATATATGTATATTTATATATATGTGTGCATATATATGTGTGTATATATGTGTGTATATATGTGTATATATATATATGTGTGTGTGCGTGCGTGTATATATATATATATATATATATATATATATATATATATAAATCTAATATAAACTTTTGCATATAAATTTTGTTAATAAGCAAATATTGTTGTTGTTTTTTTTTTTTTTTTACAAATATTTAGCAAAATTCATTCAAAAATGTATTACATTTATTTATTTATTTATTTAATATTAGTTCAACATAAATACTCATGATGTTATATGTATTTGTAAAGTATTACTGACTGGTCGCAATGACCATTCAACAAAACATTAAAAAAGAATAAATTACGTAGTTTACGTACATGCAAATGCAATACGTACTTTTGCAAACGTGGGGACAAAATTAGCAAGGGAAACAAAAAGTAAAGGGAACATTTCCTGAAGGATGGCTATGTAGCAATGAAATCCTTGATTATATTCCTAGCTGACATTTGCTCTGACATGAGACCGCGTCACGCAGCGCTGATCAATCTGTCGGCACGCGTGGGAGGCTCTCGGGGAGAATTCCTTCATTGATTATTTGGCTTTCGTGTTTGTTCTCTCTTCAACACGGCAGCATCGGTGCAACGGTTCATTTCACCTGCGACGGGGACCACGTGCTTCAGGGATCCAAGAGCATCACGTGTCAGAGGGTCGCTGAGGTGTTCGCGGCCTGGAGTGACCATAGACCCGCCTGTAAAGGTTAGACTATTGCCTTCAGTAAACCCTGCTCAGAGCAGGATTAGACCAGACATCTGATCTACTGATGTCTCCGAATCCCACAATTCAATACCATCGATTCTTGGTACTGATTACAGCTGAGTTTTGAAAGAATATTTCACCCCAAATATGAAAAATGACTTCCTGTTGTTCCAAAACTGTATTATTTCCTTCTGCAAAAACCCATTTTTCATACAACAAAAGTGGATAGTTATTTACTGCTAAGTGCAACATGATTCATGTGAACCGATGATGTCCAAACCTTGTGCATTTTAGAGTGCTTTTCTTGTTCATTTTTTGAAGCTTGACAGAAAATTAATTTTATTATATAGAAAAATGCATTTAAAGTTTACTTGTGCAGAACTTTTTTGCATTTGTATGTTAGTTTTCTCTAATTCATTATAAATGACGACTACTCTGTATTTCTCTGTTTTGCAGCAAAAACATGTGGGATGAACCTCTTCGGCCCTTCAGGAACGTTTACATCGCCTAATTTCCCCATCCAGTATGAGAGTAACTCGCAGTGTGTTTGGATTATCACCGCCAGTAACCCCAATAAGGTACAACAGTAACCTGCACACACACATCGCTCCATGTCTGACTCAAACACAACGCTTTTTATCAGCATGTCAGTATCTGATATCTCCCAATGACATATTTAATAAAAAGTAGTTACAGTATGGTTCTATTATTATTATAGTGATTTCAATTTTCTTTTTTAGTATGATTGTTTACCTCTGTTTTTAAGATGCTTTTCTTTAGGGTTACACTGTTGAATCCTGCAATTTCGATTTTGTTTGCGTAAATATTAATATTGTTTACTACATATTACTTTATTAAAATATTAATTTGGCAGAAATGTGCATTTAATGTTATATTTTCTGTCTCATCTAAATCAAAATCAAAGTATTTTTAAATGAAATGCCATATTTAATAAAATGTTTATGATAAAACAGATGATTTCAACATGATTTTATCAAATGTTTTAGAATATTAACAAAAGCTGTAGTATATAAAGTATTTTGGCATTGGTCAGGTTGTTTTGGGGTTTTAAAGTCATGTCATTATTTTTGCCAAATTGTATTATTATGATTAACAAAAATGTTTATAAAAAAGTAATATTAATTTTGCAGAATGTACAGATTGAATTATATATTTTCTATTTTAGTCTATATTCTTAGAACAACATTTTTTTTCCATTTTTTTATGAATGTCAAAATCTAAAAATGACATTTATTTCATCATGCAGTTCCAAAATGAGTTCTACAGTAGTAGGGGTTTTTGGTATTTTAAACCATTGTTTTTTATTTGTTTTTATTTTTTAATAAAATTATCATAATGTAATTTCTTTTTTCAGTATAATTGTCTTTTTTTTTCTTTTGCACGGTTAAAACCTCCCATTTCCCTTTTACTTGCCTAAATATGAATTGTTTGCAAAATAATGACCTGAGAGGGTTAATTTAGCAAAAAATGAATGAATTTTCTTTTTGCGCTGCTGTTGTGAGTGGTTCCTGATGAGTTATCAATACCTCACTTTGCTCTCATGACTTTTGTGCTTCATTGTGCAATAAAGATTAACTGTTATATAAATGAAAGATATGCAATTTACAGTAGGTTTTGTGAGTCAACAGTTTCTACTTCCATGAGCTCTTACCGTAGACTGCACATTTCAGGTGTAGGTTTTCCATTTTTTTGTACACATTTGTTTTTTTGCCAGGCCATTAACAACCAGCAAATAGCTGATTCGTGTCTACAACTGCTGCTCAATCTGAGCTTTCCTCTGGTGAGGAAGGCAAATGAGCCCTAACACACATAACATTATTACCTCATTTATCTTCGCCCGACGGAATTGCAAAGTTCAAATTTTATTGCATTTTCCACAGACCCATTATTAGAGACCCATGGGTAGCTCATTGGCATTATTATTGTGTTAACACAGTAAATGAAGTTAATATATGAACTTATAGGGATGAAGCAGGACTTTCTTATGGTCGCCTGATAGTGTTCATTAGCAAACCACTAATAATATCAGTGTAAGTGCTGTAAGACTTTTTTACGCATGTGGACCGCCTGTAAGCTGTGTGCGCATATATAGATGATTCTTCAACAAGGTGTGGGTGTTTAAACATCATCTTATAAGCTAATTCTGCCATAAAAAATAAAAAAATTAACTAAAATGCCATTTCCATTGTATCTCAGTTTATGTATTGGGTTTTGAGTACATTCTGTGATGCAAATTACTTTTTTTGTAATAAAATGCCTCCTTTGTATGGCTAATTTCATTGCATTTTATACATAATACAATTACATATTCTTAATATTATAAAATTGATTGATATTGTTTATTGAAAAGATTTATATTATTTTCATGCAATGCAGTGTCTTTCAAATGTTATGATACATGCTTACTATTGTGCAAATGTTTAGGGTTAAGTTTTTAAAGAAATGAATTTTATTCAGCAAAGGTGCATTGAACTGATCAAAACTGACAGTAAAACATGTCATAGTGTTACTAAAATATTCTATTTCAAATAAATGCTTCTAATAGAAATAAAGTTCTTTACAACTTTATATAAATCAAACAATCCTAAAAAAATTATCACAGCTTCAACAAAAACATTGAACATTTTCAACATTGATAATATAAGAAATCATTCTTGAGCAGCATATCAGCATCTTAGAATGATTTCTGAAGATCATGTGACACTGACGACTGGAGTAATGATGCTGAAAATTCAGCTTTACATCACAGGAATAAATTACATTTTACATTATATTAAAATGAAATGCAGTTATTTTAAGCTGTGAAAATATTTTAGAATATTACTGTTTTTACTATATTTTTAATCAAATAAATGCAGCCTTTACCATCACATAATTAAAGTTTTAAATTACATTTGAAAATATATTCAAATAGAACAATTTTAATAGTATTTTACAATATTGCTGTTCTGGGACAACACAAAAGAGAAGCATTTGAAAAGCATCAAGATGCTCGGTGAAAACATTCCAAGACTTTAATGTGACCTTCATTTACCAAAGAAAAGCCAACTTGAAATCTGTTAGCGTTAATAAAAACCAACCCACGAGGCACAGATGTGGCAGCCGTTGAAGAAGCACCCGTATACCTTAAGTGCATGCTTCGTTCCTCAGTGTGCCATAAACGTGCCAGAAGGCCGGTATTCATGGTGTCTAACTAAATGTGAGCAGCGGCAGCTCCCCGGTGTCTCCAAACGCACACTGGGGGGTGATTATGCAAACAGTACGTTGTTAATGTACAAGTGAGTGTTTGAAATAACACTGAACGAGCAGAGCACGATTCTCCAATGTTTACTTGCAAACTTGAGCCGCTGATTGAAAGCACTCTTGTAAATTTGTTTTACCCTCAACATTCATTGGACTGTGCAAATGATTTTTTGGATAATTGATGCATTGCCTCTTCTGAATTTTTTCGGTTATATCGCCGGGGTTCAATGGGGCCGCAGAGGGTATGAGCAAATTAACTGAAATATACAGGCGACATATGCTGCAGTCAAGTGCTGGCCCCGGTGAGCTCATGAATATCATATTTATTGAGAATAGTGTGTATCATTTATATTTGATGATGTCTGAAGTACTGAGAAACTTAATTAAGACAGTGTGAAATGCACACTACTCATTCTCCGTAACAGAGAGCATATGGAGAAATCCCTCCGGTCAAGGTGCTTCATTGATTCGAGTGGCGTTCCATTACAAAGACTTCTAAGGCTAATTCAGTGATTTTCTTCCCGTCGCAGGTTATTCAAATCAATTTCGAAGAGTTCGACCTGGAGCTGGGATACGATACGTTGACTGTCGGTGACGGTGGAGAGGTTGGCGACTCAAAAACAATCATACAAGTGTAAGATTCAGATTTAAGCTGTTTTCTGTATTGCACTGCAAAAACAACTTAATCTTGTTTTCTAGAAGCATCTTTAAATCGAGATAAATTTACTTGAGAAACAAGATATGCAAGGCTATTTAAATCCAAGAAATTATGAGATTGATCTCTGTATATTTTCCCTTGCCCCATCAGCAAATAGTTTGTAGACTTCACTAAATTTAATTAAATTCATGCTTGGATTAGAATGAGAACTGTTTGCCATAAATAAATAAAATAAACTTAATTCAAGGTCTTAATGTCTTATGCAATTTAGCTTCTCAAGTAAATGTGTTTTCTTTTCAGAAAGTTTGGATATTTTCAGTGGGAAATGTTAAAATGAGTTTTGTAGTCTTGAATAATTAGCATTGACCGTTGACTTTCATCTAGAATATTTTATAGTGCCAATACTACAGTTTTTTTTTGTCATTTAACTTTTTCTTACACCAAGTCATGATTAGTTTTACTAAAGATTTACCACACACAAACATATATAAAAAATACATTTTAAAGCAAACTGACACAAGTGTCAGATTTAGTGTCATTTTGAAGTTGTGTGTCAGAAGCGTAAATGTATTGTAAGATTCTCAATCAGTATCTTGTTTTCCAGTTAGAAATCCCTTGAACATCATTACATCAAGATAAACTTACCTGAGAAACCAGGAAAGATATGTGAAGGCTATTTAAATGAAATAAATTATGAGATTGATCTCTGTGTATTTTCCCTTGTCCATCAGGAAATAGTTTGTAAACCTGGTCCCACTTTATATTAGGTGGCCTTAACTACTATGTACTTACATAAAAAATAAGTACAATGTACTTATTGTGTTCATATTGTATTGTAAAACACTTTTGCTGCTATTGAGGTGGGATGGGGTAGGGAGAGGGTTGGGGGTATGGGTAAGTTTAAGGGTGGGTTAAGGTGTAAAGTATGGGTCAACAGTACAGATGTAATAGCATGTAGTTTTTTAAAAATATAAGTACAATGTAAAAACATGTATGTACACAATAAGTACATTGTACTAAATTATTAATTAAAATGTAAGTACATAGTAGTTAAGGCCACTTAATATAAAGTGGGTCCGTAAACCTCTCTAAATTTAATTAAATTCATGCTTGGATTAGAATGAGAACTATTTGCCAATAGAGAAAGAAAAATCAACTTAATTCAAGGTCTTAATGTCTTATGCAGTTTGGCTTTTCAAGTAAATGTGTTTGGATATTTTCAGTGGGAAACATGTTCAAATGAGTTTGTAGTAATAATTAGCATTGACTGTTGACTTTCATCTAGAATATTTTAAAGTGCCAATGCTATCTATATTCATAAGCATAATCATTTACCGCGCACAAACATATATAACAAAAACATTACACCGCAAACTGTCATACAAGTGTCAGATTTAGCATAGTTTTGTGTCAGGAGTGTTTACTGTATTGCAAGATACTCAATCAGTTTCCAATTAAAAATTCCTTGAACATCCTTAAATCAAGATAAATATACCCGAGAAAACAAATATGCTTAATATATGCAAAGGCTATTAAGATACGAAATTAAGACCTTCATTTCAGCGTATTTTTGTCACAGTGTCTGGGTTGTGTCCCTGGGTTTCCACTAGATGTCCCCCTTTCTCACGGTGTCTGTCACCTTATCACTTCCTGTTCCCTTATTTGGTCACCTTCCTCCTTGTTAGTAATTGATTGTTCCCCACCTGTCTCCTGTTCCCTCATTATCCTTCTGTCTATTTATACCCGGAGTCTGTGTTACGGAGTCCTTGTTTAATGTTGAAAGTTTATTCATGTCCGTCATCTTGCCTTGCCTTGCCTTGCCTTGCCTTGCCTTGCCTTGCCTTGCCTTGTCTTTGTGTCTTGTTTATGTTTGGATTTGGATATTCTGGTTTTGACCCTGCCTGGACTGTTTTCCCCTTTTGGATTACCCTTTAATAAATGACTTACCTGCGATTGGTTCCTTCTCCTGTGTTTTCTGTAACACCGATCGTGACAGAAGGACTCCGTCAAAGTAGGAACCAGCGGTATGTCATTTTTCCGTTCCCCAGCCAAGATGGCGGAGCGGCGAACCAAGTACCTTCGGTTGATCGCCCTCCGCCAAGAGGGCAATGAAGTGGGTGCCCTGGCTCAGGTGTTCTGGTCCCTGGCCGAGGGCATGGGCTACAACGATGCGGCCCTCAAGGACTATTTCAATGGCGGGCTGGATGATCCAGTGTCTCAGGAGAAGATGGCGCAGTTAGAGACACTGGAATTCTGGGAATTCGTGCGCTACCTGCAGCATCGGCTTCGGTGGGATGCCCCAGCCACTTCTGTCTCTTCCGGCGGGGTGGTCGTCAGCCCAGCACCACTGCCCAGGATGGCAACCAGCCAAGCGCCACAACTTAAGATGGCCGCCAGTCCAGCACCATTGCCCAGGATGGCTACCAGCCAAGCGCCACAACCCAAGATGGCCGCCAGTCCAGCACCACTGCCCAGGATGGCTACCAGCCAAGCGCCACAGCACAAGATGGCCGCTAACCCAGCGCCAATGCCCAAATTGGCCACCGTTCCAGCGCCACAGCCCAAGATGGCCACCAGCCCAGCACCAATGCCCAAATTGGCCACCGGTTCAGCGCCACAGCCCAAGATGGCCGTTAGTCCAGCGCCACAGCACAAGATGGCCGTCAGTCCAGCACCACAGCACAAGACGGCCGCTAGCCCAGCGCCAATGCCCAAATTGGCCACCGGTCCAGCGCCACAGTACAAGATGGCCACCAGCTCAGCACCACAGTACAAGAGGGCCGCCTGTCCAGAGTCATGGCCCAAGATGGCTGCTTGCCGAGCGCCGCTGCACAGGATGAGAGTCTCAGTTTACCCTCCGGAGTCAAGTCAGGTTCCAGTTGAACCTCCGGAGCCTAGTCAGGTGCCAGTGAACTCTCCGGAGTCGAGTCAGGTGCCAGTGAACTCTCCAGAGTCGAGTCAGGTGCCAGTGAACTCTCCAGAGTCGAGTCAGGTGCCAGTGAACTCTCCAGAGTCGAGTCAGGTGCCAGTGAACTCTCCAGAGTCGAGTCAGGTGCCAGTGAACTCTCCCGAGTCGAGTCAGGTGCCAGTGAACTCTCCCGAGTCGAGTCAGGTGCCAGTGAACTCTCCCGAGTCGAGTCAGGTGCCAGTGAACTCTCCCGAGTCGAGTCAGGTGCCAGTGAACACTCCCGAGTCGAGTCAGGCGCCAGTGAACTCTCCCGAGTCGAGTCAGGCGCCAGTGAACTCTCCCGAGTCGAGTCAGGCGCCAGTGAACTCTCCCGAGTCGAGTCAGGCGCCAGTGAACTCTCCCGAGTCGAGTCAGGCGCCAGTCACCGCTGATCCTCCAGAGTCAGGGCTAGTCACCGCTGATCCTCCAGAGTCAGGGCTAGTCACCGCTGATCCTCCAGAGTCAGGGCTAGTCACCGCTGATCCTCCAGAGTCAGGGCTAGTCACCGCTGATCCTCCAGAGTCAGGGCTAGTCACCGCTGATCCTCCAGAGTCAGGGCTAGTCACCGCTGATCCTCCAGAGTCAGGGCTAGTCACCGCTGATCCTCCAGAGTCAGGGCTAGTCACCGCTGATCCTCCAGAGTCAGGGCTAGTCACCGCTGATCCTCCAGAGTCAGGGCTAGTCACCGCTGATCCTCCAGAGTCAGGGCTAGTCACCGCTGATCCTCCAGAGTCAGGGCTAGTCACCGCTGATCCTCCAGAGTCAGGGCTAGTCACCGCTGATCCTCCAGAGTCAGGGCTAGTCACCGCTGATCCTCCAGAGTCAGGGCTAGTCACCGCTGATCCTCCAGAGTCAGGGCTAGTCACCGCTGATCCTCCAGAGTCAGGGCTAGTCACCGCTGATCCTCCAGAGTCAGGGCTAGTCACCGCTGATCCTCCAGAGTCAGGGCTAGTCACCGCTGATCCTCCAGAGTCAGGGCTAGTCACCGCTGATCCTCCAGAGTCAGGGCTAGTCACCGCTGATCCTCCAGAGTCAGGGCTAGTCACCGCTGATCCTCCTGAGTCAAGGCTGGTCACCGCGGATCCTCCAGAGACTAGGCTGGTCACTGTTGACCTTTTAGAGTCAAGTCAAGTCACCGGTGATCTTCAAGGACTGAGTCAAGTCACCTCTGATCTTCAAGGACTGAGTCAAGTCACCTCTGATCTTCAAGGACTGAGTCAAGTCACCTCTGATCTTCAAGGACTGAGTCAAGTCACCTCTGATCTTCATGAACAAAGGCAAGTCACCTCTGATCTTCATGAACAAAGGCAAGTCACCTCTGATCTTCATGAACAAAGGCAAGTCACCATTGATCTTCATGAGCAAATACAAGTCACCAGTGATCTTCATGAGCAGTGTCAGGCCAGCACCAATCTTCTGGAGTCCAGTAAGGACACCAGGGGATTACCAGAGTTTCATTGTCCCGTTGATCCAGCCGCACGGAGGTCTGCTCCGCCTTGGGAGGCTCTGGTCCTGACCACATGGCTGTGGTGGTCTTCTGCTCCGCCCTGGGAGCCTTCCGCCCTGACCACACGGTTGTGGGGGTCTTCCGCTCCGCCCTGGAGGACTCTGGCTTCATCCACAAGGACGTGGTGGTCTTCTGCTCCGCCCTGGGGGGCTTCCGTACTGACCACACGGTTGTGGTGGTCTTCTGCTCCGCCCTGGGGGGCTTCCGTCCTGACCACATGGTTGTGGTGGTCTTCTGCTCCGCCCTGGGGGGCTTCCGTCCTGACCACACGGTTGTGGTGGTCTTCTGCTCCGCCCTGGGAGGCTTCCGCCCTGACCACACGGTTGTGGTGGTCCTCTGCTCCGCCCTGGGGGACTCCAGTCTCCACCACACGGACGTGGTGGTCTTCTGCCCCGCCCTGAAGGGTCTTCATGTTGTTTTTTGTTTTTGTGTTCACTCCTGTCCCTGTTCCTCTCTGTGAGCCTGGCCCTCCGTCCCTCCCCCTGAACCTCCTCCGGTCCTCCTCCCTCCTGGTCTCTCTGTTTTGTGTCTACAATTCTGGTATCTGTTCCCCATGATTTTTTTTCTGGCCCTCCGTCCCTCCCCCTGAGCCTCCACCTGTCCGCCTCCCTCCTGGTCTCTGTTTTGTGTCTGTCGTGGAGCGTCTGGGAGCCGCTCCGCAGAGGGGGGGTACTGTCACAGTGTCTGGGTTGTGTCCCTGGGTTTCCACTAGATGTCCCCCTTTCTCACGGTGTCTGTCACCTTATCACTTCCTGTTCCCTTATTTGGTCACCTTCCTCCTTGTTAGTAATTGATTGTTCCCCACCTGTCTCCTGTTCCCTCATTATCCTTCTGTCTATTTATACCCGGTCTGTCTGAGTCTGTGTTACGGAGTCCTTGTTTAATGTTGAAAGTTTATTCATGTCCGTCATCTTGCCTTGCCTTGCCTTGCCTTGTCTTTGTGTCTTGTTTATGTTTGGATTTGGATATTCTGGTTTTGACCCTGCCTGGACTGTTTTCCCCTTTTGGATTACCCTTTAATAAATGACTTACCTGCGATTGGTTCCTTCTCCTGTGTTTTCTGTAACACCGATCGTGACAATTTTTCCTTTCCCATCAGTAAATTGATGCTTATAACAAGAACTGATTGCTAATGAGGTAAGAATGATAAACTTAAAGGTCTTAATATCTTATGCAATTTGGTTTCTCAAGTAAATATTTCTTCTTTTAGAAATATACTATGGTCAATGATTTTTGTAATCTTGAATAATTAACATTGACTATTAGCTTGCAGCTAGAATATTTTATAGGGGCCACAATGTCTCTTTTCACACATTTTAATTTTTTTCCCATAAAGTTTTCTTGCACCAACAAGTCACAATTTAGTTTCACTAACCATTTACCATGCACAGACATTATTGAAATATATAGCAAATAAAATTCATAGCAGGCAATTCACACTACAATATGTGAATAAAATCATTTTGTTTCAGACAGAAAGGGAAAAATTAAGTTCTGAAGTTAGACAAGTTGTGGCACGCTACTTGTTTCCAGTGTATATCTGCATACTACATTTGATTTCTTTTCTTTTTAAAAGAACAAGGAAAATTCAGATTTCCACTCTTTAAAGGGGTCATATGATGTTGCTAAAAAGAACATTATTTTGTGTATTTGATGTAATGAAATGTATTTATGCGGTTTAAGGTAAAACAAAAAAAAAAACTTTCCACATACTGTACATTATTGTTTCTACTTTATGCCCAGCCTTTCTGAAACACGTTGATTTTAACAAAGCTCATCATTCTGAAAAATGAGGTGTGCTCTGATTGTCTAGCTATCCAGTGCGTTGTGATTGACTGGATGCCTCAAGCGTGTGATGGAAATGTTACACCCCTTGACATCCCATTGACATACTGTGATGCCATGTGGCATGGCTCGACGAGACATAACCAATAAAACCCATTACAAACGAAGCATTTATTGCATCCAGTGGGGACATAATTACTTATTATAATGACTTATACTGTCTTTTTACGCGTTAGGTTGCATCGTGCCTGGTGAACATAAAACCATGTCTGCATTAGTGATCTGAGAAACGACAAACAAACAAACACTACTCCACACTGCTCAATCTTGCATTTGAATCATCAGTGGCAAATCCTTTAAATATAAAAAACGGACTTTCATACTGTGAGCCAGAACAGGTGGCAAATCAGGAAACAGTCCTTCATAAAATACGCTGCACACATCTGAATATTTGGGTCGAACTGTTTTGGAACAGTGTTGTAAATACAACTTAACCACTGATTTCTAGTTGTGTCCTCTTTTGTAAGGCCAAACAAAGTAGTTTCGCTTTCACAACGTAACTTAACAGTAATGTCACACACGGCGGGCTGAGAGAGCTGCGTGCCCGGTGGATTCGATGAAGTAGCTTGCGGCAACCACATGTGACCCCGGGGCGGACACCGCTTGTTCTACGGTGAAAGTCGATCCGGTGATCCACAGCGCGAAGTTGATGAATCTCCTCAGCGACCGGCACTGATCAGCTCTAGGCATGAAAAAGCGAATATAGTCCTCTTTTGAAATGCCAAACAAAGTAGTTTCGCTTTACAATAAAACACACAGCTTCTCTACAACATGGCGCGTGGCAACAACAATGCTACAGCGAGAATAAAAGTTACGCCTTCTTTCTTTGCGTGAACATTTGGGCGGTGTTATGCAAATCTTCCCACATCATGATGTAGACGTGGGGGCATGTTAGAATGAGTTGTTTTAGGGGGGTTCGGTTGATTCTTAACTTTTATCATTTTTGATTTGAGATCTTTATTATTCACCAAGAGCTTGTAACACCCCAAAGAGAAAGGAAAAATTTAAATCGACCCCTTTAAGATATCCAACTTTAATAAACTCCAGCAGCTTTTTGTTATTTTTTTTAATCTTGCATTTTGTCAGCAGTTATCCATTTCAACAGTATGAAAGCAACAATACCATAAAAACCACACAGGCACAAATCCTCCGGCCGTATCTTTCTCCCTCACAAACATGTTTTTCTGTCCACCTCTTTTCGCCATCGGCCGTATGTCTCAGGGTATCTTGGGTAGACACACTTTGGTGACAGTCTGTACTGTTTTTTGGTGCATTTGCCTGGCTCTGTTCCAGCTGCGATTCATTGAGCGCTCACAGAGCATTCCTCAAGGACAAAAGACTCTTGCTGCCAGAACACTAATACATACTGTAAAGCTCAATTAATGCCTTTCTTCACGTTTGTGCTAGGCAAATTAGCTTAGTACTTTTATTATGATTTATTTGCACAGTCTATAACAGACATACTAACATGCACCATTCTAATATGGTGTTTTTAGACCCGTATCATGGTAATACTATACTTCATACATTTTGTCATGGCACTATGGGATTTTTGGATGCTACCGTGGTGTTTTTTGAAGTACCTGACAGTATAATTTAAACCCCAAGTACAGTTAAATACAAAAGAGTACCATGACATTACCCTGTTTTTGGACATGTACCATGGTAACCGTTATATTAACCACTTGCGATACAGGAATAGCATTAGAAACTGGGAGAAAATAACCCTTAAATGAGACCAGACAATGGAACTAAGGAAACTCTGAGTGTGAATACACAGGGAGAACAGAAACAGATGTGTGGGACTAATGAACAGATGAGGAAACCATCTAGGAAATTAGGCAGGCGGGAACAGAGTAAACACAAAAAAACTAAACCAAAACTGCCCATAATCCTGACTGTGATTAATACTATGATTTAAAAAATGGATCATGGTAATACTATGTTTATTAAGGATGCATTGCATTGATTAAAAAAAACCAGACTTTTACATTGTTGTCTTCGATACCACGACTTAGATGCCCTTGAGCAAGGCATCGAACCCCCAACTGCTCCCCGGGCGCCGCAGCATAAATGGCTGCCCACTGCTCCGGGTGTGTGCTCACAGTGTGTGTGTGTGTTCACTGCTCTGTGTGTGTGCACTTCGGATGGGTTAAATGCAGAGCACAAATTCTGAGTATGGGTCACCATACTTGGCTAAATGTCAGTTCACTACACTTCTCTTGTTGCAAAATATTTCAAATAAATGCTGTTCTTTTGAACTTGCATTTAAAATAAATAAGCAGCTCAACTGTTTTCAAGTTTGATAATGTACTAATAATAAAGTTTTTTTTTTGAGCAGCAAATGGATATTAGAATAATTTCTGAAGGACCATGTGACACTGAAGGCTGGAGTAATGATGCTGAAAATTCAGCTTTGCACTAGAAAACAGTTTTTTTAAATCGTAATAATATTTCATAATATTACTGTTTTTACTGTATTTTTGTTTACATAAATGCCGTTTTGGTGTAAGCAGTTATTTCAAAATATTTTACCGACCCCATACCTTTGAGTACTATATAAATACCACTGTATATAAATATAGTAATCATTCAGTACTAAAGCCCATATCAGAATACCATAGTATTGGCATCTGACAGCGTTTATTATTGCATGGCACCGCTACAGTAGTGTTCTCTATGCTGAGATCACAGACTCTTATTTTCTTTTGTTCACTCTGCATGGACAGGTTAACGGGCAGTTTCGTCCCTGACCTCATCGTCAGTATGACCCATCAAATGTGGCTGCATTTGCAGTCTGATGAAAGTGTGGGCTCTATTGGCTTTAAGATCAACTATAAAGGTGAGTCTGTTCCCTGCTTGAGCTTCTTAGAGTGCCCACATAAATCACTCTGCTGGCTCTAAGGCTTTACTGCTGTTTTCCTCCCTCCTCTCGTCTCTCTCGCCTACCTACAGAAATTGACAAGGAAAGTTGCGGGGATCCCGGCATTCCTCTGTACGGACTCCGAGAGGGCGGGGGCTTCTCCAACGGAGACGTGCTGCGCTTCGAATGCCAGTTCGGATTCGAGCTCATCGGCGAACGAATTATTTCCTGCCAGAATAACAATCAGTGGTCTGCTAACATCCCTATCTGTATATGTGAGTGCTGCTAGACGCTTCTCTTCTATTATTTATGTGCTTCGAAACCTAAATGTTTTTTTTTATCCTCTCTAGAAAAAATTGATTTTTTAACAAAACATCTGAGTATTTTTTTTTTTGTTCTCTTATTCATGCAATGAAAGTTTAGGGTGAGTTATGGTGTCAAGCTCTAAGAAATTACCATAAAGTGCTTCCAAGTTTTCTGAACACAGAATAACATTGCATGAAGTAGAAATTGAAATTCAAATAGATGGACACTAGGGTAATTATAGTTAACTAAAACGAAGCCCATAAAAATAAATATACATAATATAAAACTTTAACTGAAACAAACTTCTATTTCATCCATCTATCCAGATAGATGGATAGATAGATAGATAGATCCTTCGTTTAAGTCTGCCTGGGAGGTTCTTTCTTCAAAAGTCATAATTATAATGTAATTTGCGTTATTTTAGGCCGAATAAAAATGGGTGCTTTGGGCAATTTCATTTTTCTTTCTCTCAGACTGGAAGCTTTTTAAGTGTTAATATAACAGAATGAAGAGCAAAGGATCAATGCTTTATGTATTTCATCATTCTCATACTGCCGCAGAGAATGATGGCAAATGTTGTCTTATCACACAAACCTGGTGCTTCATTAACTGGCTAAGTGTGTAGTATTTTCTGCCGAGCACGATCACTATTCTTCATTAACTATTTACAAGCTAAATTATGTGGTTAACACTCACAATTAAAACTTAATTATCAGTGATCAATACCGTTTGGAAGGTAGAATGATTTAATATACATTTTTGGACATTACCATTATGAATGCCATGGTATTTTTTACAGTAACATTTGAGGTTGATAATTAAAATAAATACCGGTTAATAAATTGATAGACATTTTTAAATATGCAAATAATAATGCTTTATTCGATCAAAAATACAGTAAAACAGCAATGTTGTGAAATATTCAGATTTAAACTAAATGTTTCCTATTTGAATATTTTTGAAATATAATTTATTCAAAGCTGAATCTTTAGCATCATTACTCGTCTTCAGTGTGATTGAAATGGTACTCTCTTTTAAGGAATGTAATGCATCTTTGTCCCCCCAAAAAAAGTATTGATTTCTTACAAAAAACAAGCAAACAAACAAATAAATAAACAAACTGTAGTCTACAATCTGGCATAACAAAAAATAATAATAAAAAAATTCTCCATATGTGCCGCTAACAATTCCATGATATCATATATCAAAGTTAAAGAAAATAAAAAATAACATTGCTCAAACTTAATTCAGAGTTTTCCATTGCCAATTGTGATACTTTTGCCATTATACTCTAAATACTATGATTCTGACAAGACTTGAGAGCCAGCACAAGTCCTTCTAGAAAGTTCTCAAGAGCTCGGAAGTCATAATTACTATGTGAAGTGCATTTAAGTGATCATAACATGGACATGTCGCCAATGTAATTTTCCTGCCAACTGCGACTAAGATGAATGAGAAATACTAACGTTTAGCTCTCTTCAGGTTCATTAGGCCTTGTGCGTTCAGGAAGTAATTTAAGACCACAGTTCTTCATCCATCCTCGCTAGCTCATTACGGTGATGAGCGCTGACGACCCTTTGCTTCTCTCAGAGTCGGTGAGACACATGTCTAAATGAAATGATGTCGAGAGGTCGGACTAATTAAAACCGTTTTATATGTTGGTGTGTGTAAACAAAACCACCACGCTGTTAAATATGGATAACAGACTGTGCTCTGGCAGATGATAAGATGACAATTCTCTGAGAGCCCGACAAGCAAACAGCACCAAAGAGCAATGCCATTTCAAGAGTTTTAAAATTCCCAGCGTGCCCTGCACAATGTATTTTAATACAATTACTGCTTCCATTACAATACAATAATCCCTGAAGGAAAAAGGTGCAGCATCTTTTCTATCCGCAACCCTGATGTCACACGTCAGTGTGTTGGTTATTGCTTAAAGCAAGACACTGCAGGTGAATAGGGTGAAAAAGAAACTTAGATATCACCGTACTTACCCCAGTTGATTAAGACAATGTTTTCTATTACTGTTTCTGTTTCTGATTAAATATGCTCTCTTTTGCATACAGTTCTAGAACAGAAATCTAAACATTGGTTAAAGCCAGGTTCTTATTTTATTTTGTTGACATATCAGAGTTGAAGGTTTTACAGAGGCTCTTTTATTATCTCTTCATAAATCAGAAAAGTGCTGTCAGTAGCCAAAAAAAAAATAAATCAGTGTATGCATAAAATGTTATATAAATCAGGCGAATGATATATGAACAAACCCTTCTCTAAAACCCATCAGAATATAGATAGGAATAAAACAGTAAAGTTCAGTTGAAGTGCTGTTGAAGTGGATATTTTTATTCAAATATATGTATAAAATGTTACAGAAATCAGGCGAATAATATATGATCAAACTTCTCTGTACAATTTATCGGAATTTAATAATAACTATTCATTTTATATATAGGGGCATTTCTCAGCACAATAAAAGTACAAAGAAAGCAAAGAAACAAACAAGAAATACCTTATGCAAAATACTAAAACAGAATATAGAATATAGATGTGAATAAAACCATAACCATTGGTTTATCTGCTACTGAAACAGATTTCTGGCTTGCTGCATGAGAAAAAAAAACTAATTTGAAAGAGTTTAAAGAAATGTATTGTAAATTAAAGTTATAGTCACAAAAATATAATACTTAAATATAATAAAATGTTTAGTATTATATACTGTTATAATATTCATTTAATATTAATCATCTTTACTTTTCAGTGTTATTTTAGTAATTTTAATATGTGCTTATGTGATTTTACATAGTTTTTCAGGGTTTATATATATATATATATATATATATATATATATATATATATATATATATATATATATATATATATATATATATATATATATGTATATGTATATGTATTAGTAATTAAATTAAATAAATAGTCCTTCAGCTTAAACCTATTTCAATTAGTTGCAATGGCTTACTTTATCTGTAATTTATATTTTGTATTACTTCATCTTTATTTCAATCACCAAATGGAGACTAAAAGGAGATTTGAATCAAATAAATAAATAAAATAAGCAAATAAAAAAAACTAAACAAAAAAACTCATTTTGAGAAACCGGCCTTCAAAGATACGTCTCATAATTGAAATTTACAGATAAATTGTAATAAAATGAACACTAAAATGTGTAGTTTGATGAAAAAAATAAACATTATGAAACCAAATAAGCCCATATTATCTAAATTGACCAGTGCATGAAAAAAAAAATGAAAATAAATAATTTGCAGCTATGAAATTTTAGCCAAATTTGATGCCTTTAAAAAGAATTTAGATTAGTCTTTGCTGCATTTGACCCTGACATAACTGATCAGCATCTCCTCCTTCTCTTAGTTCCCTGTATGTCCAACTTCACGGCGGCCATGGGCACCGTCCTGTCTCCAGACTATCCCGAGGGTTACGGCAACAACCTCAACTGCGTCTGGCTGATCATCGCCGAACCAGGCAGCCGCATCCATCTGGCCTTCAACGACTTTGACCTGGAGCCCCCCTATGACTTCCTGACGGTGAGGGATGGGGAGTTGGCGGATGCCTTAATGTTGGGACGTTTCTCTGGGGCGGAAGTGCCATCGCACCTCACCAGCAACTCCAACATCCTCCAGCTGGAGTTCCAGGCTGACCACTCGATGTCCGGCCGAGGATTCAACATCACATACAGCAGTGAGTGCTTCTCTTTTGAATGTGTTTCATGTAGCGATAAAGATTGTGTTCTGAATAAACTGTTGTCTATTTGAATTTGTTTTAAAAATGTTATTTAATCTTGTGATTGAAAGCAGATCTTTCAGCATACTATGCATAATATTTTTGGCTTTATTTTTCATTTTCATATTGCTATTCTAAATTTTTTTTATATAATATTTTTAGAATTATATTTTAGTATTAATTGTATTATATTTTTATAGCATTTTTAATATATTTAATATGTTTTCATTTTTCCATTGTAGTTTCTTTTTAGTGGATTTTTTATATTTCTATATAGCTTTTATTTATTTCAGTTTTAGGTTGTGAATGAATGAAATAGGCCTAGCCGTTCAACTTATAATTTCAATTATTTACCAATGCGACATTTAAGCATTTTATTTTAGTTGTTTGTTTATGTTTTGTATTTACTATTTCTTTAGTTTTTATTTTATTTTATTTAAAGGTTATATTAATTATTCAAAATTATTTTTAGTAGGTTCAGTACACAATAGGCAAACAAACACATACAGTATGCCACAGTAAACCAAAAAAGTGTAAAAGTTGGAAAAAATAATAAATACTCTTAAAAAAAAATATGTTTGCTAACAACATTTTTGGCATGAGAAGCGTTGTCTTCAATCAGATTCCGAACAGCCGTCAAGTAGGACATATGGAAGGACATATTTTCCTCAATTTAATTCATAAGCCATTTATCCACCAGCATCAAACAACTTAATCCTGTTCGCTGAACATTATGCCATTAGCTCAGCCAAAATAATCCCCAAATGCCCGTGTGACAACGTACAGAACCGTAGTTTTTACACACAATCCTCTGTTTCCTACAGTTTGATATCCCATTATGCTTTCGCTCTTTCCTTTCCATTTCATTAAGTAAGTCACGTTGCAAGTAACAAGCTCTCTGCTTTGATGATATTTGTTCAGCGTTTGGACACAATGAGTGCCCGGATCCCGGAGTGCCTATGAATGCCAAGCGCTTTGGTAATAATTTCCAGCTGGGAAGCTCCATCTCAGTGGTGTGTGAGGAGGGCTTCATAAAGACGCAAGGCTCGGATACTATTGTGTGTGAACTGGAGGCGGGAAAGGTGATGTGGAGTGGTTTGATCCCCAAATGTGAAGGTAGGTTTCAAAGTGTTTGTGTCCTCTATTCTTTTTTGTGGTATAAAGTTATCAAAGCTGTGCTCAGGACACGTTGGCCTTTAAGTAGCCTTTGGATGTTTTTTGGAAAGATTGTCGAATTATCTCAATTGCATCACTTGAATTCATAGAAAAGTGGTTTAGTTCCACTTATTATCAGAGTTGTTGTATGAACACTACAAAAGACACCAGCTTTGATTAGAAAATATTACTTAACTGCATCTGCATCAAACAAGAGTTTGCATTATTATTCCGATTTTTCCACAGGTGAGGGATAGGGGAGAGAACCTAACACTTTTTGACCTCATCAGGTTGTGTAAATCTAACTTGTGTAATTTTTTTTATTTTCTATTTCACACTTGTCTAGTGCAAATATGTTGATTTGTAAATGTTGTTAATCTAGGATGTGTGGAAATATTTATACAGCGTGTGTTACAACCCCGCTTTAGTTTGCGCCCCATGCTCCCCTACTCTTAACAACTACTGTAAGTTAAGTGGAATGCTAACAGCTAAAAAAAGCAGCCAAAACCAGCCTGACTGGCTTGTCTCTGGTTTACAATGGAACTAACTTATTTGACCAGGCAAAAGCGGTTGAAAACTCTTTAAAACCTGCTAAACTAGTTATCACACTTCATGAGAACAGCAAAGAAAAGCTAGCCAACTTGGGCTGGTTTAACCCTTTTTAACAGCAGTGATGAGTTAGTGGAAAATACAAGGGCTTACCAGCAAAAGTATGACTGGTAGGTTTGTATTTTGATACAGTCAAGCATTGACATCTGCACCTTATTGATTAATAGTGCTATAAGCAGCCATTTTGCTAACTTCTGCCTTTGTGTTTACATAAGTCACACAGCCTCTCTGTAACATCCGTCTCCACAACGACATCAAAAATCAAATATTCTATAGACTCAAAAGTGTAAAGTTGGTCTGTTATCTTGTTTGTGCTACTGTCACAGAGATGAATGGTAATGTTAGCAGTTAGCTTTCTTTATGCTAACAGATAACAGACAGCTTTCTTTAAGTATTAAAACTTTATTTTAAAACTGAATCTGAGAAATGAGTCTAGAAAGCATGCCATTTAAAAGGGGAAAAGTCACTGACACTGTCAGATTATACTCTTAAATGTTAAGTTTTTGACTTGTTACCAAGTGCAGCGGTTGTAGGGATAACAAATACTTTTATCTTTGCTGACAGATTTTTTTAAAGGTCCGTTTTTGCAAAACTGAATATGTGAATTGACTGACATGCAGAAAGTGTTTCTGAACAGATAAAAAAAAAGAAATTGTGGTTTGCGTCCCTGGATCTTTTTTTCCTGCTGTTTACAAACACCGGTTTGATTTCTCAAGACACTCATTTTAGTGAAATCTGTCGGGTAGCATGAGCGATTTGTGCGTCTTATTAAAAAAATAGCTTGCAGCACCTTTAAATCAAGAACTTTTTAATCTCTAAAGACATTCAGAGACCCTGTATTGCAACAACAGTTGATAAGAAGACGTTTCTTTGTTGAATCGAAGTGTTCTAATAAACATTCTGCTGCCATGTACATAAAATGTTTCCTGCAGCACCCTGCGGAGGCCATTTCACCGCTCCGGTGGGAGTCATTCTGTCCCCGGGGTGGCCTGGCTACTACAAAGATTCCCTGAGCTGTGAGTGGGTCATCGAGGCTGAGGTGGGACGCTCCATCAAGATAAGCTTTGACAGGTCTGTTGGATAGCTCTGAGAATAGCAACACACAGAGGCATTATTTGGATTCATGTCTGGAGGCATCAGCTCTCCAAGGCGACAAATCATTTCGGCACATTTCAGAGTTAGAAAAAGCCCAAGTAGCAACATATTCATAGCCATCTTCATTCAGGGTCCTTTGGGTGTGAAGGTCGCGTGGGTTTTTATAAAGTCTCAATGTAACGGAGTTAATAAACTATAATGTCAAATGTAATTGAATCGTAAGCCTCAGCTGATCGCGGCAAAGTTCACATGTAGAAACGTCTGAAGGATGATATTGCTTCCGAGTAATGTTTGTCATAGCACATAGACCGAGAGCGCAAGGGAGACGGTCACCATTAGTGTCTGTATAAATGATTACATAGTGTTATGTCGACGGGCTTGATCCATACGTGCGCTGTTTGGCGTATAAATCTATCGCTGAGCGTGGTGCCCACCGAGGCCATCTGTGAAAGGGAAATGAAATTAATCTATATCATGATACAAATGATTGACTTTATTTCATTAGTACTGCAATGCTTCCCAAGAGTAGGGCATTGAAATAGCATCAGATCTGGAGTTTGATCTAGCAGACTCCTGAGAGCGGACGCCGCGAGATGTATCACAAAAGCAGAGGACTCGACTGGGCGAGCATAGAATGTTTTTTTGTTCAGCACTTTGGCTTTTCACTGAAATCATTTCTATTCTGTCATAATTTACGCACCTTCATGTACAGCAATCCTGTAGGAATTTCTTCTAAAAAGAGATATTGTGATAGATGTACTGGCTGCTCTTTTCTATGAAATAATGAGAATGTGGACCAAAAAAAAACAAACATTAAAGATATCAAAAATTAGTGTACTGTATGTGGCTGGTTCATCTATTTGTCACAGAATGATATCATACAGAATAACATGATTTTAAAAGATTTGTAATATGGTGCACAAGTCTTGCTGTACAGTAAAATCTACATTTCTGGAGCTCTTTTGGAGCTTTCAGCCCCTGATTATTTTTTATTATTATTAGATATACTTTCATTGCTTAGAAGAGAGAAACTAGGTTGTTTTGTAAAAGGTTATTTTACTGAAGACAGAAAGCCATACAGGTTTGGAACAACATGAGGGTGAGTAAATGACCATATTTTCATTATTAGTTCAACTATTCCATTAAAGCAAGCTCACTGTGGTAGATCTGTGTTTATTCGCACATCACAAAGCAGTTTGATCCCATCAATAAACAGCAGCGTGAACACTGGCTGTGCCTGTGACTTCTCATTAAAAGAGGCGGTCAATGAGGAACAGTCGGGCAGCCATGGATAATGAGCTGTGGATGTGTTCGTGTGTGTGGATGGAAACACATTTCACGTCGTAATATTTAATATCTCTTTTCTTTGATATGTTTTTTTTCCCTGGCAGGTTCCAGACAGAACTCAATTATGACTTTCTAGAGGTTCACGATGGGCCTAATCTCCTGTCGCCCCTAATCGCCTCTCTAAATGGCACCCAAGTCCCTCAGTTCCTGTTCAGCAGCGGCAACTTCCTGTATCTTCTCTTCACCACCGATAACAGTCGCTCTAACAGTGGCTTTAAGCTCTTTTATGAAAGTGAGTCAGCCGTCTTTATAGACCGGGGTTCCTTTTGCCTGAGAAATGATATTTCAGTCCGAATCGTATCTGTCTCTCCACACAAGCAAACAGCTTGAGGATTTCTCTTTGCAGTATTCTGTCTCACGCTCTTTATTTCTTGACGATTCTGTCTTTTTCTTTTCCTTTTTCACCCCATTTTTTTCCATTTGGTGTGCTTTATTGGCTTGAAAAAGAATTGCATTCATATTTCCAATCCATTTCAGCACAGTTGCATGCAATGCAAATTAAATACTTAATTTGATAGTGATAACAGTGTAAGCAAGTTCCATTAACAATTCAAATAATAATAAATGTGATGTGCAGTGCAAAGCAATAAAATAGAATGTAATTTTAGGTTAGTTTATATAGTTTTTTCCTTCCCCCTGAAACTATACATTTGCCTTTAATGCACAACAAAATGAAACCGTAAATGAAATTGATTATACCTTCAACTATATCTTTAAATTACATAAAATAATCAGATTTTGTGTTCGCTGTGCTTCAGGCGTCACTTTGGACACTCACTCATGTTTGGACCCCGGCGTGCCCGTAAATGGGATTCGTTACGGGCAGGACTTGGCCATCGGCTCGGTGGTGTGGTTTGGCTGCGAGCCCGGATACAGACTAAGCCACGAGGAGCAGTTGGTCTGTGAGAAGAACCACTGGTGGAGCCACCCTCTGCCGACATGTGACGGTAAACTGTCATCTCAATTGCATCTCAGTTAGAATAATTAACACAGCTCATTTAAACAGTTCTTTGATTTCCACATTCACAACAATTTCAAGAATATTCAGCAGCATTGGGTGTATGTGCATATTATAATTCTCATCACATTCAATTCAGACTGCAAACGTACATCTCATCTAAAATGTAATTTCTCTGGCAGCAGGAAACATCAGTTCCAAATAAACCCAGTTCTCTTGAATCTTAAATCAGTGTAATTGCCGACTGGTTATTTGTATAACAGTGTATTTAAAGATGCACAACAAGTATGTTGCCAAAATTGTATTAGTTTTGTTTTCAATAGTGTCAGAAGAATAATTAATCGAGTTATTAAAGAATTGGAATCGTAATGATTCACTTCCCTATGCATTATATCGAGAGGGTTCAGCTCAGAGTGTAACTGCATATTCTATTCTTAAAAAGTCTGTTGATTTCTCAATGTTTTGTCTTTTTAATGAACAGCTGTGGCACTATTAGAGCTAACAAAGGACTCGGTCTATTTAGCTGGACTTAATTGTCAGCATAAGTATGAATTTTAAACCAGAAGGATTCACTGGGGATGTTTGGTTTGTGGCAGAATTTCGACCGAAGCTCTGGACTCTCAGTCAAGTCATCTGGTCATTTGTCATTTTTCTAGGACTTTCTTCAAGTCAGAATGAAACTGCTGTCCGCAGCCTGTTTTGCTGGCGTAATGTGACATTTCTGAATGACACGAGAAGTTCAGTGAAATAAAATGTAGAACTGTGATTTTATCTGTCAGGAATTGATACCTGAATCGCAACCAGAATGTAGCCATTTGATTGTTGGAGCAAGATGTTGTAGACAAACCATTTTTATTTTGGAACAACAGTAGGAACTTTATAAAGAAAGTAAACAGGGTCCTTTTTGTTTACTTTAACCTTCCGGTAAAATGTTCTTGTTTCCAAAAGGGCACTCTTAGCAGGTCTGGCCCATTTGGCGTATTCAATTTTAATGACTTTGTGTCATTCTGAATTAACCGAATATGGAGGAAATATTTTGGGTACTTCACAGTGCCGGAGGGAAGTAAGAAAGAGATTTTTAGGCAGATGTTGAGCCAGAGGCGCTAGACCCTTTTATCGTCTCAAGGGGAGTGACGCTGACATTCATTATCATTAAAGGTGAAGTCGCTGAGGAAATCGGCCATCATTCCTCAAATTCTGAAGTTTGGGTGTTTCGTTTGGACATCACTGACTATGACTGCATCCTAGTTTGCACATTGTGGCTCTGTTCCAAACTTTGTGGCATTTTAAAGCATAAAAAGTGTGCTCAAAGCTTCATTCAAAATACATGTGATGAACTCTTGTAAATTTACTTGTAATTTATTTAAGACTGTTAATATATAGACAAAACTAACCCTGTTAAAAGTGGTGTATTTTACCTAATACATTTATGTGCAACTTATTAGCATTGTGCATTGTTATCTTAGCAATATGCTAATACCATTTTAATCAACTGAGAGTGAACAATCACATGCACTTTGACTGTATATACTGTACATACAGTGTGAGATTTGTGCGACATACTTTTAGTATGTAGTAAAAGTATGTGAACTGGGTTGCTGGCCTATGTCTCTTTGTGGACATAATAGTAAAAATATCAAAATAATAGTGAATACACCAGTATTTTGCAGATAAATCTAAAGCATGCCATTTCCAAAGCATTTTCATTTAAGCACTTAAAATGTTTGAAAATGATAGCTCGGTTTCAAAATGATTTTCTGTTCCATTTCATGATGTTAGCACTGACTTTTACTAGTTTTCAGTCAAGTCGTAGCAATTTGACCATTGCTCAAGATCTATATTTGCCCCAATCAATAGCCTAAGCCCTGCTGAGATAATGCCACCAGCCTATTCCAGCATTTGGTTTAGTAGAAGACTCTGTGATAAGGTTTGTTGAGACACCTTGAGTCGCTTTTCAATTGACAGATTGTGTTCACATTTAGAAATGAGCCCTGAGTTTCAGATTTTCTGATTGCATACTTATATCACCAAAAGTTTATCCGATGCATGTGGATATTTGTGATCACTTCAACATTCCTTGGCAGATGTTAGCAGAACATTTAGCTTTGTTTTAAATATGTTTTAAAATGTATTCAAATTAATTTTCGTTTGCACACAAATCTGAAATATTTAACAAAATAGAATGTGATGAATATGAAGAACTTTTTCATTTTTTACATTATTTATGCATCATTTATGCATTTGGCAGACACTTTTTGCCATATGCATTTGTCTAAATGAGTTCATGGATTCCCTTTTTTATTTTTATTTTTCACCTGCAGTCTGCACAGATTTCATGTAAATTGCCACATACATTTCAATGCACCCATGCAGCATTTTACAAAAAGAGCCAAACAAAGCAGAATTATTTTCTATTGTGAATCATTTGTAAAACCATTCTTACATAAATTGCCGTATTCAGTTTAGTGTAACATTTTACATGAATATTGGACCGTTCCAAACACAAATGTCTGTGCAAATTCAGAAAACCACTTCTTAACCAAATTGTGATGTGATGGAACCATTCTTACCTAAAGTTGCAATCATTTTGGATAAATGTTTTCAACAATGATTTTGCTCTTTCTTTTCACAAATGGTTTACTCAGAATTGTTATTTATACACATCACTTATAGATCTGGCAGACCCTTTTGTGTGCAGCATTTTTTTTTTTATGTGTTAATGCATTCCCTGGGAATCAAGCCCATGATTATGATAGTTTTATAGACATCTCAGTAACACGTTTAGTTTTTGTGTGCAATTAGAGTATCAGAAATGCAGTGTTAGGACTGTTCACTAAGCCAAGAGTCATTATTACTTTTGCTCATACTCTTAAGAGTGTGCCTCACAAGCTTCTAAGACTAAGTTTTAAACTTAGCATGTCCCACACCGTTTGTTTGAAAATAAATGCACGGACATGCATTGGAGAAGAATGTCACTGAGACCTATTGTTGGATTCTTCCAACTCGAGCCAGTGAGCCACCACTTTGAAATGGCATATCAATGCTCATGCAATCACCCATAACCTCCAAGCACCATGGCAGAGAGTTTTGCATGGACCGTAGCACTCACTCATTTTCTTAGAAAACATTTCAGAGACAAAGTAAATCGGTTGTGACCTTTTCTAGAGACAATGGCAGATGGAAAGTAGCTCAAAGTAGAAGAATTTGTTGTAACTCTCGTTAACCTTTCAGTGGTATTTTTACTTCCGGTGAAGGTTGCTCTGCTCTTTGAATTCCCTCAGCTGAACTCTGCTTATCTCAACAGAATTCCTGCTCAAAACGGAGCACTAAAAGTGATACAAGAACAGTTGCATATGTGCTTCCTGTAAAGTTTCAGATCTTTTTGAAGATTCCACACATGTCTTACTGCAGCTCTGTGCGGAGGCGATGTCCGGGGCCCAGAGGGCATCATCCTCTCTCCTGGCTTTCCAGAGCTCTATCCCAACTCATTAAATTGCACATGGACTCTGGAGGTCAGCCATGGCAAAGGTACGTTCACAGGAGATTTCTTCTTGTGCTGTCAGTAGAAGATGAGGGCTCGCTTTTGACATCAGATCTGTCTTAGGTGTCCATGAACTCATTCAAGTATGGACGTTTATGTACTGAACACCAGTGGGTAGACTAGCCAAAAATTATACTCAAGTAAAAGTATTTATAGAAAGAATTACTCAAGTAAAAGTAAATGTAATAATCATAATGATTACTTGAGTAAGAGTAAAAAAGTATCCAATGAAAAAACTACTTTCTTAAATTTGCCGGTACGAATGAGAAACCGCTTTAGATGTTTCAGTGCTTGCAGGTAACTTAAAAAATCATTCAAACTGATTTGTGAACCAATTCTGTGCAATTCTGTTTTGCGGCTTGTTTGATGAAGGCCTTTAACAGAAACTCTCAAAAGAGGGATTCATTCATGAATAAGGCATCGCTCATGCCCCAGAAAAAGAGAGACAGCGTGCTTGGAATAAACTGTGCATTTCTTAACATGTATTGCATTAAAATTAAGTAACGAGAAGAACATTGCAGTGTAGTGAAGGTAAAAGTACAGTTATTTTTTATGTACTCAAGATAAAGTACCCACTTTTAAATCTACTCTAAAAAGTACAAATCTTCCAAAAATACACTCAAATAAATGTAACGGAATAGGTATACTTTGTTACTATCCACCTTTATTGAACACCAAACAAATACAGCATTGTTTTAATCACAATATGTGTGAAACTTGATGTAAAACTTCTAGTTTTATGTTCATTTTAATGAATCGACATTGATTCTTAAATACCAAGATTGATCTTTTAGTCAATGCAAGAGTACAACTTCACTAGACATTATAGAGCACACCTCCCATCCAATAATGACAATAAAATTGTCAAATTCTGTTTCAAAATCAATTCAAATAGCTGTGGAACACGAGTGAATCCAATCATCTCTTCCTCTTTACTACTACTTTGCTCAGTGTTTGAACTATGGAAAGACGTCAGTAAAACAGCTTCTGAACAATGTCATGTAGCATTACATTTATCTCAGGCCAGCTATTCAGAAAAGCATTTCACCAAATATATGCACTGTATAGCCTATATATTAATTCTATTTTACATTACTCGTTCGTAATGTGTCAATGCATGTTTAAATGAATCTGAAAAAAAAACAAGTTATGACAGCATTATTTTTTTTATTATTTGAGTGGTAATTATTACATTTAAATATAAATAGTGATTTAATAGTTTGCACTCTGCTGTTAATTGTAACCTATATTATTAAAGGAATAAAAGGGCTCCCTAGTTTAAAGCATTTGATGAGATGGATACCTTTATCCTTAATTTATTTGAAGACACATCCATAATTTCTCCACTTACCACTTATTAGTTTCCTAGATTCCAAGTCATTTGTTTTTTACATGATGTAGAAGTAAATAATTGGTGTTCTCATCTGATGTCTCCTCTTCTCAGGTGTGCAGTTCACGTTTCATGCGTTTCACCTGGAGGATCATCATGACTACCTGCTGCTGACGGAGAACGGCAGTTTTGCACGGCCCCTCGCCCGTCTCACCGGTTCTCAACGACCCCCGCCAGTCAACGCCGGGCTCTACGGCAACTTCAAGGCTCAACTTTGCTTCATCTCAGACTTTTCCATCTCCTTCCAGGGCTTCAACATCTCTTTCTCAGGTGAAAGAAACAGTCTATACCATTTGAATTTATGGTTCATTCATTCATTCATTTATATATATATATATTCAATTCGTTTCATTTTCACCCCCCCCCCCCAATGCATAACTGTAAATGATAATAAATAGTTAATCCGAAATAAAAACTATGCAATTTCTGTGCATCCGAATGTTAGTTTTATCAAGGAAAAATGTAAAGAATTTTTACACAGCTCTTTTCCATTTCACTTGGCACCAAAAAAGAACAAAAATCAACAACAAAGCAAGACTTTTTATGACTAAACTATTCCTTTAAGGTCAGTGTAATGCATTGTTAGAGGACACACCATTCTGATAAAAAGCATCTGAAATACACGCGATTACACGCGATTAGTGTAAATTGTTTCATTCAATTTGATGCAACGATTTACGAACAGAGCCAGCTATTCTGAGCAAAGCAAATAGATTTTTTTTTTCTGTAGATCATTCATAAACCATTCCTACATAAATTGACATAATCAGTTCAGTGTGGCAAGTTACATAAACATCGATCCTCGCAATTTTCTTTGCAGACTATTTGTATAACCATTTGCACCTAAATTGTGAAATGATAAACCCTTTTATACTTGAAAATTTGCTAACGATGCAATCATTTACATAAGGATGGTTTTTTTTCTTCCTTTAATGAGAGTGATAGGCATAACCATCCTTTAGTAGAAGATCTAATAATGAATCTTAATCTGAGGATAATATCGAAGGTTATTCTAGGACGAGAGCAGTCGCTGTTGTCATCAGTGCCTACAAGCCTGTTTCTATGAAAAGTCATAGCAGCAATTAGATATAGATGGTGCTCTGTACATTGATAAAGGTAATCAATTGGCAACAGCTTGAGTTTCTTCTCAGTGGCTTATTGAAAGTCTGAGACTTATCAGTGTAGCCGGCAGTCTTCCTGTCAGACTTTAGCGGTGAACTGCTGGCTGATTTTAGAGCTGGCTTTGGGCTGCGTTTTTCATTAGTCACAGATCCCCACTGGATCATCCTGCTGCGCTGCACGGTCACCACCAGATACCCACTGGGCACTGGGTTAAACTGGGCTGCCGTCTAATGGAATAAGTTGATCCACCTTTTGACGTAAAAGTGGGAAAGAAACCTATTTGACAGCTAAATATGAGCTCATAGTCGAGAAAACGCCAGGAAGCCAAACGTATTTTAAAGCAGTTGCACCAAATACCCGTTTATGACTGGTTACTATAACTTTTGCTAACACTTTACTTAAAGCCTTTATATATAATGCATTATAAAAGTTAATTTAATAGTAGTTTTAATGTGTAAATTATGTCTTGTAATGCACCTTATAATGCATTCAGTAATCTCATGAATAATGAGAACCACAGTTGTAGTACGTTATAATATTTATTTATTCATTGTTACACATTTAGAAAGTATAATGCATTAAAACACATGACTAAAAAACGTATAATATTATAATGCATTTTACCTTTGGTTAGAATTATTTATGAAATTATGTAATGCATTACAAAGTACATAATGAATACATTTACAATGCATTGTACATAAAGGCTTTAAGGAAATGGTTACCTAACTTTTTTGTTTTTAACAGCAATAGTTCATCCTAAAACATTTTTTTTTCTTCCCATGTCATTACAATCCCATATTTGTGTGTGTGTACGTGTGTGTTTCCCAGGAATATTGTACAAAAGAAAAAGAAATTACATTTTCCATTCAACTAATTTCCAAGCTCTTTTGTGTTATCAATACCTAAATACTGAAATATTTTTTTACTTAAATTAATTCACAAAATGTTCTCAATTTTGCTTTAACTAGAAGTACTATAATAATTAAAACTAAATAACCTATAATAAAGTAAAAAAAAAAAAACTAAAGGATGTAGAGAAATTAAAAAAAAAAAAAACAATAAAGTACAAAACACAAATAAATGACCATACATTTAAAAAAGTTTGTGCGTGTTTGAATGAAAGTGCAAAAAAAAAAAAAAAAAATTAAAATATTATTTAAAATATTACCAAAACTATAACAGCATATACAAAAACAGTGGTTACAGGAGAGAAAAAAAAACATCCTTCTAGTTGGACAAATTTTAATATTTGGCTAAACTATTTCTTTCAGGTCAGCATGATACATTGTTAGAGGACATGCTGTTCTAAAAGAAAGCCAAGTTGAGAGAAGAGCCCATAGGGTTTGGCTCATGTTTACTGAGCCATCATATACATTAATTAAGGACTTGAGTTATGAGTACCCATACAATTATCCAGAAGCCAAGTTCCTGTATTAGCCTAATATATATTCCCCAATGAAAACCGCGGTTGACCTTTTTCTGCTACTGAATATTGATGGGATTGACACAAGCAGACATCCATAATGTGAAAAATATCAGGCATGAAACTGCAGACAAAAGCTTTCCACCATTAACATTCCAGCATTAATGTTGAAAGTTTTTTTTTTTTACATAATATGAAATCTATTCAATTTTCTATAAAGCACAGAGCGACAAGGTGGAAGCTTTCACATGCAGAACACATCGTGTTTCTAAATAGATAGGAACATTTGATATTAGAGCACAGAGGAAGCAAAAGTGACAAACAAGCAATTCAAGTCATTGCCATCGACCATCAAACATCTGAACTCATTGCTCCTCTTTACCGAGCGCCAGGATCTAATTGAAACCACAGCTGCGGTCGTATGCTAACCGTTTCTGCATATCATTTACATATGTGGAAATGATTCACACTGTTTCTATCATAGCTCTAATTGATTGTTTGAGTGTTTGTAGAAAACCAAGGGTAAATGTTCACTCTCTGTTTACTCTGTGAATCATGATGTGATGTTAAAGGAGACATTGGTTCAAAAGATCAAACCTGAAGTGCCATGCTAAAATAAAGCAAAAATAAATCAATTTGAAAACATTTTAATAACAATTACTGTGGCAGTTCTTCTGCCAAATACAGTAATTAGCACTCCTCAGGCAAAGATGTCTTGAAAACACTTCCAGTAGAATGGGACATTAGAAAGTTAATAAGCTCATAGTGCATCCCTTTAAGCACAAAAGCAGAGTACAGAAAAAAAATACAAACTTTTTTTTTTTTAAAGCTGCTTACTGAGTATCTACAATGCATCAGTGATTCTTAAAGGGACAGTTCATCCGAAAAGGAAAATTTGCTGAACATTTACGCATGTTATCCAAGATGGAGATTAGTTTGTTTGTTTATCAGAAAAGGTTTGGAGAAATGTAGAATTACATCAGTTGCTCACCAATGGATCCTTTGCAGTGAATGGGTGCCGTCAGAATCAGAGTCCAAACAGCAAAGAAAATAATCACAATAATTCACAAGTAATCCACACCACTCCAGTCCATCAGTTAACATCTTGTGAAGTGAAAAAGCTGTGTGTTTGAAAGAAACAACTCCATCATTAAGAGGTTTTGACCATAAACTGTCCCTTCTGACTAAAATATCCATAATCCATGATAATGCTTCCTCCAGTGAAGAAGTCAATCCTCTGTTGTCCTCTCACCTCAAAATTCAACAACATATTTGTTTAAAACAGGTTTGGACTGCTTTTGCTTGTAAACTGTGCTTGATCTGTGCAGATTTCTCTCCTGATGGAGATGAGACAATGATGAAAGCAATATTGTGGATAGAAGACTCTGGACTGGAATTGTGTGGATTATTGTATATTATATATTTATCAGCTGTTTGGACTCTTATTCTGATGGCACCCATTCTCCGCAGAGGATCCATTGATGAATGTGCTGTAATGCTATATTTCTCTAAATCTCTTCCATAAAGAAACGAACACATGTACATCTTGGATGGCCTGATGATGTGGAAATTTTATGTGCATATTAACTTCTGGGTGTATATTCTTTAAAAATGCTGCCTACGTCAGCAGCTCACTAGGTTTCAGATTAATTCCTTTAGTTATTCCTTTGGTTTTTACAGTTTACATGAATTGTTTGTCACATCCTGCAAGCTGTATTACAATAAGTTTTAGCATACAATAAGGTATAGCATAATGCACCAGCAAATGAGGTCATCTAGGAAAGTTTCCCGCTAAACTTTCTGCCTGTTTGTTTCATTCAGAATATGATTTGGAGCCATGTGAGGACCCTGGTGTGCCCCAGTTTGGCAGGCACAGCGGTGGCAGATTTGGCATCGGCGACACCCTGACGTTCTCCTGTGACCTTGGTTACCGTCTGCAGGGGGCTCGAGAAATCACTTGCCTGGGTGGTGGGCGGCGCATATGGAGTACACCTCTGCCAAGGTGTGTGGGTACGTGGTCAGCTGCTCTCATTCGCTTGGACGTCCAGAGTTTGACAAGTCTCAATGGTTGCATTCGAGCTCAACTGCAATAGGCTATTGAGCTGTACTGAATGTTCTAAATGGAGTAGTAGTGTACTATTCAAAGCATGCTGCACAGTATACTGTATACCACATTTTATAGACCTAAAAAGAAATTTACGTAAAACAATTTTCACTCATATTTCACAAATAATTACAAGAAAATTGCGAAAGATGTGAAATTCTGAAGTAGAAAGATTGCAATTGTATTTTCTAGTGAAATGTACTCCAATAATCTTCAAAAAAAATGTTTTAAATGTACTTATAGTACTACTTATTAAATAGTACTTTGAAAAGCATGCATTTTAAATGGTTTTATCCTAATTGTTATAAAATGCAAATAAGTTTCATGTTTAATTTAGTGATTTGCATCTAGTTTTGGAAGTAAATGGTTAAATTGCATATAAAATTAATGTTATACTTTTCTTAGACTGAAATAGTGTTTTCTTGTCAAATGTAATCCAATCTTTGTTTAATTTACAACTTTGAGAAATCATTTTTAGAGCGTATTTATTGTATACTTGTAAATAATACTACTTACTAAAATAGTGCTTCAATAGTATACAGTATGTATTGATTAACATTTTAAATGGTAATGGTATTATACAATGCAACAAGTTTCATGTTTAATTCATTGATCGGCATTTAGTTATGGAAATAAATGTGATTATTTATTAACTTTCTTAAATCCAATTTTGAGTACAATTTCTTACCCTTTGGCAGAGTAATCAAATAATGAGCCATAAAAGATAAACTGTGGATGATTTTTCCTCATAAGTTGAGCAGATTGCATTGATACAGTACTGACTCTAATGCAACTAATGAGTGACCAATTTTTTGTTTTTTTATCTAATGCATGATTTGATGACATATTGTCTTTCTGGATACCTAAAGTTTTGCTTTTTCCTTTATTTCTCCAAATTTACACTTTTTCCGCATTGCTTTTCTACTATGTCACTACGGTTCCCCATTGTCCATAGCCGAGTGTGGCTCAACTGTTTCCAAGAATGCTGGTGTCCTGTTGTCCCCAAACTACCCCCACAATTATGAGAACAACCACGAGTGCATCTACAACATTCAAGTACAAGCAGGAAAAGGAATCAACATCACAGCTAGCACCTTTAATCTAATTCAAGGCGACGTTCTCAAAGTAAATATTACCTATACACCCTTTGCCAGTTTGTACAAGTGTGCAACACACATTCAGTTGATTCTAAAAAGTACCAAAAACCCTTAATTTAATTAAAAATCTAATTGAAAAATAGTTTTATGCAATTTTCTTCTATTTGCAATATTAATGCTTAAAATGTTTGCTTACATTAACGCAAACCCAGCGTTTTTTTCTGGCATTATATTTGAGCGTCTAAAGTTGTTTGATGTTATCTGTTTTTTTTGCTATTTGTTTAAGATGGTTCAGAGAACATTTGAACGTAACATTCCCATAATGTTTGCAGAATGATGAAAATGTTACAATACCATAACCAAGATAAAATGTTTTTAAACTTTAAAAAAATGGATTTCTGAGAAGATTAAAAAAAATAACGTTTTCATAACATTACTCAAACGTTCTTAGAGCGTATTTCATTAGTTGAGAAACTCTATAGACTTTTCTGGTCTGTTTTCCAGTTGTATGATGGTCCAGACAACACGGCAGAAGTTCTGGGAGGTTTCTCGGGGTCCTCTTTGTTGGGTCAGTCGTTGACCAGCACGTCAAATCATCTGTGGCTGGAGTTTTATTCTGATCAAGAGGATACGGCCAAGGGTTTTAAGCTGGTTTACACCAGTAAGTCTTCTCATTCTCTTACTTTCTTCCACACTGCTTGTGGAAACTTCCTGTCTTTTTAACATGTCAGTCTTAGATTGCATGATTTAAGTAGCCCTTCGCAAGCTGCCTCCGTGGTGTAGCTTTTATTACCGAAAAGTGAGATAAAATCAACCTGCGTTCATTAGGGACTTGCTGCAGACATCAACTGAGTTGAGTTTATTTGGAGTGTTAATATTCTTGTTAAGAGCTCAGAAACTCCAGGAACTAGTCTAGTGTCGCCCACAAGCTAACAGAAGCAGTAATCGAGTGGGACGTGTAACATCAACAGCGTTTCACTAATATTTCAGACTTGATGAGCTTTGATGATAATTAAATTCAGTCCTACCAAGACTGAAAATGACTGTACTTTTATTAGTCCCATCTGGTTTTCATGAAGTTGCAATTAAAAAGGCTTTTCCCGGACAATGGTTCGCCATAATTTACTGATAAATGAGAGTCCGCTCTGGGAATGTGTCTGAGTGCTGAACTCCTGCACCCTTTCAAAAGTTCCAACGTTTTTACGGTCTTAAAGATTTTTTCAAAACTCTGTGTTTCATAAGATTTTTTTTTTCTTTTTCAAAGAAGTCTCTTATGCTCATTAAGGCTGCATTTATTTTTAGCAAACATACAGTAAAATATTGTGATATTTTGAAATATTGTTTTAGTTAAGAATAATTGTTTACTATATGTATGTATTTTAAACTGTAATTGTTTCGGTGATGCAAAGCTGGATTTTCAGCATCATTACTCTAGTCTTCAGCGTCACATGATTCTAATATGCTAATTTGCTGCTCAAGAAATATTTCTGATTATTATCAATGTTGAAAACAATTGTGCTGCTTCGTATTTTTATGGAAACATTGTTTTCAGGATCCTTTGATGAATAGAAATTTAGTTTGAAATAAAACTATTATTTTTTCATCATTATAAATGTCTTTTCTGTCAGTTTTGGTCGATTTAATGCATCCTTGCTAAATAAAAGTATTAATTTCTTTTTCAAAATAAATCTTATGAGCTCTAAAATTTTGAACAGAAATGTACATACAAAGGTTTACATTTAGGATACATTTGATATCGTACAAAATAGTCAGAAATGAACATGCACCAAGTGCTTAACATCATTAAAAATGGACTTAGGTATTATTATTGATATATATATATCAATCACATAATGTTAATATGGAATAATAATGTGAAATACAGTTTTATGGGCAATGTGTAACAATAAGTTCATTTTGGACTCTGTGTACATTTCTACATAGGGATGCCTACAGCTGTGAATGAGATTGCTCACTCTCAGTCTTTGTGTTATAAGCCACCTCTCACCTCACAGCTGAATATATTAGTTCAATTAATTTTCATTTCTGGATTAATATCTTCATTTCATTGTCAGCTTGAACTGAATAATTGTTCCCAGCACTAGCTGCGCCACACACACGGTTTATTGCTTTTGTAATGAAACCCTTTGAATTAGCGGCATCTTATGCATGGATTATTAGTGCCATTGAGAAAGCACAGAGACTCTTAATTTCCTTTGTTTGAAATTATAGGTTTTTCTTTTCTCATGAGAAGTTTTCTAATGTGTCTACCACAGTTCTCAGTGCCATATTATTTGATACCTAATCATAAAGCGTGCAAGGCTGTGCAGCAGGATTATAGCGGGTTGTAGCGTAACGGTAACGTCCCAGTGTGAGGGAAACATGATTGTGAATGAGGTTAACGGCGGTACTGAGCACTGCTTCGGCTCTATGACAATGGAGGAGTGACTTGCTAATGCCCGGCGCTGGAGGCGTTCAGATGGACTTGCTCATTTACTGCGTGGCACTAACAGCCTCTCATTTGTCTATCTGGCACTGATAACATGCTGAATTACATCCCATGCATTTGGATTTTGACCTTAGCTGTGCTAAAAAAGAAAAAGTGAGAACTAAGTGTCCTTTAAATGAATGGTTCATCACATGTAGTTGCACGTAATTTCACTTAGTTGATTTGTTTCATGTAATATAAAATAAGATCATATAAAATAATAGAATAGAAAATATAAGATGATAAAATATTCAGTAACTAGCATCAAGCATTACATATTATTGAACAATGTATCTTGTATCTGTGTATCAATGTGTCTGTAGTTAGACTATTTTTTTATATAATACAATGTAATGGAATAGAATAGAATAGAATAGAATAGAATAGAATAGAATAGAATAGAATAGAAAATATAATATTATATAATATCCAGTAACTATAGCATCAAAAACATTAAAAATAATTTAACAATGTATCTTTTTAAGGAATATTTTGCCCTTTCCAGTAACAGTCAGCATAAAAAAAATATAATTATGATAAAGTAAAAAACATATCTTAAGGAATAATTTGACCAGATTATTATATTATAATATATATTATATTTCCTGTAGAAAACAGCATAAAATGATAAATAAATAAATAAAAATTACGTATTAAATATCAGAACAGTTTGTCCAAATATTTTCATTACATTATATATATTTTTTTCTAGTAACAAAATGTATCAAAACTCTTTCATACATTAAATATTATGTTTTATATTACATAATGCATAAAATAAAATGTGAAATCGCATCATAATATATTGTATTGCATTGCATTAGAGTACATTATATTACACTTTCACACATTAAATATTATGTTTAATAAAATACAATGCATACAATAAAATGTAAATTCAGATGTAGTGTGTCGCCCCCCCCCCTCAAAAAAAAAAAAAAAAAACCATTGAGCTACAAAAAGTGCTTTCAGCATTTCTAAAAATAAGAAATGTTCCTTGATCACCAAGTCATCATCTTAGAATGTTTTCAGAAAATTCTGCTTGGTCATCACAGTCATGAAATCTATTTTAGAACAATTTGTTAAAATGGTAATAATGTTTCAGAATATTAATTTTTTACTATATTTTAATCAAATTAATACAATACTGGTGAACATACGATACTTATGTTTCAAAAGCATTTTTATTTTTATTTTTATTTTTTTATGATTTCCAACTTTTGGCCAGTAATGTATATAAAAAGCAGTGTTGTTAAGTCTGTCTTAAACTTATTGTGCCCACTTTCACATGTAGTGGTGGGCTGGTACATGTTGAAGTGGGCAGAATAATCTGCCAAGTTTATGCCGGTAGTCAAAAGTACTGTACTCTCTGAGTTTACTGTGTGTCAATAACATTAATTCTGCTAGTGCTGTCTGATTCGATATGAGTGTTCACACAAGACTAGAATCTAGAGCTGAATAAATCCACGGTTATCCATAAACTCTCTATAACATCCCCTGTATTTTCATCTCCTGTTAGTAAAGTCTTAATTAGCAGGCACAGTATTTCTCATGTTATTGTCTCGCAGTATTATCAGGCTGCATGTTCATATCAATGTGAATATTATTATGGCTGTGGATTTATTTCTTTGTTTTATGTGCATAACAAGGTTACATTATGCAGACTCAAAGTGAATTATATAACGCCGTGTGTCGGTCTGCTGGGAGAGTAACTCCTGGTGGGCTTGGATTGTGATTCTTTCACCCACACCTAGTTTTAATGAATTAATTAGCTGTATCATTCTCTCATTAAGATCTGATTAGGATTAAATGGTTGGAATGATATTATTTGTGCTCCTGTTCACTGTAATTGCATATGACATAGAAAATACACAGGAAATTGTGTTTGCTTGTAAAATTTAATTGTACAAATCGGAAAGGAGAGAGTGGGAAACTTCATTTGGAGGCTCGGGGACAATTTTGCAGCCCTGAAGTTCAGTTGATTTCAGAGGTTAACTTTGTTGAAATGATTGATATGATTGTTGTGAAGCAGAAAAACTATTTGGAAATCCTTTTAAAATTTCTATTTACACATTAAATGTTCAAAAGTATCTGGGCACCCCTTTTGATTAATAGGATTTGCTCTTTTAGCTTTACACATACAGTACTGCTGGTTTGTCAGAATGAGTGAATTCCTACATCCTTGTTCCAACATCTAGTGAAAAACCATTTCTGTAGAGTGGACTGTTTCATACAGTAGCACTAGGAAGGACCGACTTCATATTAATACCCATGGTTTTGAAATTAAATGCTCAGCAAGTATGTTTGGATGCACATACAGTACTTCTGGTCTTGTACTGTATTTTGAACTCGAGCAGCTTGGTGTAATTCCACACATTGTTGGGTGGTCTCTAACACGTCGATTGGGCGTTTCTTCAACTGTGGTCACTTTTGATCGTGTTAAGGGTTAGAAAAGAAATATTCTTGAAACACACATTTCACACTCTCTCTAATATATTTAGGTTTGTCTTTTTTCCTTCCTGATGTCTGAAAAAAAATAAAAATAAAAATAAAAATAAATAAATAAATAAATAAATAAATAAATAAATAAATAAATAAATAAATAAAAATATATATATATATAATATTATTATTATTTTTTTATCATTATTATTTATTTTATTTTTTTTTGGCATTTAAGCATATTTTGTTTTATGCTTGCTTTGTATGCGTCCTACTAAATGTTTATGTAAATACTATCCTAAATAATGTATATGTATTTTTAGATGTTTGTATTTTATGTTAGATTTTTACTTGGTGTACTTTTAATCTCATTGATAACATAGTACAAGCTCATTTGAATAAATTGCCATTTTTGGGAAAAAATTTTTTGATCCAATAAAAATTGAAATGTTTAATATTAATATTATAAATAATGGTTTAATATATATAAAAAAATCTGTAACATGTTATTTCATCTTGTTTTTATTACTTGAAGTATTAAAATAACTAAAATTAAATAAAATAAAACCAATGAATGCAGATTAATAACAATTAATAAAATTTCTTGTTTTTTATTAATTGAAGTAATAAAACAATCAAAATAACAGTAAAAGCGAGTAAAAAAAGAAAAAAACACAATGCAATTAAAAAAATTTACTGCTAAAATATAATTGATAGTTAATATTTAGCATTTTATATATATATATATATATATATATATATATATATATATATATATATATATATATATATATATATAAACTATCAGTGATTCTAAAATAATACTAAATAATACAAAGTATTTTCATAGGAATTTTCATATTTTAAGATTAAAAGTATTGGACCGAGATGAAGAAAAATTAAGGCACTGTGAGATGTTTCCAAACAAAAAGTTTTTAAAGATGTTTTAATGTGACCTTCATATTGCAATAATCTTGAAATAAAAAATAAATAAATAAAACCACCTCCTGGGAGCACTTAAAACACCCACTGATGTTCCTCTTTCACACGCTTTTCTCCTCCAGGTTTTGAACTCTCTCATTGTGACGAACCCGGTGTGCCTCAATTTGGATCCAAAGTTAGCGACCAAGGCCACTTTGCTGGCAGCGTGGTCACGTATCGCTGTGACCCTGGCTACAGTCTCCATGGCAGCAGCATATTGAGATGTATGACGGGCGAGAGACGGACGTGGGACCACCCCCTCCCCTCATGTATAGGTAATCCATTGCAACCCTTTAAATGCAGCAGGACGAGACATCGGCTGCGTTCAGAATACCTTACTACCTTACTTTTCTGCAGTGTGTGTGTATATATATATATAAATAGCAGCAATGCATTTTCATTACATACTGTTTAAATAGCATGCATTGTACCATATGTACAGTACTCAATAAGTAGTAAGCTGGTGTTTTGTCACCGGCATGTGCATCCTTAATCCTGAGCATTTATCTTTACATGGATTCCACTTAATTGCAGTTGCAGCTGTGTTCGTTGTGTGTCTACAAATACCTCACATGTTTTTGTTGTGAATAATTGATCTGCGAGAATGTGGCTGTCACGCGTCCTGCACCGGCAGTTCCATGTTTAATGGGTTTACAGCCTGCTTTTCATCTTACACGTTTTACCCAATTAAACTTTGATCCCAGTGCATTGTGAGGATTTGTGTAATTGTCCTGTTTTGTTCACCTTGTATGACTGCTTCACGTAAACACAAGGCTACAGCTCATGTAATTTTTCTGATTTCGAGTACTTTCTTTTATCCCATTTTAATGTACATAGACAACTTTAAGTAAACCATGGTTGTGTTTTACAGTAAGGTTCAGTTCATTGCCATTAGTTGCATTAGTTAACATCAACTAACAGTTTTCACAGCATTTTTCGTAATAATTTAATTTTACAGACTACAATGTTAATGTATCTTGAAAAATTCAATATATTTTAAACTGTAATAAATTACAAAGTATATAAATGTTATTTTTAAATATTAAAATTGTATTACATATATACATGTATACATTTTTTTTCTAAAATAATTATTTAAAAAGCATTTAGAAAAGTATTTAATTCAAGATGTAGATTATAAATGCATTTTTTTGTTGACTGCCAACATGCAAATCATGTTGTATTTTATAGAAATTGCAAATTAAATTAAAGCTGCAAGCAGTGTTGAAAGGGCCCCAATGAACGGTGAGCAATATGCATTTAAAGTGGTAAATATAGGAGGAAAATGCCGAAGTCATTTAAATGTGCCAACCCCTTGTGCTGCCAGCTGGTGGCGCTATGACTATAACTGAATATTGGCATGTAAACGTCTTCAGGCCAGGACATTTATCAAACATAGAAAGTGTGGTGCAGATTGAACATGGTACTGTATGTTTGAGTTGGTGTAAGACATGACATTTCCTGTTGCCAACATGTGGCGCTATGCTGGTAACAGAATATTGGCACTTAGATGAATTCAGGCCAGGACTCTTATTGAATGTGTGAAATTTGCGGCAGATCCGATATTGTATGTCTGAGTTACAACAACTTCTATGCCCGTGGTGAAACATCAAACTTTGTCAGGCTGCCAAGGACACACCCTTTTAATGAAGACTCAAGACTTTCGCAATTTAACATCGCAAAGGCCTTTAGAGTAGACTGACCAGATATAATGTTGATGTCATTAAATCTCTAGGAGGAGCTTGTTAGAGCTTCCTGTTGCCAGCAACGCCTGAAAATACATGGCCATTTTGCCATACCCACTTCTGAAACCCATATCAGATGTATATTTTTGCCACTTCTAGTGTGTGTGCAAAGAGTTTTCGAGCATGTTTAGGCCCTCAAAAATGTGAATCACTTTGGAGAAGAAGAAACTGAGCAATTCCAATATTTTTTTCACGAAATTCAAGATGTAGGTTGTAAATGCAAAGTAATTTCAGAGCTTTATCAAGTTATTTTTCATTTGGAGTAAATTAATTCTGGAAAAGGAAAGTTTATTAAGCATGTTGGTTGCAACATTGATTTCTTGTTGACTGTTAACATGCACAAATTCATCTTAGTGTCGTGTGATTATTTGGTCAGTCGAGAACTGCAAAACAATACAGTCTTTGATGTTTACTGGTTGTTTGTATTTTGCTGTTCAAGTATTCATTTGCATTGTTAATCAGAGATTGGTTCATTGCTCAAATCCTGAGCTCAATGTGCTTGTAAGAGCTTGTACTGTTAATGACTAGATAATCTCTTGCTCGCGAAGCCTTGAGATTTATACAGTGCAAACATGAAATACTCAAGGGGAAAATGTTTTTTGAGTACATACAAATTTGGAGAGTGAATATTTATAATTACCATGTTGAAAAGACCAGCATATGTTGTGTTTTGCATGCTGTTTGCTGCTTCCCAGAATGGGATGTTGTCCAGGGTGGCGATTCGGCCACCAGCTGCATGATTGTAGACATCTGAGAAGCTCTAACTTCTCAACCTGTTAATCGCATTAAATTACTGTTTACAACTCTTCCACTAGATTTCTCTGCAAGTTTTTGGTACTTTTATAATCATTAAGCTGCATGGGCTGATCTACCCTCAGTTGACATGACTTTATTCTTGTATAAATTCTTAATTATCCAGCATGCTGTTTTTATGACCCCAAATTAATTGAGACCACATGGATTATTTATACCCTTAACTACAAAAAGTTAAAACCAGATATAGCACATAAAAACATATTTTTCTTATGTATAACTTTTTTATTATATGTTGATAAAAATGCATATTATTTGTCAGTTACCCAAATATACAACAATACACAGGTTGTGCATATTAGTATTGCCCATCTGAAACCATATCAGATCTTGAAATTATTATTTATTTATTAGACAGTGTGAACTATGGAAGCTTGTTTCCTCCACTGAATAAAAAAATAAATAAATCAATGAAAATGTTTTTTTGGGACTTTTCTCATAATTCTGATTTGTTTTTTCTCAGAATTTTGTGGTATAAACCCACAAATGTGAGTTGTACTGATAGTTTTGTAAGATATAAACTAAAGTAAATTGAATTTAAATTTATGCTACATTAACTTGAAATCAGGGCTCTGAACGAAAACGAAAACCGGAAACGAACGAAATTTTGACAGGAACAGAACCAGAAACAGAAACGAAATCAAATTTTATAGTTCCGAACAGAATCGAAATTTTGAAATGGCCATTAACCGGTTAATAACGTTATTTTATCGTTCCATTTAATTGAAATTTGCTGTCAATGAATCATGAATTCCAGAAGTAAGGCATATGCAAATGTGACACTGAAGCCAGCGAGTGAAATGTCCGCTTGTCACGGTTGGTAAACCGTGATCTCTGGGTTTTGCACTTTGTGGGTGAAGTCTGTGTGTTACGCATCAGCACTGATTAGTTTGTGGGCGTCTCCGTTAATTGTCATCAGCAACAGCTGTCACTCATTACTCATCCCTATATATTGGCTTGTCTAGCGTCTTGTGTTCGTGAGAGCGTTGTTTCATGTTTGTAACCTATGCCTTGCTTTCTTGTGTGTTTCTGCGTTGGATGTCCCTGTCTCCCCGGAACCCCGTCCACTCTACGCAACCCACCACCAAGCAACACCACTTACCTTCGGCTCGCTTCCTCGCAGTTCCTGTGTCACCCTCTCCTGCTGCCAACTCACCTCCGCCTTCCGGATTCCTCATTCCTCACCACCATCTTGGACTGTGCATTTCTCCCAGCGTTATTTGTGTCTCAGTTTTCTATTGTCTCATTGTCTTCATTAAATCTCATTAATCTCGCACTTGCTTCCTGCCAATCCTTCACCCAGTCGCTACACCGCTCAGCTGTGAACTCATCATAGGCAAGTCGCAATTGCAATACACCGCCCTTAGAGTTTATCTGAGGATATGTGAGATCACACGCACCTGCAGTGCTTCTGTGAATGGAGAAAACTGAAAAAGAACCCCTATAGGCTTACATAAAAAGGAATATAGGCATAGAGCCTACACTAAATATATTTCACTTAAACCATATTGACAGATTAACGAAATGAAAAAGTGTGCTAAATTATGGTTCATTGTGACATGTTCCAAAGTTTTCGGAAAGGAAAACGAAACAGCAGAGAGAAGTTTTCTTTATTTTGCAAAAGCTTTACAGTTATAATTATTTTGCAAAAGCTGAAGCTTTGAATAATTTCTTGCTTTTATATAACCAATCAGCTTTGGTATGACCATCGCACTGACACAACATCATTTTGCTTTATTAAAGAAAACAAATAAAAAGTTAGACTGCTCTGTTATATAACATGTTGCGTTCAGAGTGAACTTGCCTCACTGTGCTGATAAAGCCGATTTGAAGGATGATGTTTTATGTAGAAGTACAAACACTATATAATAAATAATATTTTAGCATCCAGATACGTCGGGAACATGGAAACATTTGGATCCATGCCGGATGAGAAGATGCAGACATCAGCTTCAGCTTAAATTAATTTGTTTTTGAATTGACGTTTTTATAGCCTAAACTTGTTTTGTTTTCGAGAGAAACTAATAACTGTTTTTATAATGTTTGTAAACATTTTTTCTTTAGACTACAGGCATTTTAGCCTTCATTAATTCGTAAAGTAATAGGGCTAATAAAATGCAATGTCGCAACTTTAGTTTTTTTTCCTTTCAAAACGCAATCTTTCATCCTTTTTTTTTTTTTTTTTTTTTTTTTTTTTTTTTTTTTTTACAATGCAGCAAATATTTTTAAATATCTTAAAAAAAAAAAACTTAGATGTCTTTTTAGTAGCTAGCCTGTATTTGGCCAAAATCTAGAAAAGATGACTAACCACAGCGGGTTAAATTGACTAACGTTAGATCTCTATTTTAACATTCTTTTAGAGTAAATAAAACGCTGTACTTTATTATTATTACATTACTATTATTGTAGGGAGTGAAATTTAAGGTTAAAATTAATGTTCTATAACTTTAAATAAGATTAGAATTTAGATTAGAATCGCGGGAGAGAATAGTCTGCGCTATGATAGGTAGAGAGAGAGAGAGAGAGAGAGAGAGAGATGCACACTGTGTAATCAGATGTGGCTAATTCCCGATGTTCATCTCTTCATGTTTAATAAAAGTGTTATGATCTGCCGAGCTCCCTGTCGGTGTCCTCCTTCCAACAAAGCCAACGAGCTAACGCACAGTAAGAACTGTAAAGCCTGCATATAGAAACGACGCGCGTTACATTATTATTAGGCAAATTATATACACTTAATATTGTTTTGAAAAAATAACGTTATTAACCGGTATTTTTTCAACCCAAACCGGTTTCGGAACGGTAATGATTCAGAGGAACGCAGGAACAGAAAAGTTAAAATATTGATTCTGCTCGGAGTGAACCGATTGAATTTTCTTTTCGTTTTCAAGCCCTGCTTGAAATATAAACCTTGTTGCTTTTTTTTCTCAGAAATGCAAGTACTTGCAATTCTGAGTTTATAACACAGTTACAAGTTACAAAGTCAGAATTTTGAGATATAAACTTGCAATTATAAAAAAAAATAGTCAGAATTGTGAGCTTACTTTTTTCCTTAAGAATTGCACTTTATAACTAGCCATTTCAAGTTTATATCCAACAATGAGAGAAGTCTTCAGAATTGTGAATATTTATATTGTTTTATTTTTTTTATTTATATTACAGAATTGTATATATTGATTTTGAATCTTAAGTCAGAATTCTGTGATTTAAACTCAGAATTATTAAAAAAGTCAGAATTCTGTGATTTAAACTCACAACTCTCTCTCTCTCTCTCTCTCTCTCTCTATATATATATATATATGTATGTATATATAATTTTTTTTTCAAAAGGGAATTGTCTTTAGTGAAATTGAACTAAACTAGTTCTAAACTAGAACTGAACTAACTTGATTTGGAAACAAAAAAAAGAGAAACTAAAGAAGCCCCCCTTAGAAAGTAGCTGCCTATGTAGTCAGCACACGTAGATCAAAGAAAAATAATCTCAGCCTCAAAATGCTTCAATCCCATGCAAACGATAAAAGAACTTCACGTAAGTTGATTGGTCTCATACAGTCATCAATATTAATGAGTCCAGCATGTACTTGCCTTTTGTATGATGAAACTGATGAAGAATAGAGCAGTCAGGATGAAGTAGCCATGCTATCTCTTCTCTAGACGTTATCCGGTGAGCAGATGCTGGAAGCTTGCCTCGGGGGTCTGCTTGCTCTTATGACAACACCTTGGGAATTTAGACATCAAAATGGTGCACACTGAGGCTGTGCTAAATATTTCATGCAAAGCTAGCTGATAAATGCCTCACTTTATTAAGCTATTTTCCTTGTCCACAAAACAGATCACATGCAATTATAAAATGCAGTATAAAATATACATTATCTAGGTTCTGGTATTTTTCCTTAATTAAGCAGGTAGCTGTTCATCATACACATCACTTTCTGCTGTTATTTCTGTCAAGATTGATTTTTTTAATCATTCTGTCTGGGTTTTTAGAGACCTTATTGTTGTATGGGTAAAAATAAAGTAGTATTTCCAGCATGCACAATTTGACTATATAATGCAAGGGGTTTAGGAGTGGTTGCTAAGGGGTTCTATTAAGGGGTTTTAAGTTGCTTAAGTGATTGCTAAGATGTGGCTTGGTGGTTGATAAGGTGTGCTAGGGTGTCCTGTATTGCTGTTACTTTTGCTCATACTCTGGGTTAGAGGTCACTTGTCATGCATGTTTGAACCACATATAGTAATCATAATATCATAACAAAGACTTTGTGGACTTTCATGCTGCATTATTTTACATGCATTATTCAGGCTTCATTGGTAATGCTATGTAGTGTCACAACCTGGTTATTGTTTTATGTGGATCGCTGACAAATTAGTATACATGATTTTTTTTTTCAAGATGCATTTTTTTACACATAATATCATATACAAATGTACAAAACATGTAATTGGGATGAACTCTTTCAAAAAGTACTAATAGTGTATGTACACGTTTGTTGTACTTTTACCAAATTTGCTAATATGTAGAATTTAGAGGTAAATGATATTTCTAGTTCACCCCAAGATATTGTTCCAAACCTGAGTTTCTTATGTTGAACACAAAATCAACTGTTTGATTACAAGAATTATTCAAAATATCTGCTTTTTTATGTGCTATTAACCAGTTTCACCATTTCACATTTCATTTAAAATAACACAGTTACACAAACTAAAGGAATTGCAAAAATATTGACTGTTCACTAACAGGTTTCCCAAACCCTCCGCCTGCTTTTCCATAGGTTGAACAAATGCAAAGTCCTGCCCTAATCTCACGCGATTGGTTGATTCAAAGTGTTGCTTTACTCTAATAGTGCTCAAGTAAAAAGAGCACTGTTTTGATTTTGTGTTTACACTATTCAGGGGAATCAGCTTAAGAATGGTCTACTTGGTTGTCTCTGCATATTGAACTTGAATTTATGAAAGTATTAAAAAAGAGAGAGAAACACGCACTCCAGCTCTAAAGGGGCCATTGAAAATATGTCAGACATAATAATCTTTAGGGGCGGCTGTCTTTTTCTCGAGTGTTTGTCTGGGACTTCTCTGCGTTCATTACATTACCATTGTAATGACACTAGTTTCTTTGTCATGAGGAAACCTGTTCGCTTATGAGAAGAGCGGTTGCTCATGCTAATCCATAATGCGCTACAGAAACAAGTGCTTTAATGAGTGATGTAGTGCATATATTGTGTCTCAGACCGCCGTAATGAATATGATAATACTTCCTTTATTTTTGTGATATATGCAGCGGTCCACAGCTTTTCATGCAAGGCCGAGCTCATAAATAACGTGGACAGAGTTTTAACGTTTAATTAATGACATGCACAAGCAACGTAGTTAAAAGTGGCATCTTGTGCATGCATAATTACGGCCCATTGTTGCACGGCCACGTTGGGACGGCGAGGGGGCGGAGTGGTCATGTCTGATCCAGCAGCGGCTCGAGTCTCCGCAGAGCTCATCATTAACAGCAGAAAGCAAGCTCTGACTGAATACATCATCTTCCTGGGTGGGAGGTGACAGCGCAATAACTTCTTGTTTTGATCTATTGTAGCGGAGTGTGGGGGAAGTTTTAAAGGTGAGTCATCCGGACGGATACTGTCTCCCGGATACCCGTTTCCGTATGACAACAACCTCCGCTGCACATGGGCCATCGAGGTGGACTCCGGCAACACTGTCAGGTGACTGATTATTAACGCAGCTCATTAAGTCACTGGCGAAAGATTAATTAATATTTTGCCTGATGCATACTGCCAGTGTCTTGGTGATATTGAAGCACAGATTGCTGAAAGCCATAATGAGTATTTAGAGAGCCTTCATTTGAGGAATTGCACAGGAGAGAGTCAAGCTTATTAATGTTAAACAGATTGCATTGACTCTGACCTCAAGTGAAGTTTATCTACCTCTACATGCTGGAAAATGTCATCTTATTTGATTATGATTGAGGTCTTTGACCTGTTTACAAGCTTGACAAGCTTTCTCAGTAAATAAATAATTGAAAGACTGCTTTAAATCATTATTGGTAACACTTTAAATTACAGTCCCATTTGTTCATGTTAGTCAATGCATTAACATTAGTTAATACTGCAGTAAATACAAACACAACTGTTAGTTGTTAGTTCATATTAGCTCAGGTCCAATAAAGGTAAAGTGTGTCAATTTTCTTTTTTTTTCTTTTTTTTTGCCATACTAGCATTAGCCAATCATCAGAATAATAACATTTTCAAACTACCATATTAGTTTCTTTAATGATGCTTTTTTGTAGCTTGACAGCATCAGAAATATTGTCTGCTGAAGTACAGAAATGACTAAAATTAAAATTTTTAATATATGAATAAAAATAAAAATGTCAAAACTCAAAAGGACATTTACAAAAATTAGGATGAAAACCTAAGATAAAATAAAGGCCAATTAAAAATATTAATACATACTACTATATACATAATACTAAAATGTCTCTATAAAATTATCAATTAAAACTAAATGCCCTAAAATTACTTCTTTTAAACAATTTATTTCAGAACTCGATATGAAGAATCATGTGGCATATTGATTTTGTTGCTTTTTTTAATAAATGTTCACCATTTATTTACAGTATTAACAGTTTTCAACAACTTTTAAATGTATTTATGTGCTTTAAAAGTTCTGTTCTTCCGTTGAATATAAAAGAAAATATTTTGACGAATGTTGATGACCAAACAGTTGCCGGTCCCCATTGACTTCCATAGTATGTAAAATAAAAAGAAATAAATAAAAACTACTACGGAAGTCAATGTGGACCAGCAACTGTTTGGTCACCAACATTCTTCAAAACATCATGGCAGATGTTGTGAAATGTTAACTAATTATTGGTAAATGGGAATTGTAGTAATTGCAGTGTAAATCAGGTTTTAAATTAAATGTCTTTTTTAGTCTGCAGTTCTTGGCTTTTGACACGGAGGCATCGCACGATATCATGAAGGTTTGGGACGGGCGTCCGGAAAACGAGATGGCTCTGAAGGAAGTGAGTGGTTCGCTGTTGCCTGATGGCATCCACAGCACTCTCAACGTGGTCACCATCCAGTTCGAGACAGACTTTTACATTAGCAAATCTGGATTCGCCATTGACTTCTCAAGTAAGTACTTTTCTCAAGCAAGTACACAGTTCTAGTATCAAGTAAGATTAAATTAGCTACAGTAATGAAGCCTTTTAGATGATTAGTGAAACATTTTTAGTAGAAGTGGATGGCATGAATAAATGTTCCATAATTTTCAAACTATTAATTTTATATCACAGTAATGATGTGTACTTATTATAGCTGCCCGTGCTGGAAATTAGAGTTTGATTCATCTTTCAGGAATCACTCTAAACACGTAATTCCAATGAATCAATTCAAAACTTTGATTCGTTTGTGTAAAAATAGATTAAATAAAAATAACATACTGAATGAAATTAAATGCTCCCAGACTTTTGAATGGTTGTGTATATTCCTTGTTCATTTAGGGAAAAACTGTGCAGCTAAGATGCATTAATTTATATATATATATATATACATACATATATATGTATATGTGTATATATATATACATATATATATATATATATATATATATATATATATATATATATATATATATATATATATACATATATATATATATATATATATATATATATATATATATATATATATATATATATATATATATATATATATATAAATAAATATATATATATTGTAATGACTTAACCCTTGCTAATCATCGGGAAGAAGGAGGCGGGAACCGGCGGACAATCAAAATGAAACTTTAATTACAAAACAAACACAAAACGTACTCGGTTACTAACGTAACCTTGGTTCCCTGAGATGAGGGAACGAGTACTGCGTAAGCTAGCTTACGCTATGGGAAAAGGTCCCCTTTTCTCGAGAATATGAAGCCAAAAATTATCCTTAATTTTTAAATAATGTAAAACGCAGTGCTGCAGCACAGCAGACCTAAGCGAAGCGGCTCGCGCGCTTATTGGCTGTGCTGTGGCAACTGCAGCAACCTATGGTGAGGCGGCGGAGAGGAACGAACCAATGGGGACGCTTCGCGCCCATTGGACGTCAGAGCGCGCCAAAATAGGCGTGGCTGGAACTATATAAGCCACCGCTTCGCCATAGGGATCAGGTTTTAAATCGACTGAAGCGATCACCCGGTCCGAGCACATAGCACGGCAGGTTACGCAGTACTCGTTCCCTCATCTCAGGGAACCGAGGTTACGGTAGTAACCGAGTACGTTCCCTTTCGAGAGTACTCTCGTACTGCGTAAGCTAGCTTACACTATGGGAACACAATGTAAAACGCCGTGCGTGCTCGGGAACTTCGACCTGTCACAGCCCGAGGCGAGAGCCCGGGGCTTTATAGCAGGAGAAATCCCAGTCCCAACAGCCAACCTTAGTGAGCTTTATATAGGGAACGAAAAAAGGGGGACGTGATAAGGCTTAGCACGTCTATATAGAAAGTACCCTAGCCTGCAGGGCAGGGACTTGCAGATTATAGAATCTAATAAATGTGGACGGAGAGGCCCAGCCTGCCGCCGCACAGATATCATCCAGTGGTATCCCGCAGGACCACGCCCATGACGAGGCCATACCTTGGGTGGAATGGGCTCTGATGCCGAACGGGCAGTGAAGGCCTTTAGATTTGTAAGCCAGCGAGATAGTGTCTACTATCCATCGCGATAGGCTCTGCTTCGTGGTGGCGAGACCTCGGGTGCGCCCACCAAAGCATATGAAGAGCTGGTCCGACCTCCTGAATGAGGCGGAGCACGCAATATAGGTTTTGAGAGCCCTGATGGGGTAGATGAAGCTCGCGTTGCTTTCGTCGCTTTGCGAGGAAAGGGCTGACAGCGAGATGACCTGTGCTCTGAACGGTGTTGAGAGCACCTTGGGGACATAGCCGTGTCTTGGTCTGAGAATGACTCTGGAATGACTCTGAACGAAAGAAGCTTCATATCGACAGACTGAAGCGGTTCAAAAGGGGGGCCCTTTAAGGCCTCTAGGACCGTAGACAGGTCCCAGGAAGGGATTGAAGGGGGTCGGGGAGGGTTCATCCGACGAGCTCCCTTAAGGAAACGAATGACCAGTTCGTTTTTTCCCAGTGATAGGCCGGCCACCGGAGCATGAGAAGCTGCAATGGCTGCCACATACACTTTGAGCGTAGACGGGGATCTGCCCGCATCTAAACGCTCCTGTAGGAAGGAGAGTATCTCCGTCACGTCACATAAGTGAGGGTCTAGGTTCCGTGTCCCGCACCAGGTGGAGAACACTGACCATTTCTGCGCGTAAAGGCGCCTGGTTGAGGGCGCTCTGGCTTCCGTAATGGTCTTTAACACTCCCTCAGGGAGGTTCCCGGGTACCCGTTGAGGGGCCATACATGAAGGGCCCAAAGTTCGGGGTGGGGATGCCAGAGCGCGCACTTCAGCTGCGTGAGGAGATCTTTCTGCAGCGGTATTGGCCATGGGGCTGTACTGGACAGCTGCATCAGCTCGGAGAACCAAGGTTGGGTCGTCCAGAGTGGGGCTACTAGCAGCATAGCACATCTGCTCTTCCTGACCCGATTGATGACCTGCGGTAGCATCGCGACCGGTGGGAAGGCATAAAGCGGGCGTCTGGGCCAATCGAGGGCCAGCGCGTCCCTGCTCTTTGAAAAATATATTGGGCAATGAGCGTTGTCTTCTGAGGCGAAGAGGTCGACCTCTGCCCTGCCGAAGATGCTCCACATCAACTGAACCGTTTGTGGGTGAAGAGACCACTCCCCAGGGGGAACATTCGCCCTGGAAAGCATGTCCGGGCCCCGGTTCAGGATGCCAGGTACATGCGCTGCCTTTATGTAATGTGCCCATGTCAGAAGACGTTCGGTCAGGGTGTGCAAGGTTTTTGACCTGACACCACCCTGGCGATTTATGTAGGCCACCACTGACATGCTGTCTGATCTGACCAGAACGTGGTGGCCCTTTAAAAATGGGAGGAAAGCTTTCAGGGATAGTTCGACCGCTATCATCTCCAGACAGTTTATGTGTAACAGTCGCTCCGGGCTCGACCAGAGGCCGGAGGCAGACCTGCCCTCGTACAGGGCGCCCCAACCGAGGTTGGATGCATCTGTCGAGACTACTTTCCATTTCGAGACAGCGCCCGTGCTTACGCCTAACTGATACCAGTTGGCTATTTTCCAAGGGGCCAGAGCTGTGATGCAGCCGTGGGTCACCTTGATGCGCGCGCGGCCGGAAATCCAGGCGCGCGCTGGAACACGGTCTCTCAGCCAGCGTTGTAGTGGGCGCATGCGCAGCAGGCCCAGTTTGAAAACCGCAGAGGCTGATGCCATCAGACCTAGCATTTCTTGAAATCGTTTGAGCGCGTAAAGAGACCCGGCTTTGAACGACACGGCTAGATGCTGAATAGTGAGAGCGCGCTGTGACGTCAGACGCGCTGTACACGTCACAGAGTCTATGTCTATCCCCAAAAAGGAAATCCTCTGGCTGGGAGACAGAGCGCTCTTGACAGTGTTGATCGTGAGACCCAGGCATTCTAAATGGCTGAGGATCCAGGATCTGTGTGTCGTCAGTAGTTCCTCGGAATGGGCTAAAACTAGCCAGTCGTCGAGGTAGTTCAATACTCGCACTCCCCGCATTCTCAGGGGTGCGAGAGCGGCATCCATGCACCGTGTAAACGTACGGGGCGCTACGGAGAGGCCGAATGGAAGAACCATGTACTGATAAGTCTGCCCCTCGAAGGCGAATCTCAAGAATGGCTTGTGATGAGGTGCTATTTGAATGTGAAAGTAAGCGTCTTTCAGATCCACTGAGAAAAACCAATCCCTCGGGCGAATTTGCGCGAGTATTTGTTTGGTAGTTAACATTTTGAACGATCGCGCCATAAGCGCTTTGTTCAAACGTCTGAGATCTAGGATGGGTCTGAGACCGCCATCCTTTTTTGGTACGAGGAAGTAGCGGCTGTAAAAGCCTGACTCGCGCTGCGCAGGGGGGACAGTTTCTATCGCCCCTTTTGCAAGAAGGTTTATCAGTTCGGCGCGAAGGACGTGTGTCATTTCGCTTTTCACTTTCGTTTCGACCACGGCGCGAAAGCGCAGCGGTCTGCGAGCGAATTGGAGCGAGTAACATCGTTTTATTATATTCAAAACCAAATTTGATATGCCGGGGATGGCCTGCCATGCAGCGGCTCATGCGGCTATGGGTTGAATGTGCTTCGGGCACTGGCCGCCTGTTATGAGGGGACCAGTAGCTCGAGTATGCTGTGCTTGGGACACTGTGGTGACAGCGCTTATTTGTAGGGTTGCGCACTGAGAAGTGGGCACGCGCGCTACATTTAGAGCACCTCCGGCGCGAGCGGGAAGGTGGGCATGAAAGGGGACCCGAGTGTGTTTTTGTGACACTTGGGGGAGTGTGTATACATGTACGGGTGCGTACTGTGTAGTGGGCACACTGCCTACATAGAAAAAGCTCTTTTTGTGCTTTATTGAGGTCGCCGTGAAAACAGCGTTTGTGTGCAGGCGTGCGTGCATTGTAACAGGCTCGTTTACTGCAGTATAGACATCTCCGACCGCCTTTAGTGAGGGGATTGGAGGAAGTATGTGAGGTTTCTTGTGTGGTGGTCCGGCCGCAGCGGGACTTAACCACGGTCTTTTCAGCACGAAGGTCAGGAGGGCTTCGGAGGCTCGGGGTTCAGCACAATCCTGGGCCGAGGTCCCCGTCTCTCTGGCGGTTTGCGGCTCGTAGAGCGAGAGCGGTGCTGGGTTTTGGTCGCTGGGCGAGACTGTAAGTCTGGCTGCAATGGCTTCGAGGTCTGAGGGGGCGGCGCATTTCTACGGCGTCCCGCAGCAGAGCTAGAGCGTTTCGGCAGGAAGTGTCTCATCACTTGTGACGTCTTCTGAGCCTCAGTGAAGCGTTCAGCGAAACCCTTAACCGACTGGCCAAAGAGGCCGGAAGGCGAGATAGGAGAGTCAAGAAAGGCGGATTTGTCGGCGTCTTTCATCTCCGTGAGCGTGAGCCAGAGGTGTCGTTCTAAAACAGCGAGGCTTGCCATGCTTCGGCCGATCGCTTGTGCTGTGGTCTTTGTCGCACGCAGGGCTAGATCAGTAGCGCTGCGGAGATCTTTAAAGTCATAGGTATCTGGGGCAGACTCGTCCAGGTTACGGAGAAGTCTGGCCTGAAAAACCTGCAGCACAGCCATGGTGTTTAGAGCCGAAGCAGCTTGACCAGCGGAGGTGTATGCTCGGCCAGTGAGAGCTGAGGTGGTGCGGCACGGTGTGGATGGATGCACAGGCTTCGACCGCCATCCTGCGGCTGAGGGCGGGCAGAGGTGTGCAGCAATTGCCTCCTCGAGAGGGGGGAGGCTCTCGTAACCATGGTCTCGGGCGCCGTCGACAGAGGAGAGCGCTGACGAGACAGAAGTTTTCAAGCGTGCGGAGAATGGGGCTTTCCACGACTTCGTGAGTTCATCGTGAACTTCCGGGAAGAAGGGGGCGTTTCTTTGCGGAGGGGCCGAAGGGCGCCCCTGCAAGAACCATTCGTCCAGCCTGCTTTTAGCGGGCTCGTCTGGAGGAGACCAGTCGAGCTGAAGGTCGCTGACAGCCCTTGTAAGCACGCGAGTAAGCTCCGCGTCGATATCAGCGCGTTGTCCGGTGCAGCTGGGGGCTGTAGGGGGGGGGGGGTCCGCAATGGAGCCCGACCATTCCTCACTACTGGACGCGGCGAGAGAAAGGCTGTCGTGTCTGTCCTCTTCCGCCTCAGGCGCTCCGAAGGAGACGGGGGCGCCGGTGAGCAGAGACTGGTGCTGCTCGTCCACGAAGAGGACAGGCGAAGGAGAGAGAGCGGGCGAGGCACGCGGGGAGTGTTCCGGCGTGAGCTCGCGTGTAGCAGTGTGCTCAGGCATTCTCTGATCGCGGCGTTTCTTACGCGGCACTTGAGAGAGAAGAGGCGGAGCGGGTGGAGCATCGTGGCTGGTTTTTAAGCTAATCGAGCCCGCAGGGTCGATATAGCCATGTTGTCGCACTCAGGGCAGCCGCCCTTGGAGAGTGCGTTCTCAGCATGCTCGCGGCCCAGGCAGGAGACACAGAGGATGTGGCGGTCCTCGCTGGGCAGAGGGCCTCGGCAGGAAGCGCAGGCCCGAGGCATTTGAAACAACGCCTCAAATTTTGGAGAAAAAAGTGTGATGCAGCGGCAAACACACTAGCTTTATAAAGGATATAGTCACGCCGGATGGCGCAGCAGGAAGCGAGTGCTGAAGGCGGCGTCGAGATGAAGCACGAGCCGACGTCCTCAGATCTGCGTTGCAGTGCTATCCCGCTGAGAGGCTTTTCGACGCCGTGTAGAGGCTTCTCCGGAGAAGACAGCGAAGTGCAGGTGAGATCGCTGAAGGAGATGAAATCTGATCCCTATGGCGAAGCGGTGGCTTATATAGTTCCCGCCACGCCTATTTTGGCGCGCTCTGACGTCCAATGGGCGCGAAGCGTCCCCATTGGTTCGTTCCTCTCCGCCGCCTCACCATAGGTTGCTGCAGTTGCCACAGCACAGCCAATAAGCGCGCGAGCCGCTTCGCTTAGGTCTGCTGTGCTGCAGCACTGCGTTTTACATTATTTAAAAATTAAGGATAATTTTTGGCTTCATATTCTCGAGAAAAGGGGACCTTTTCCCATAGCGTAAGCTAGCTTACGCAGTACGAGAGTACTCTCGAAAGGGAACAGCGCACCAGCCCCTCACGGACGACTGGTGCGCGCAAATAAAAACCAAAACACAACTAAAAGCCCAGGCCTGGTCCTCTCTCGTCCTTCACTGTCGTCGCTCCAGTTTTATATCCTTCCATCTCCTACGTGGGACTCGAGACCGGCGGCGGGCCGCAGGTGCCACTGATTTGCCCAATCACTGCCGGCCTCACTCGTGTTCCCACGTCCCTCGGCCCCGCCCCACTCGCCACATACCCCCATCGCCCCTCGCAGGCCGGGGGGTACCCACGAGACTGCGCTCTACTCACCCCCCCCCTTCCCTCCGGGGGGGACCGCTCACGGGAACCTGCGGGAACCTGGGGGTAGGACAGAAGAGGCGAGAGAAAAGGATATGGAAGGAGGAGCGACAGAGACGAGAGAGGGGAGAGAGAGAAAAAAAAAATTACGGTTCCCAGACGCACTGCTGCTCGGCCCTCCACCGGCTGGGCGATCTCCTCCGCGGTGCCTGGCGGTGGCACTGGACGGCCCTCGGCGGACGGCACAACACCCCTCCGCCGCCCGGTGGACGGCGACGGCTCCTCCGGTTTTGGGCAGCCGGCAGGAGTCCCCCGTTCCCTGCTCCTCCGGATACCTTCACGGAGGCAGCAGGCTCCGGCCCCCTGGCGAACGGCGCCGACTCCTCCGCTCCCTCACGGAAGCAGCCGCCCCTCCCTATCGTGGGCGGTCGGCAGCGAGCTCACCCGTCCCCGGCAACTCGCTCCAGTCCACCGCCTCGAGCGTCCATGGTGGCATCCTCCTCGTCTGCTCGATGGCACCGCGGATTCACCACAGCGGCGAGGGATCTTCAGCAGCGCGTCCCTCCTTCTCCCGGGTTTCGGCACCACTGTAATGACTTAACCCTTGCTAATCATCGGGAAGAAGGAGGCGGGAACCGGTGGACAATCAAAATGAAACTTTAATTACAAAACAAACACAAAACAGCGCACCAGCCCCTCACGGACGACTGGTGCGCGCAAATAAAACCAAAACACAACTAAAAGCCCAGGCCTGGTCCTCTCTCGTCCTTCACTGTCGTCGCTCCAGTTTTATATCCTTCCATCTCCTACGTGGGACTCGAGACCGGCGGTGGGCCGCAGGTGCCACTGATTTGCCCAATCACTGCCGGCCTCACTCGTGTTCCCACGTCCCTCGGCCCCGCCCCACTCGCCACATATATATATATATATATATGTATATATATATATATATGTATATATATATATATATATATGTATATGTGTGTGTGTGTGTATATATGTGTGTGTGTGTGTGTGTGTGTGTTTACTGCATTTTACTTTTTGCATGAGACACTTTGAATGTAATTGCCTAAAAAGGTGCTTGGCCAGAATAATGCTTCCTCTGCCTGAAGAAAGTAAAAGCCTATTCAAAATAAATACATAAAGAGGCTTTAAAGATCCCTGCAACTATTAGCAAGTGATTTTGCAGTACAGTAGCTCAGTCTTATTCCACACCCGTGTTAGACAGTGTTCAGCTCAGCCGAGCTCTCAGTGAGCCATTGATCACTACTGAGGCCACACAACCTCATTTCCGAGCGGGAAATGCTACCTCCTGTGGAGATATCCTGGTAAGTGAAAAGTGAGCACAGCTGGTCACCGTTCCCATTTTGCAGGTTCAGTGGCGACCGCCTGCAGGGACCCGGGGACGCCCATGAACGGCAGCCGCAGCGGAGAGGGCAAAGAGCCTGGTGACACGGTGACCTTCACGTGTGATCCGGGCTACGATCTGCAAGGCGAGCCCAGGATCACCTGCATTCAGGTGGACAACAGATTCTACTGGCAGCCCAGCCCTCCTACATGTATCGGTGAGATTTATTCAAATTGCAGCGATGCCGTCTGAGGCCTGTAAAATACGGCGGCCTCTCATTTCACACTTGTCAGCTCTGACGAAAGGTCTAAAATAACTAGCCGAAATTACTTGAATCACCCTTTATAAAAGGCCTGGAATAATAAATCTCTTTGATGGAAATTTCTGATCACATGCCCAGTCAGCGCTTAAACTTCTGGGTTGTGGGAAACTGGGGTAAAGACTTCCCATGATAAATGCTTCTAGGAAACTGCATTTATTTCCTGGATACCAGAAGTCTGTGAAACCTATTTTCTTTCAACTGCCTTTAAGTTTGAGTCACATTTAGGCATTTTAAAGGTCAGTCGGGTTTAAAGGCAGAGCAGGAGCTTAGGAATGATTTAAACGGTGGGGGGTGGGAACTTATCAGCTTTGCTCATGAATATTAATTATGCGCTTTGAATTTTAATCATAGCTATTCATTGAATGAGATATTAGCCAACATGGTTATTTACGCATGTGATATCTAGACATTTTGAGATAAAGCAGCAGTGCTCGCGCTCTACTGGGAGGAAAAATGTCATATACTTTATTAACTCTAACAAAAAATAATAATAATAATAATAATCTCTTCCAGCTCCTTGTGGTGGAAACATTACAGGCTCATCTGGATTCATTCTGTCACCGAATTTCCCCCATCCGTACCCACACAGCAAGGACTGCGATTGGTTCATCACAGTTCACCCTGATTATGTAATTTCCTTGGCATTTATCAGGTAAGATCGTCTACTTGAAGGACTAAATGTCATTCTGAAAACAGGAAGATTTTTGTTAACAGAATTTGTTGTTATCCCTCTGCAAAAATTGAAGAAACTTTATTAACGACTCTAAAAAGTGGTGTAACTATCATTGAGATGCTTTTATAGTTTTTTATTAATATCTTGAATTAGATTTGATTTGATATTTATATTTGTTTTAGTTATATTTTTTATTTTATATTTCAAAAAACATCAAACTTAATTTTTGAAAAGGTTAATCATAGAAGAAATGTTTTCAAGTAATTTCCAGCGTGATTTGCATTTTTAATCTTTCTTTGAATAAAATGTTACATCTGAACATATAAAATGAGTGTCACGTCACTGACCCATAGCTGGTTCCATCTTAGACTGTAAATTAGAATATGATATTGACATATCAGACTGATCTGTGCACAAAACACTCAATTAATTTCAAATTAACATATGACTTAGAATTGTGTTTTATCAGTGTAGTAATTGGAAAAAGATATCTCTAGATAGATATTCTCTGCGAGGCATGCATGTCGTAATTTCAAGTGACATTATTACAGTATTTACAGATTTTCTCAAATTAATGGCATATTGTTGGTGCATTACTATTGCAGTCTTGGGACAATAATCTTCAGAATGACATTAATACATCCGTCTGCTCTCTTTGCAGTACTTAATGTGAAGTGCAACATTTTCTGACTACATTTTCCCAAAGCATCGCTGTGCCATTTATGTGCATTTTCCACCCACATCGGATGTTTCCACTTCATAACATTTCCCCCACCTGAAACATATACAGAAAGGGCTCTTCAAAACATTTTCTGCCTCAGATGACCCAAATGGTCTTTAAGGAAGATCACAGGCACAGGTTTTAACAGCCTCAGCCGGGCACATGGTGGAAACCGGATGGAGCTTGTGATGTTGTCAACAAGCACTTGATCAATTTTCATGTTTATAATAGGATGTTGCTTATTTTCTCTTTCATATTTCACAGCCTTCAAACTTTATAAGCAATTTGCGTTTTTACACTGCAAAATAAATTGAATTTTATTTTTTATGTTTAAGCATAAACTTATATAGTTTTTTTTCTTCAGAAAACAAGACTTATTAGCTTAAATTTTTTGCTTCTGAGGTATTTTGATTTAAGAATATTTAGATATTTCTATTTGTAATTTAATTTAAAATGTAAAAGTACTTTTAAAAATTATATAACACACTGAATCTTTTTTTTTTAAGGGTTTGATTTTATGCTTAAAATAAGAAAATAAATCTGCAAATGGGATCAAACATAATCTTGATTTCCCTTTGAAATTTTTTATTTTTTTTATTTTGAGATATTTTTCTTGTTTTAAACATAAACCTACTTGATTTAGATTGTTTTTTTTTTTTCAGAAAACAATCTCTTAAGTAATTTTCCTTCTTGAGTGTGTGTATATATATATATATATATATATATATATATATATATATATATATATATATATATATATATATATATATATAGATTCAAGAATTTTTATTTACAGTTGTGCTCATAAGTTTATCTACCCCTTGCAGAATGTGCAAAATGTTAATTTAAACAAAACAAGAGGGATCATGAAAATTACATGACATTTTTTTTTTATTTAGTACTGTATTTTATTCATTTAGTATTGTACTGAATAATCTATTTCACATAACAGATGTTTACATATACTCCACGAGTCAAAACAATAATTAAATTTATAAAAATTACCCCATTCAAAAGTCAACATACCCTTGATTCAAATTTTCTGGATGATCCAAAAGTGACTATGATTTTGAGATCCATCTTTTTACACTGAGGACAATTGAGGCACTCATGCATTACTATTACAAAAGGTGAAAACGTGCTGATGCTCAAGAAGGCCACACAATGCATTGTATGAAGAAAAGGTTCAAATATGTAGAAGATGCTGGAAAACCAAAGAGTGTGCAGGAGCTGGAGGATTTTTCTGAAGAACAGCAGGCAGTTGAACTGCTCAAAACCAACATGGGACTCATGAACAACTACCACAAAATATAAAAAACAGTTATGGATCGTCCAGGAAATTACACACAATATTAAGATTCAAGGTTATGAACACTTTTGAATGGTGTCATTTTTATGGGGTCATTTCATTCAGTTATTATTTTGTCTTGTGGAGTATATGTACATCTGTAAAATATAGTATAAACATCAGTTATGTGAAATAGCTTATTCAAGACAGTACTAAATAAAATAAAAAAATAACATGCAATTTTCATGATCCCTCTTATTTTGTTTCTGTTATTAACATTTTGTACATTCTGCAAAGGGTATGTAAAGCTCAACTGTAATGCTAAATAAGACAAAAAAAATTTTCAATGAAGAAATGCTAATAATGCGTGATTACTGTAAAACAGCAAAGATGAAAAACAAGCAACATCCTACTGAAAACATAAACATTTATCAAGTCTGCTTGTTGACAACAATAAGAGCGCCACCCAGTTTTCTCTTCTCATGTAAATGGATCTTAATTTAAGAATGTTTCGATATTTGTACTGAAAAACAAGATGAAAATATTGGATAAGAAATCATTTTTGCAGTGTATTCCATTATTAAATGGGTTAGTTCACCCAAAAGGCACGTTTCTATCATTGTTGATAGTTTCAAACCTGTATGCTATTTCCAAATCTTCACACAGCTGTTTTTTTATACGACAGCGCGTAGTGAACCATATTAAAGTTAAAATATACACCATACAGTATGTGCTATCAAAGTAGTTTTAATGACTGTGTGCTACAGTATATTCCCACTTCTATAGTTTTCTAAAATCAAACTTTTTGATGGCTTTTTTTGTCACCCCCTTTGTGTGCAATGATTTGCAATGACACGCTGACAGAATTTTCAATTGTTGTTGAACTAATCCTTCGGGAGGAGTAAATTGCGTAGAAAGTCAATAGATCACTGCTTGCACTGTGTTTTGATCCTATACTTGTCTTCTCGCAGTTTCAGCATTGAGCCAAACTATGACTTCTTGTACATCTACGACGGACCTCACAGCAATGGTCAGCTGATTGGCACATTTCAAGACAGCAAGCTGCCAGAAAAGGTAGAAAGCAGCTCCAACATCATGCACATTGCCTTCCGCAGCGACGGATCCGTGAGCTACACAGGTTTCCATCTGGAATACAAAGGTAATTGCTCTTTTGTTTCGGCCTGGTTGTTAAAGAGGCTGTTCTCAAACTGGATTTGTGTCCTTTTGAAGATGCACTTACTGATTTTTATCAATCGAGGGCCAGTAAATGATTATAGAGTGTTCATTTTTTGGTCGAATGGTTCCTTTAAAATTGTCATGATATACGGTTTCAAGATGCTTAAGCGCAAACTGGAAAGTTTAAAAGGTTGACACTGACTCACCGCTTGGCATTTTCATCCCTTCAGATCTTTTCATCTTCTACAGCTTTATCATACGCCATATGTCTTGTGTTCCTCTCCCGTATAGCTAAACTGCGTGAGGCCTGTTTTGACCCGGGCAGCGTGATGAATGGCTCTCGGTTGGGAGGAGACTATAAGCTGGGCTCCACTGTGACCTTCCACTGTGATCCAGGCTACCAGCTCCAGGGTTATTCCAGTCTCACCTGTGTCATGGGCGGCACCAACAGACCCGAGTGGAACAGAGCGCTGCCCAGCTGCCAAGGTACGCTCACGTTCCCATCTGTATTGTGCTTAGAACATCCCCTTACGACCCAAATACTGTCCCTGCGTGACGCTCTATTTTTGGAACTGTGTGGAATACAACGTCTATTGGCGCGTTTTATCCTACAGTAGGTTTGCTTTTGAATGAAAGTCAGAAATGCAGTTTTTCTTTTCACCCAGAACAACACAAGGGTGTTTACATGTACTCCAAAACACTGATACATTTTTAAAAGAATCATTTGAAAAATACGCTTTGCTTAACCTAATTAAGCTAATAAAGACATTAAGCTAATAAAAGAACACCATTTAAGCCATTTTTGTGACCTTACACATCGGCTGATTAGGCATAATCTACGAACTCTTAATGGGTGTCAACAAAACCCTGATAATAACTATCAAAGATCACCTCATTTACGTGCAAATCAATAATCCCGCAGACATAAGAAGGTGAAGTTTTTCTTTATGGTGTAGGAAGGAGCTTGATTTTATTTAGTTATTTATTTGATAAGTTGCTTCAGAGGCAGAGCAAGTCAAAACGTTTTGCTAGTTAGGTTATGGATAAAAACTATTTAATGTGGAATAATGTGCAGTGCACTGATGAATCATTCTTCGTAAGGTCAGGGATGTATATTAAAGGGTTAGTTCACCGAAAAATGAAAATTATGTCATTAATAACTCGAAATGTCGTTCCAAACCCGTGAGACCTCCGTTCATCTTCGAAACACAGTTTAAGATATTTTAGATTTAGTCCGAGAGCTCTCAGTCCCTCCATTGAAACTGTGTGCACGGTCTACTGTCCATGTCCAGAAAGGTAAGAAAAACATAATCAAAGTAGTCCATGTGACATCAGAGGATCAGTTAGAATTTTTTGAAGCATCGAAAATTTTGGTCCAAAAATAGCAAAAACTACGACTTTATTCAGCATTGTCTTCTCTTCCGGGTCTGTTGTGAGAGAGTTCAAAACACAACAGTGTAGTGATATCCGGTTTGCGAACGAATCATTCGATGTAACCGGATCTTCTTGAACCAGTTCACCAAATCGAACTGAATCATTTAAAACGGTTCACGTCTCCAATAAGCATTAATCCACAAATGACTTAAGCTGTTGACTTTTTTAATGTGGCTGACACTCCCTCTGAGTTAAAACAAACCAATATCCCGGAGTAATTAATTTACTCAAACAGTACACTGACTGAACTGCTGTGAAGAGAGAACTGAAGATGAACACTGAGCCGAGCCAGATAACGAACAATAGGCCGACTCGTTCTCGAGTGGACCAAATTTTATTTTTGGACCAAAATCTATTTTTAATGCTTCAAAAATTCTAACTGCATTTTTTTATTTAAAATGCAAGACGACCATTGAATTAACTTACTAAAAGTATTTGCATGTAGAACAGGATTGCGGTAACATGCTTAAATTTCAAGGTAAAATGCATTGATTGGTTGTCGCACGTAAAATTACATTGTTGAGTGTGTAATATTTCCTTGTGCATTAACATATTATAGAAAAATTCAAGACAGGACTTGATTTAATACATTGAATATTGATTTGATCCCATGGTATTGCTATTAACTATAAAGCAAATATAAATGTTTTCAGTATTTGAAATAAAAGATAAATATCAAAAGAAATAACAAAAACAACAAAAAATAAAACTACAAAATTAAATTAAAAATTGAATTGATTGAATTGTGAAAAAAAGGGCATTATATACTACAGTCAAGTGATTGGATGAGCAGAAGGGTCAAAAATCTAGGAATCTAGGTTATCCAGATTTAGATTATATGAATTTTTTCAGATGAAATCTTACTGTTGAAGATGACTGCATGACATTGCATGCTATCGAGTTATAAGTGGTGTAAGGTCTTTCTGATGAAGTTGGCTGCCCAAGAGACGATTGCTATAGGCTTAAGTCCCGTTCAAGCAAGAACGATAACTATAGAGCTAACTGTAACGATTACTAGCGTCTACACCAGTGGACAATATCGTCCGTTTATTCTAAGTGCACACTCGTCTGCTAGATTCAATTCTTGAATTTGTAACAGCAGGATTGATTCTGATTGGAAATTGTCAATGTTTTTATTGTTCATCAGCTGGAAAAAAATCGTTTTGAAAGTGATTCCAGTGATATTGTTTCTCTGTGCCTTTATCGAAATAGTTGTGGAGTGGCAATTCTTTAATTTTGAGAACGATTTTTAGTACTATATCTTTATCATTATCATTATAGTTATTGTTCTTGGTGTGAACTGGCCTTTAAGATAGTTGAGAAGTCTGGTAGAGATAACCATGAATCAGTCAAAATCCTGTATTTGTTCTCTGTGCAAACAGAAATGTAGTTCTTTGTTTCCATGTATTTAATAGAGGACACAAGAGGATGGTATGGAAATGGCACAAAGTTTTCACATGTTTGTGCATGAGGCGTCTGACACAGCCTTGAATTGATACCGCACAGATATGGACTGAAGGCTGGTCTATTGATTTCTGAGTTTTTTCTGCATGCATGGCTGGCCTTGCTAACCCTCTTTGGATGAGTTTGTGTTGGAAATGCATCATATGGAATGAGCCGCCAGACCGCTGGAACAAAAGCAATGGTTTTTGGTTACAATGCAGTGGGTAACAACTCACAATGATTCAGTAATGGCTCATTGTTCTGCGCTATTTTCCAAATGATCTTCACAGAGCTGCTGATATAAAGCATCGCTCCCCACATCTCCTAAGAGACAGTTGAAATGTTATGGAAAGACTGTATATTCAGCATATTTTGTGATGTTTTTAGCTACAATATGCCTGGGAGAGTTGGACTGAAGACGAAAGTAAAGTTTTATTTTAGCAAGAGCTGTGTTACTAACTAGTTGCTGACTTTAGAAAGTTTAATCAATATTAACTCTGTTTGCTGTTTTATTACATGCTCCTAGTCTGATAATCACAGTTTTTCTTTGTAAATGCTGAATAAAACTCCATTACTCTATTCTGGTATATACACGTATAGAAATCCTTTTAACAATCTTATTTTCTACAAAAAAAAAAAAAAACATTTATTGTTATTATCATCATCATTATTATTAATGTTGAAAAGAGCTGAGAATATTTTTCTGGGTTTTCAGGGGGAATAAATTGAAAGAAAAGCATTGTTTTTACATTTGTTACAGTTATCTATTTGTTACATTTATATTATTTACATCAAGCTTTTGAAGGGTATAGTGTTGTATATTGTTATTGAAACTTCATAATGTTTCACTTGATTATACATTTAGTCAGGAATTATAGTTTGGAAAAAGTCTAACTAGTAAAACGTTTACACGTTATGTGAAAACTAGTACAAGTATATAAATAAATAAAAAGAGACTTACTCATGTTTATGATCTCTGCTGAATAAAGTGCTTCATTCTTTTTTTCTGAGGAAATCCATTTCTCAAATCCTCAACCACATCACATCTTTTTGGGGTGAATTATGTGTTATTCATCTCATCGCGAAGCAAACAGTAAAATAAAAAAAACTTGAACAGTCTCGCTGCTTTTTCTTCTGTTATGGGCGTATTCAAGCCGCGCGCTTCAGTTTGAATCTGAATAGCGCGTTCGGCGCGGGGGCGTGGTCACATTAGATATAATGAAGGGAGACATGAAAAACAGACATCGCGTTGTTTTCATATGGATTACTTTATCACAGAATATCTGTTTTCGGCGGCACTTGTTTAGTTTAAAAATAGACATGTCAAGCTTTCTATAGATATCTCTCTCATGTATTTTCGTTGAGTATTCACGGAGTTACAGTTCATTTAAATGACGTGTTTGTAAAAGAAGATCAGCGCAGACAAAGGCTGCAGACAGCACACCTTGTTTGTTATCTTTATTTTATAAGTGCACAAAGTTTTGTTGTCATTATGTCTGTATCCAAAAAAAGTAGACCCTTTACAGATTCGATTGATGTATTGCTCTTATCTGTACGATTAAAACTGAAAGTGTAATATAAGTTCTTTTCGGGGTTATCAGGAGAAAATGACTCAAAACGCGTATCCGCGTTAATCGACTTGAGAGGATTAAGATTTTGGTAACGCTTTAGTATAAGGACCAGTTCTCACTATTAACAAGTTTCTTATTTGGCATGTCTGTTATTAACATAATGGCTGTTCATTAGTGCTTATAAAGCATGACCATATCCTAACCAGTACCTTCTGTAAATCTAAACCTACTGTAAATCTAAAACTACCTTTATAACTATAAATAAGCAGCAAATTAGCAGTTTGAGGCAAAAGTCATAGTTATTGGGTTGCTAATAGCAAAAAATTTAACCTTTAAAATAAAGTGTGACCAAGGTTTTTTTTATTGTTTTGAAAGTTATATGGAAAAAAAAAACTGTAAAACAGTATTATTTATTATTTAAAAACAATTTAACAATTTAAAAGAAATGTTTAATATATTAACCCATTTTAAAATATAATTTATTTCTATGACTGCAAAGTGATCATCAATATTAAAAAAAAATATAAAAAATTGTGTGTTTGTCTGTGTAAACCATAATAAACTACCATTCAGAAGTTTGGAGCAAGTGAACGTATTATTACAATCTTTTTTTATATAACTAAATTAATACTTTCATGCAAGGATGTATTGTTGATCAAAAGTGACTAGTAAAAAAATAAAACATTTGAAATATTACAAATATATGCCGTTATTTTGAACTTTTATTCATAAAAGAATCCTGAAAAATCATCTTAAAGACATTCAAATAGAAAGCAGTTTATTTAGAAGGTAACATTATTTCATAATATTACTGTTTTTATTGTAATTTTGGATTAAATAAATGCAGCCGTTGTGAGCATAAGATACTTTTTTTTTTCATGGAATATCCTATTACACATTCACATTTGTCAGATTACAGAAGTAGCCTTCAGTTAGTTGTGTCACTAAACACTAGTTACACATTTTTCAGTTTTTATGTCTCAAGTGCTAGTCTCCTGCCAATTACTCTGCTCTTTGTGTTGTCATGGAGGATGAGACAGTGGCCTCAACACTCCTCATTCCTGCCAGTCTCTTCATAGGTGTTGTTTCAGGCTTGTGCTCTTCCGCCTGGAAAGCAGTTGATTAATAATGGATGCGTTTGTGCTGGGGTCTGCTGTATGGACTGTGCTGCCACATGTGCGCACAAACCCACAAGGGCTTGATGGGGCATCTGACGGCTCTCTTTTACACTTCCTCCAGCTGTGAGACCAGCTCACAGTGTGAAGAGATGCTGGATTATGCGCTTCATCTTACTTGTGCCTCTGGAGACGGCGGGGACACGGTGTACATGTGCAGAGTGTGAATTATGGGGGAGTTTGATAGGATTGATCCTTCACATTTGAAGTCAGAATGAAGTATACTCATGATCTGGCTTCGTGTAGCTGTGCGATTTATTAGATCTTTAAAAATATAGTCGCAGTGATTTGACAACATTGTTAAAGTGATTTTTATTTGGCCATCAAGTGTCCAGAAGTGAGACTGATCACCAGACTAGTTTTACTATCTGTTTCTCTCGTGTGAGTTAGGACAGAAAACTCAAATAAAAACATGCCTTGGTAATTTGAAAACTATTTGTACTGTGTTTTGTTTCTTGCATGAGATTGGCTAATCGGTTCTTATAAATATTGAGAGCTACAGTTTATTCAAAAGACTGAAATTATCAAGTTTCAGTTCAAGTTAGATTAGATATCATCATATATTCAGTCTGTGTATATTTCTGCAAAATCTAATTAATGAAATTAGAACACAATTGCATTGTTTCCCTCCCTTTTACTGTAGTGCTTTGAATAAGCTATTACACATAACAGATGTTATGCATACAAATGACCCCATTCAAAAGTTTTTGTACACTTGTTTCTTAATGTGTGTATTTACCTGGATGATCAGTTTCTGTGTTTTGTGGTACAAAAGTTATTTGTTCTGTGCATGTTTTCACATTGAGGACAGTTGAAGAACTAATGTATAAGAGCAGGGGGTGAACATTTTTGGAACTGAATGATCAGGGTAAATAGTATTTGTTTTGTCTTCTGGGAAAAATGTCAATAATATCTGAAGGACAGTAAGGAATGAAATAAGATGTTAAGGAAAAATTTACACATCATCATCCTTCTGATAAGTTTCCACCCCCAGATTTTTAATGCGGCCAATCGTGTTGCTGCCTTAAGCATCAGTGAACGTTTGAAGCTTTTGTAGTAGTTGTGTATGAATCCCTCAAGTGTCATTTGTGTGAAAAGATGGATCTCAATTATATAAGAACTTTTGGAAAAAGAAATCAGCACCCTTTGAAAGTCATTGTATGAGTTGTACACTGCATGTGTTTACTTCTTTCTTTGAGATGCTTTCTACATTTATAGATTTGTGAAACTCCAGAGCTGGGAGATGTTTAAATTGACATGAAACATTGTAAACACTTTTCTTGTCATCTGCAGAGATGAACAATTATAACATGAGTCACAAATTATGATGTCCTTCGACTCAGGATTGAATGATTTCAGTGCTCTGATGTATTGACTCTGTCATCGCCTCTTGTTTGCTAATCCTTTGAAATTAATATTTCACCACAGAATATTGTGGGATCAGCAATAATAAACCCACATTGAGACTTTGAATTTCACATCAAAAAATGCAAACAGGGCAGCAGTTTTCTCACTTGTGTAAGTCAAAGGCTATAAATGTCACTCTAAAGAAAGATTTATATATTGCATACTTGTATGACTGGATGAAAGCTTCTGCCTCCTCCATTAGATCCTAATCACTTTTTATTCGCCTTTTGCCGCAATTATTTTTGCCCATTTCTCTTGTATTATGCTAAATTGTTTCACTTATTGTTAATGGAATAATTCAAAAAGCCCTCTAATCGATGATTGCATAAAGACTGTATCTTAAGACCCTATAGGTTGTATTTTAGAGTATGAGATTGAAAAGTATTATTGTCAGGCTTATAATTCTGTTCTAGCTGGTTGATGAATGACTGAGCGCTGTTAACAATGCTTGCTATAACTCTAGCACTCCTTGCACAGATGTCATATTGTGCCACATTATATGGATTTACACCTTGCTGTGTGTTGCCTTTGTTAAACATGGTTCATGTACAGAGTTTCTCCTCAAATGAACCTCCAGTTAAAGTTGGACTCTTTTTTTCACTTTCCACAAAGCAAAGTTTGACTTTATTTTATTTATATACTTGTTATTTTGGACAAATTTGTTTAAAGAAAAAAAAATAGACTTGCATGAGATGGAGTCTCCTGTCAGTGCTTTAAAGTGGGTCTTATCTGTTAAAAATGTTATTTATATGAAATATTATTGAAAATGTTATTTATATGAAAATGTTCTTAAATGAAGTGTCAGAAGAAAGTATGTATTTCTATTATTAGCATGAACATTCTTTACAAGGTGGTATGACACTAAATTATGTTTATTTCAAGAACTTTTATAAAGGTTTAAATTTTGATATATTATTGAGATATAATGTAATAACAAATAGGACACTTGATCATCAGAATGTTATAAAGAAACATTGTATCTAAAATTGTGGCACAGTATGTGTATGAGAAAAATAATTAAATCAGTAAATAATTGTTGGAAACACATTTAAACAATTGCATCACATAAGTGTTATTTTAGTATTATTAGTATTAACACAGTATAGTATTAGCGTTATTTTAGTATAATATATAGTATTGGTATTCATATACTATTATAGTATTTTATTATTATTAATTTTTATTTTAAGTTTAGTTTTAGTAATTTTGTGCAACGTATTTTTATATTTCTGTTTAGCTTTTATTTTTCTTTACAGTAATTTTACCTACGTCTACAACAATTTAAGTATTTAATCTATTTAATTTAATTACACACGCATGCACAAATATACATACATGCATGCATACATGTTTTTGCATTATTCAAAAGAGTCTGGCTTGTTTGAATTTTAAAACACACTGAAACAAGATAAAAAGACTGATCCACATGCTAACTGGTCTGTAAAACAAGCAAGAAATGATTTAGTCTGCCATTAACATTGTGTTTGGGTGTGTTTTGGATATATGCATGCATTCACACTGAATTTAACCTTTGTTTGTTTCTTCCAGCTCCATGTGGAAGCCGGTCGACGGGTTCAGAGGGCACAATTTTGTCCCCAAACTACCCTCGCAACTACACCGCGGGCCAGTCCTGTGTGTATGAGATCTCAGTGCCAGGGGAGTTTGGTAAGAAATATACTTTCAACCTGACCGCAAATGAATATAAGTGAACGTCAAGGCTTATTAGCAGACCTTATGCTGCTATTAAACAGAACATACACATGCCGCTGTGTAAAGAACCCTTTTAGTGAGGAAAAAAGGGATATTGAGGGGAAAAAAGTGATTCTTTTCATTTCTGAGAATCACTGTTCCTGTACTTTAATAGGCACAGTAGCCACAAATTAAATGTTCATTTGTGTATGCTTCTGCAACAATGCTAGAAATCCTTTAGTCTAAATGGGTTTCTAAAATCAAAATGCAGGGACTTTTTGCAGACTGCCTCTTGAGTCGTTTTGTTGAACATCCGGGGCGACAGTGCAGCCCAGCAGGATCAGAACTTCTGAAATGGTTTGGACTTTAGGTCCCTAGGGTAATTGAGATCATGTTTGGAGCTTAAATCCTCACATCCGAGCCTTATTTATCAGAGCCTCATATTTTATGCATGTATGCACTGTATTTATTTAGTTTATGCTCGTAACAAGCGACGTTGACTGTGCACAGCAAGATACCAAACCATCCAGGCCTTACATGAACTTTAGAAACGTCAGCTCTTAAGACTACGGAGCTTTAACTACTATTGTTTTTGTTGTTCATAGTGTTCTGTAGCTGTGGGCCACAACAAATGACACTTTATTGTACTTTGACTAGCCTGTGAAAGGTTCAGGGCTGAAATGAAACTTTGAGGCACAATTGATCAGGATCTTCAAGTGCAACTTTTTTGTGACTCTTGTGTTAGACAGCCAGCGTTTCCATTGTGATGTATGAGACTGTCTACTGTGGAGTCCACAAGTCTGACCGCTTTAAAAATGAGATGTTTTTGTGTTAACCTCAAAATAAACACAATGAAACGTTAAAAACTCTGAGCCTGTTTTCAGCTTAGAGTTAAAAAAGGGTATCTGGCATACAGCTCAGATTTATATATATACATATATTCCCTAAATTGATGAATTTGACAACACTAACACTGTTATTCCTGCACTATATTTAAGCCTTAAATGTAACTAGTGAAATTAATCTTTTGGACAGATGGTCATTTGTTTTTTTTCTAGCTTCAGCAGAGGCAAAATTTTCTCAAAGTCATGTAAAAATGAATTTTTTTTTTCCGATAATATTCTGTATATGAGCAAAATCACACGAGTGGCTGTGATATGTCACAGCATGCTGATATACAGCAGTGTGAGTGTGATATTGTGTTTATACAACAGTTTGATGGCACAAGTGTGTAACTCGATTTGACAGTTTAACAGCTGAGCCCAAGCCTCCAATACTAATTTAAAAATGTCAAAACTAGTAGAAAAGCTCTAGTAGAACAACATGGTAAATCATACTAAAAACATGCTAATCATGCTGAATAACATCAACAACATGCTGATCGTGTTAAAAACATGCAACATGCTAGAAGAATGTTAGCAACATGCTAACAACATAATCATGTTTAAAACATCATAGCAGCATACTAATAATGCTAGAAATGTGATAACAAAATGTCAACATTCTAATCATGCTTGAGGCTAGTTAAGGTTAATCATATTAGAAATATGCTAGCAACATGTTAATTGTGCTAGAAACATGCTTGCAACATGATAACAACATACTAGAAACATGATTAGCAGCATGCTAGCAAATAAACTAATCATTTTAGAAACATGTTAGCAACATGCTGTTCATTCTTAAAACACACTTGCTAGGGTCCTAATACATACATTAGATGGGTGTTAATAACATGTTGCCAGCATGATTTAGCATTGCTAGATTGATTTAACATGGATTTATATATTTTGGCTTTGTTTTCCTGTTCCATACTTGCTGAAGGTAATGATCGAAAAGTAGTTTGACCAATAACATTCAGGCATTGTACATAATCGACCAATTGTGGCATGCAAGAAGGTGGGATCTATGGAGAATGGTCAAAGTGATTCTAGTTTTTGATCATTGCCTTCAGCAAGTATGTAAACCTGGACATTTTGGGCAATATAATCCTGGCCAGGATGTGTCGGAGAAAAAGTGGACGTTTGGTCACCCAATGTTAGCAATATGTTAAATCATGTTAGCAATTTGCTAAATCATGCTAGCCACATCTTATGAACACCTATCTAATCCTGACTGTCTAAACTCGATGTTTCAGACTAGGCTTTCTCAAGCCAACTTCAAAGTTTGTCCGCACACTTTACTCATCTAGTTTATTATAATTTACTTCACAATCATATATTATTTTATTATTTTAAAAAAATGAAAGCGTTTTTGCTAGTTGCATCTAATTTTATGTTCTTTTTTAATGAGATGACTGTTGCATTTAAGTCTGTTTTTGACTTTTGGTTTGTTTGGTCTGTAGCTGAGTTAGATGACGCCTGTCACACTGTAATATTTGGTTCTGAACTGCGTTACAATTTCATCATCAGTGTACGTACCGCTGGGAATTCTAGCGGCAGCTGTTTTCCAGAGTAGCAAGGGACTGTGAGAAGAAGCTGACAGTTTTTTTGTTGGTATTTTTTTTTTGCAAAACTTTTAGATGCACTCACAAATAAAAAAAATATCTCTGTCAGTTTGCCACCAATGCATTGCAAGCTGCAATGAGAAATGTATAATTTTATAAATGCCTTGATTATGAAAGTGTTCTGATTAAATGTAACTGTCTGTAGGAAGAGAGACACAGAATAAAGAACACCAACCACTGAAGGTCTTCCTAAAATATCATATCAAACAGGACTTGAAGTCCTCAACTCTTCAAAAAAAAACTCTCATCTCAGAGTTTTAGGCAATTTCATCCTCCGATTTAAAGTAGAATATGATCAGTGACTTTCACTCTGTTGTATTTTAAGACAGGACAGAAAGGACAGTACCTTTTATTTATATATAGTTTTTTTTCAATATTTAAGGCAGTTAATTACAATATATTGTTTGAACAAGCAGCAATTTGTCTTTCCACACTGATTGTACAAATGCAGTCACAGCCAATCAGAATATATTTGATGAACATATTTGAAATGGGCGGTACTTGTCGGTGCATTGTCAAAGAAAGAATGAATGACAAAATTTTGTCCTGACACTTGTGCTTCACTTTAATAATGTTGCACCTGATTTGAACATGGTTTAATATACTGTATTGTACTTTTTAAAAATTTGGGGTCTTTTTTTTTAAGGGGTCATATGATGCGATTTCAAATTGTCATTTCTCTTTGGAGTGTTACAAGCTCTTGGTGAATAAAGAAGATCTGTGAAGTTGCAAAGACTGAAGTCTTAAATCCAAAGATATTCTTTGTAAAAGTTGAGACTCGTCCACGCCCCCCTGAAATGGCTCGTTCTAACACGCCCCCATATATCTACATCAATATGTGGAAAGATTTGCATAACGCCTCCCAGTTGTTCACCCAAAGAAAGAAGGCGTATCTTTTATTCTCGTTGTAGTATTGCTGTTTGCCGCCGCCGCCATGTCATACAGACACTGTGTGTTTCACTGCAAAAGCGAAACTACTTTGTTTGGCCTTCCAAAAGAGGATGACAGCTACAGACCAAACAAACCAAAAGTAATGGCTGCTGAAAATTCAGCTTTGCGTAATAAAAAAAAATTATATTATATTATAGTGCTGTCAAATGGTTAATCGCGATTAATCACATCCAAAATAGTTTTTGTTTAGATGATATATGTGCGTGCACTATGCATATCTGTTATGTATATATAAACACAAACACATGCATGTATATATTTAAGGAAACCTTATGTTATATATTAAATATAATTTTATAGATTTATTATATCAATATATAAATGTATACTGTATACATTTAAATATTTTCAAAATATATACTGTATATATATCTAAAATAAATAGTACACACACACATATATACAAAAACATTTATTTTGGATACGATTAATCGCGATTGACGGCACTAGTACATTCATTTCCTTCTTTGCTAAATTTAAAGTAAAAATAATTTTTAAACGTTTAGTTTCTTAATAGTAGTTGTCTAGTTAATTGTGAATGACTCTTTGATCATCTTATTCCAAAGCCAATAAACAAATAAGTGATAAAATCTTTCCCGCTTTTCACAATTTAATCACATTTTGTTAATCTTCCTCGTGAACTATTCTTGGAAATGTGTTATGGAATTAAAACGTTATGGAAGTAATTTTATTACTTTAATACCTGAAAGGAAAACTCATCACCAAAATGTCCATTAATGTTTTTTTTGTAAATAATTGCAAAAAAGGCAAGTAAAACATTGTATTAAATGTGAAGTTTAGAAGTAGAGAGACTGAAAAGACTGAAAAAGAGTCCTATAATCTTTATTTATTTTGGAAAATATTTTTTGTGGCGCAAATTGCAACTGCCAATTATTGTAAGATGTGTGAAATTTCAGTCACATGTTCTAAGCAACTAACCAATCACAACTGACTGATTCAGCTGACCAATCAAGCAGTCTGGGCTATTTGGAAAGTTCTGATTGATAGGCCTATGACTAGTCAGTTCCAAAAAGAATCATAAAAACTGTGCTTATTGAAGGAATACAAGCTGATAAAATCCAAGACTGAATCATAATATGAGATTTACAAGGGATTTCTTTTTTGTAAAAAAATTAATTTAAAAAATCGCATTATGTTGGAGAACAATAAGATGATGGTGCATTAACTTAGGGATATTTTTGCCTCTGATCAGAACTGTCGGAACAATGTATTTCTCGTTTAAGCTCGTCAATTATACACAACCTTTTGAACGGAATAATTAGGCTGTTCTCTGTTTCTTTATTTAATTATTCTGTCACAAAATAATAAATCCAGACACTTTTTAAATAGCATCTGTCTTTTGAGAGCAAAACTGAATTTTTCACAGCTGCCAAACGAGTGCCGTAGGCATGAATAGTACTTATTAGACTCCAGCGTGCATGTTTATAGAAAGTTGTCGACCAACCGTACATTGTGCATCTGGGCAGTACGGCACTAAAATCTGTTCTCATTGTACCGGAGTCCCTAAGCATTTCCAGCATATGAGAAATCTTGGCAGCGTCGTGAGAGCTACTACATTAGATTCATGTAAACCGCAGCAGACAGCTTCATGTTTCATACAGTGCCCTGGTCTTTTTATGCCAATCTCAGTGTCTTCGATGTATAGTTGCATTGCTCACTTTAATCCCAACTTGCTCCCTGTCAACAGTCCAAACTCACACCTCTTAAACTGGTGGCAGATGTTCCAAAAGCATGATCGCAAAAATATGGCCCCGAGGACATGTGGATCGCCCCCTGTGTTGCTTCAAACAGTGGCGAACGACTGCAGCCGCCCACGTGTGTAGCTGTGGATTCAACAAAGACCCTGTACGCTCGATAGGCCATGTTTTTTTTAAAAACATAATAAAGGCTTGATTTTCAGCTCAGCACAAGAGTTAATTAGACAGGAACTAAAACAGAGTGAAAGAGGTTATGCAGCAATGTAGATTGAGATAAATGTTTCTCTCTCTCTCTTTCTTTAAGTCATGCAAATGTATTCTAACAGACCCCAAAAATGTAATTGTGAACTTTTAAATGAGCATAATATGAGCACTTTAAACTGATGTGAGCCAGCAGTCATGATGAGGGCCGAGGACCATCTAAAGCATTAACTCTCGAGTTGTTCATTGTCGCTAGAAAGCAAGTCTGCGGGGTTTGTGAATATTGCCTGCGGCTAGCCTGGTGGGTTTGTTGCAGGGAACACATTGAGAAGAATCGTACTCCAGAGAGATGAGTCACAGAGTTTTACAACATTGCCAGCACAAATGTTTGTCGTTGTTGTTGTTACTGTCTGTAGCGCCGCCTTGAATAATTGACAGGGAGTTAGTTTCAAAGCGGTGGGGGTTTATATCTATGTTTTCTGCGAGCGTTTGAAGTTCTGTAGTGTGCTAGCATTGAGGCATTGCACCGGGCCTCCCCGTAGATGGGGCTACAAGTTGAGCTCCAGGCCTTTTCCTTTCTTCCCTTCATTGTCGCGTGGAGGTCTAGTTAGCCTCTAATCCACCTGCTGACTCTCTGTTGTTGAAGGAGCTTATGGTATTGACCTTATTTTTGACATTTTTAATGTTTGTACTCTCACTGTACAGGGAATAATGTGGATAATGTGATGGGCAATTTTGCAGTAGTTTAACCTTGAATGTATGTGTTAATCACAGACTTGCAGTAGACTTCATTCCTACTGCTGTAAATAGAGTGTGGTCGGGTCCCTGGAAGTACAATACCATTTATATTGTGGCTTTTAGATAGTATTTAAACCTCTCAAGACAGATCTACCATAAACCATGAGGTAGTTGGGTGATGATTCTGCAGCCATAAACCATAAGCTATCATGTTTACAGTACTGCAAAAAAATATAATAATAATAATAATAATTGTTGAATCTTAAGTGAATAACCAGAACGGGAACAAAAATGGGAATTTTTGTTTAGTTTTAAAGTTGTTTGTTTGTTTATTTAGCTAGCTATAGCTAGTTAGGTAGTTATTTTTAGTAATGTCATGTAATAACTAGCTATCATTTAAATTAACAGTGTTAAAGTTTTCAGGTGAATGTTTTTTTTTTTTGCTGCAATTAGTACTCTAACAAATATTATTATTGTTGTTATGTTTATTATTTTTGTGATCTGATCTTGTGATTAGGGGTGCTCCGATCACGATCAGCCGATCGTTATGCGCATCTCGTCAGTAAAGCCGGTTCTCTAATCAGCGGTTAATTCCATCAGGTGCGTGATTTCACATAGAGCAGCTGTTACTACACAGAGCCGTTGTTAACTGAGAAGATGCGCAAATCCACGTTCATTTTCAGCGTTTATTGGCGCATCTTCTCAGTTAACAACGGCTCTGTGTAGTAACAGCTGCTCTATGTGAAATCACGCACCTGATGGAATTAACCGCTGATTAGAGAACCGGCTTTACTGACGAGATGCGCATTAACGATCGGCCGATCGTGATCGGAGCACCCCTACTTGTGATCTCAATTATTTTACAATTTTTGTTTTTGTTTTACTTCTATGTGTGTGTGTGTGGTTTTCACTCTGTAATTAGTACTTTAACTACTATTATTTACTACGTTTTTTGTTTTACTATTTATTATTTCCACTCTATTATCTACTATTATTTTACCGTCTATAGTTGAAAAAAATTCTGTTTTTCTGCCAAAGTTAATGTACTAACTAGCTATCATTATTAGAGTTTAATTGTAATAACGATAATAATTATATATATTATAATTATATGTAGTATTTGGCTAAAGTTAATGCTTTAACTACCTATAATTATTATTAGTTTATAATAGTAATATCAATAATTACATGAGATAGATAGATAGATAGATAGATAGATAGATAGATAGATAGATAGATAGATAGATAGATAGATAGATAGATAGATAGATAGATATCATGAGTAGTTCATTCATTCAGAATTTATTCAAGAAGTAAGTGTGCATCCTTGCACTGTGGTTTTCTGATTTGCAAATAGTTTTTGCTTCAAATCGTGTACAAATCCATCAGATTCAGCTCAGAGCTGTTTGGTTCATTTTCCAGCTGCGCTTTCTGAAATGCTATGGAAAGAAATGGGTGGTTAATATAACATCTGAAACCGAGGCAGCTGAAAAAGTAGCTTCTTTTGTTAGTCCTTCATCTTAGACAGCAGATTTTGCCTGAAAAGAAACCTCGCTGAGAGCCAGCACTGATTTATTTGTTCACTGGCCTAACACACAATCACCTAGCACTATAAAAGCCTGGAGGCGCAGTTAGATTGGTAAGGACAAGAACAGCCATTCACCATTACCCTTCTAGATCCCAATGGTGACCTCAGCTGTAAAGATGTCTCCTAGATTTGGTTTAATGGTCTTCGCTTTCCTTGTCGAGAAAGAAAGAGGTTGCCTAGCCAATGACAGTGCCATTTCCTTTACTTAATAAACCATTAAAAGTTGACGAGGCCCTGAGATGTTTGGGTCTTTGTGTTAATGTCGAGCTCAGATCATTTTTATTGGTCCTGCATTGCGATGAATTTCCCAGTCCTCAGGAGACGGTAACGTCCAACCAGACGGGATGTGTGACCTCCGTACGGAGCATGTGGAGAATAATGCTACTTCTTTGACATTGTGTGAAGATCAAACACCACATGGCTCTTGTATAACAAACAACAGAAGAGCCAATTAGTCAGCAGCCTTTGTGTCTGTCAGAATTAATCGTGCAGTGAATGCATGATATTGATTTGTTGACTAATATCCTGTACCTGTATTATAATAAGATTGGATAAGCTTGCCAAACCACATGCCCGAAAGGGACTTTGGCATCTCATTTGCTGAAATATTAATTCCAGGAGTCGTGCGCTCCCACTGAGCTTGGGCTTGTTATTGACTGCTGATAATAGAGGGGGCTACAGAAGGAGCTGATATATGAGGTGTAATTAGTAAAACCACAATGCATCAAGTAGTTTGTCTGTCCACAGTGAACATGTGTGACGTGTGACAGCTCATCACATGATGATTAATGTTAAACATTTAATTATAAAAAGCTGGATTTTGGACCAGTAAGATACTGTTAAAATGTTGATGTGTCTACTAAATAGTACTAACAGTTTTCATTTGTAAGCTGTGTTGTTTATCATTGTAATTTATAATTACGCGTCTATAATATGTAAACTGTTTTTCGGTCTGAATGCATGCATGCATGTATTAATCAAAAAATAAGATTACAATAACACGTAACTACTAACTTATCATAGTGCAAAGAATAAAAAAAGACTATCAATAATTAAATACATTTTTTTATTTGGTTAATTGTTATGATTTTAAAATAACTAATTGTAATTCGATGTTTAATTGTTGAACTGCAGATATGCCTCCATATACCTGATAGCCATATGAATACATATTGGAGATGAGCATACATTTAAATATTTACAAATATAAGGAAAATGGTTGTGTAAAAATATTTAAGCAAATTTTAAATGCCGGAGGTTGGATGTTTATACAATAGCTAATATGTGCCTCATGAATATTAATTAGTTCATGGCAGGGCACTCCAGGAAGTTCATGTTGCAATGTTGAACATTACCATTTTAATATACATGAGACAAAGCTATGTGAATATGTCATTTATCAAAACATTCTGAGTGAACGTGTGATAAAAATAAATAAATAATAATAATAAAAAATAAAATTGGTGGAAAATCCCAGACTTGCTTTGGAGTAGAGACCTTATGCCATGGCAACAAGGATATTTTCCTAACACACTGGATTTTTTTTTTATTAGACCTTTTTCTTTTTCTTTCTTTTTCTATAGACTATAGAGTTTATTCATGAGATGCAAAGCTGAATTTTCTTGATTTCATGATCCTTTAGAAATTACTTGCTGATTTGCTTCCAAGAAACATTTCTTATTATTATCGATGATGAAAATATATTTAAATGGCAAACAGTGATTTCAAATTGTAATAAGAATGTTTTTTTAAGAAGCAAAATATAGTTAAGGATATAATATTATTATTACCTAAATAATATAATTTTTACTTGGAAAAACTTTGAAGCAAATTGTTTTGTAATAAAACTGAAGTATTACATTTTGTGATATATTTTTTTTCTTTTTTCTTTACAAATTATATATATATATATAATTTTTTTTTTTTTATGTATTTTGAATTTTGCACTTCTTTTGGGGTTGTCAGTAAAATAATCAGCTGCCAGAGCTCTTTCCCGTTATTTTACAGTTGAGTGTTTCTTTGCATTACCTACTCAGGTTAACATCAATTATTGCTGAAATTGTCCCTAATATGTGCTGCTGCTTTCAAACAAAACAAATGTGCAACTACCGTACCTCGTCCAATTACAGGAAATATATTTCTTTTAAATGTCTGAAAGTAAAAAAGAGTAAGCAAATTTGACTGTGAATTATTCATAGGAAATGACAAACATATGGTGCTGTTTTTCTCACCTTGTGCTCTGGTATCCTATAGTGTTTTATCATCTGTCTAATGTACAGAGATTGCCTGAAGGCAGACTCTGTTGCGAGGCCCTCGGGTGAACCAGATTCACTTACTCTCTTTAGAGTTTGAGTATCGACTACTCTGCTGGTTTATAGCTTTATTTATACTTGCAATATTAATTTATTGCATTTCACTGCAGAAGTTTGAATGTCTTGTTAGGGCTTTTGTGCTGTGACTCCGGTGGAGTTGGTTACTGCTAAATTCAATAAGTGATGATTGTGTTGGGAGCACTGCTATAAGGGGGGACAGAAATATGAGCTATATTGTTGAAGGTGTCATATACTGGAAGTTTTATTAGCTCTAGGACTCCTTGTTTCACCCGAGGTCCCTTTGAAAGCCATACTGTAAGAGACAACGCCATTTCTGTTATACCTTCAACCCATATACAAGCACCATCACAAATGAGATGTCGAATATATCAGTTGTATTTCTGAATGAATGAATAGCATATAAATTAATAGTAATAAAATGTATATTCATTTATCGGGAAGAATAAAAATAAATGCATCATTAATTAATTAAATGCTTATCTATAATTTTTTTAATTATTTTATAATACTAAATAATGAGTAAATAAATCACGCTTTACCACAGTATTACACTTCTTCTTCTAACATTCTATCTTTAGTTAGTTTGTCAGTATAACTGATTTTTAAAAGTATTTTATAAGTAAGAATAACATTTTCTTTAATTTATTATTTTTATTTTAAAATAATAGAACTACTATTTCTGTGAATAAATAATTACAAAAACAAATAGGCAGTGTTCACCGTATGAATTTAAACAAGTTTCATCAAATTCTTTCATTAATAAAATGCTCTATCCATTTTTATCTATTACTGCATGTCAGCAGCTAAAGATTAATTTGCAGATTTTTAACCAGTGTTGTACTGTTACAGTGTCAGTAATATAAATAAATGAACAATTGTATTATTCTTCTTTAACCTGCACCACAATATCCTGTTTATTTTGCCAGCAGAACCTTTGTTTGCTGTAGTTTTATAAAAACTACAGATCCATACTTCTGCATATTTGCATCCTCACTCACAAATATTCTGATGAAGCCCAGTGCATTGTGGGTGTTGAAGTTTCCTTCCTTTTTTGCCACAGCTGTTTTTCTCTATTCATGTAGCACTGATTTTAAAAAAAAATAAAAGAAAGAAATTGTGTTACCACTGCATTAATAGCCAAATTTTATTAAACCCTCATCTTGCCAGCGGTGACTTACCACTAACTCATTTTGTCTACATGTATTATAAAATAAATAAGCTCTTGTTTGATTTCAAGATGACTTGATTTCATTCTATGAAAGAGCGCCATCTCAGCAAAAAATAAAAAATGAATAAAAAAAACGTCCCTTTGGGAAGTGATGCCTGCTGGTAAAAAATGTGTAGAGATGCTACACTGACCTGCATGGATATAAATACACAGTAATCAGGTCTTATATACTAAAGCAACATTTTTCAAATGTTTTTTTAAGAAAACTAAAGAAATGTTTTTTCCTCTGTTTCTCACTCCAGTTCTCTTCGGCCAGTTTATGTTCTTCCAGACGACCCCTAGTGATGTGCTGGAGATCTTTGACGGGCCCTCGACGGAGTCTGCGCTCCTCACCTCTGTGCACGGCTCTCACTCAGGTAAAAGGCTTTGTTTACCGTCACCGTGTGAGACCAACTAACGATGAGATGACATTAAACTACACAAAGGACTGCCGCAGTCAGATCTCATTCCCAAAACTGTTCCGCTGCACTGAATGTCGATTTGTCGTTAATGTGCTTCTGACATGCAGCTGGGATCCAGAAATCTGAGACCAAATTGACAATCTGGGACTCTGTCGCCATTTAAATCTGAAAACGAACTGTTAGGATTTTGATCTGAAATAAAGAAATGATTTTAGATAAATGTAATATAAAAATATTAGTAATCTAGTGAATTCTAAATGTAAAAAAATATATAATTAATTTATCAAATATAATATAATATAATTGTATTGTTTTTTAATATATTTGATATACAAAAAGTTAAATATCACGTACTTAACATTAAATTGAAATAGACTCTAATTTAGTCACTCTAGTTTAGAAAAATGCTGTATTGCATTATATTGTGTGTGTGTATGTATGTGTGTGTGTGTATATACATACACATTCATATACTGTACATACAGAAATATTACATATACATAAGAAACTCATTGCATTACTTACAGTATATGGAAATTAATGCATTACATTACTTTTGTGTTACATTTGATATAAAAAAAAGCACACACAAATGTGATGTTTAACTAAAGTAACTTTTTTGGACAGTAACTCAAATATTTTCTTTCGAATTTTAAAGTAATGTGTTACTTGAAAAAAGTCATCTGATTGTGTAACATGATTAGTAGTAATCATGTTACTCCTAATGTTGAATTAAATTCTGTTCAGCGTTGACCTTAAATTATGCTGATACTGTATATAATGTGTACTAAAACGTGTATTAAAATATAAAAGGATGCAACACACCTTTGGACCGCTCTTGTTGGTGTACTGAAGACGCATGATTTCCTTCATCCTTGTGGATGTGGCAGCACTCAGCAGATGTATTGATGGTCTCATTTATGCTGTTGTTGTTGCTGCAGACAGATAACAGAACTGTTTTTCTTTTCCTCACCTCCTCAAATTTCTCATTTGATAGGAGAGCCATTGCCGCTGAGCTCTGCCAATGAAATCACCATCAGGTTCAAATCCGAGGGACCGAACACAGCTAAAGGTTTTCATTTCGTGTATCAAGGTTTGTACTTCTCTGTTAATCTCTTGTAAACTTAAGGTTACTTGTGCTATTTTTGCTGTATGCAATATGTACACTGTGCACAGCATGTTTTCTGTATGTAGTAAATAACTCTGTAGGTGTAAAAGATGTTACAGACTTTTAAATAATTGTTTTTCCTTCTTGCGTTTCTGCAGCTGTTCCGAGGACCAGTGCTTCCCAGTGCAACTCTGTGCCCGAGCCTCGCTACGGGAAGCGCATTGGGAATGACTTTGGAATGGGCACGGTGGTGCTTTTTGAGTGTAACCCAGGTTACACTCTTCATGGTGCCAGTGCCATCAGGTGTGAGGCAGTGCCCAACACACTGGCCCAATGGAACGGCACTGTGCCAACATGTGTCGGTATGTACACCCCCACACATCTGTGTGTTCAATACTGCCCCCTGCTGCTGGGGAATTTGAGTGCCTTACTAAAGTATTACTTAAAATTGTAAATGTTGATTAATTTTCATTTAAATATTTATGTCTATATTAATCTATTGTAATTACTACATTAAAGAGATTTATCCAGATTAATCAAAGTATTTATTCACATTATTAATAGTAGTAGCTTAATATAATGCAGTATATTTTAATGAAATTAATTCAAATGTAGTTTAGATTTTAAAATATTTTTTAAATAATAAATTAAATCAGATTAATCAAAGGTGATATACTTAAATGTTTGTATTATTTTATTTATATTATTAATCTTAATACAACATTTTTGTAATGAAATCAAGTAAAATTTCATTTATTTTAAATGTTGCTATGTTACTAGTATTACTTAACTTATTAATTAATAATATTTTTTTTTTAGTGTTTATACATTTTTATTCTGTTGTAGTGCAATAAACACAATAACAAAAAAAATGTCAGATATTACACTTTAATTACACTTCTGAAATTATATTTATTATTAATGCATTTATTGTTATAATATAATATACATGTTTTATATATTTTGTATAAATACATTAATTTGTTTTTTTTAGGTGTTACTAGACTACTAATGTTTTACTTATTTATTTGCATTTATGTTTTTTATATTAGTATTTATGAACTTATATTGTTATACTGTAGATTAACATATTTTAATACATACATAGACATCAAAATAGAGAAATATTGTACTGTTTCACTATTTGTGTGTGCTGTGAATTTTTAGGCATGGTGTATTAAGTAATTATCACAGTTTTGCCTAGCAACATGTTAAAGTCAATTCATTGAAATCAGCTGAGTTGAATCTGTGGCGTGCTTCACATGAGGAGCACTATTTGTATGAGTTTCTGCATTTGTAGAGCGTTCCAGATAAGTCACGTACAGAATGTAGTCCATGGTGGTTTGGATGCTGGTCCTTAGAAGTCACACACTATGTTTTGCAACAGAGCCGAGAGATTTGAGGGGGTTTTATTAAAAATAAATGTGCTGGGAGCTAATGGATACAGGAGCGTTCACACAGTGTGGAGACCCCCATGAAATGCAATTTCAAGTAAATGTGAATCTCGGGTAAATCTCTTGATGCAAGTTGACAGAATACTTTCCTTCTAGCCGTGTCCTCATACAATTTAATAGAAATGCTCCTATGAGAGAATCAACAGGTGCTGGAAGCAAAGCCGCCATCATTACACTCTCACCAACCAAACAATGCGGCATCATTTTCTCAGCGTATAGCGCAAATAGTCATGATTTTGTACTACACAACCTAATATATTACTGTTTTCTTTTTCTCCTGGTATCCTTTCATCATAATTTTTCACCTTCACTCTTATCCTAGGTTTAATCAACATGTGAAGGTGACACTTACGATGAAGCCTGTATTTATAATACATTATAAGGATATTCTTAAGGCATTATAATGAATGCATAATGCATTATAAAAAAACTTATAATATGTTGTGTCATCTTATGAACAGTTTTAATATATTATAATATTTACTTATTTGTGGTTATAGCTTTTAAGAGTATGATGATTTATAACACAATGAACACGTTGGATCCACTACTACTCATAGTTATAATGTATTATAAATCTCATATCTTGCCATTTTTCTGATGCCACTTAAAGCGGTCAAATACCACTAATAAGTAGTAATAATATTAATAATAATAAAAAAATTCTCTCAAACAGCCATAAGTCAGATATCAGATCAGTTGAATGTGTAATATGACACATTTGCTTTGAACTATTTTTATTGTAATATCAGTTTGATTATTTTGATGGTACCCTTTAGAGAGCTGATGATAAGTAACTCTGCAACTACATAACAACAAGCGGTCATTGGAGTATTAGTATATCTGCTACTGTAAATATATGCTAACACTTTATTGTGATGGTCAACCAACAGATAAACTGACTGTAATTGTCTTTGCAAGTACTTCAGCTTATTCTACCAGTCTGCTTACAGTCGATTGATTAAGGAGACCATCAAAATAAAATGTAACCATATAAAACATTGCATTTATTTCAGTTGGAGTATTAAGCTCAAATCAATTAATTAGCATTAGCTTCACAGGAACCACTCTAATAACACTCAACATCTAACCACTCACAAGCTGTAGTAAGATACTGTGCAGATCTTAAACAATGTCAAGAGATTATACAGTTGATTATACTGTAAATGAAGTATATATTTAATATAGTGTTCATTGTGTGTTATTATTAATCATACTCTTAAACTTATAACCACAAATACATAAGTATTATGATGTATTATAAGTGATGTTATGATTATTCATGAGTTAACATAACACATTATAAGGTTTTTTATAATGCGTTATGCATTCATTATAATGCCTTAAGAATACCCTTATATTGTATTATAAATAGGGCTCCATAGAAAGTGTTACCTTTTTTTTCACATGTTAAATTAGTATTTGTATGTTCCTAATGATAAAATCACTGCATCGTTCAGCCTCACTATCATAACCAATATTAAAGAAATAGTTTACCCAAAAATTACTTTTACAGTTAATTTACTTACTCTCATTTCACCCAAGCTGGCTTTTTATTCTTCAGTAGAACAGTCAAGAATAGTTTTTAGCTGAAACCGTGGTCCTTGGCGATTCATAAAGTGCAATTCAACAGCTACCGTCACTTTTGGAGTCATAAAAGAGCATATCAGGCAACACAAAATTAATACCTATGGCTCATAACACTTGAGGTATTATGAAGCAAAACAACTGGTCTGTGTATGAAACTGAACATTATTTACAACATTATTATACATTGATTACGTAAACGATCTGGTGAATCGGTTCATTTGAACCAGTTTGTTGAAAAGAGTCAAACTCTGTTTGCCAAAGCTCTCGATTACAGGTAATAATGTTGCAAATGCTATTCAGTTTCCTGCACAGACCAATCGTTTCACTCCATAAGACCTCAATATGGTTAGAAGCAGTGTTGGGGAGTAACTAGTTACATGTAACGGCGTTACGTAATTTAATTACAAAATTATTGTAACTGTAATTAGTTACAGTTACTACGAAAAAATGAGGAATTAAATTACAGTTACTTATGAAATTTTTAACGATTACAAAGGGGATTACATTTGAATTTTTACACGCATCCACATACAGATTTAACTGATTTCTTTCCCAAATTGCACTGACTATTCTGAGACATACCGCCCTAATAATTTCCGGGATGCGGAAATAGTCTGGTTCGTAGAATCCAGTCATAAAAACGAAATGCCTAACGCGGATGGAATATGCCACATTTTGGATGACTAAATCAAAAGTAGGTCAGTACACTTGAATCAAAACATGACATGGACTAGTGTCTGTGAATATTAAGCCCCAAAAGTGCAATATATGACTTGCACATTCTGCGTGTCTGTGGAAATCAGGTGCGGACTGGACACCGGGAGAACCGGGACAATTCCCGGTGACCTGGCAGCCGATTTTGTCCAACTATTTAATATCATTATTGTATAATTGCCTGCCGAATGCACTAAAGCGATCATTTGCGAATCCGCCATTTGATAATTAAATCTCTAATAAATCATGAATTGTTAGTCATGACTCGCGCGCTCTCCGCCCCTCCGCCAAACGGTTTGGATCAGACAGAGAGTAATCAATGCGAGAGAGAGAGACTATGGAAGCGCACAGCTGGAGCAAAGAAGCAGAACTACTGTTCAGGGTTTCAGGTCAGTTTCATCTGTAAAGATGCTTTTTTGTCTTTGTTTTTTTTATTTATTTAATCAAGCAGCAGCACGTTGCTCATCAGTCATCACTCAAAATACTATATAAAGGACATAATTATTATCTGTTGTAATGATACAGTAGTAATTTAGCTGAAAAAAAATCCGATTTTTTTTTATTGGTTTAGGAGGAGCTACGACAGACAACAACACAACTCTTACGAAAATTAACATTTTAATATTTAACTATAAATCCAGAGAAAATGGTTACTATTGTTTAACTGTGATAACCAAAAATGTAAAATTATTTTACAAATGTATTTATTTAAAAATAAATACAAATCCATTTGCAAAAAAAAAAAAAATAAACAAGGTTATTTTACTTTTATATAGGCTAATAAAAGCATGGTTAATTTTTGTAAGGGAAAAATATGACTCGTGTACAGTATTAGGATTTTTCTATAAAGATATTGTAGTATTGTAGAGTATTGTATTGTAAAGTATAGTTTTGTTCAATCTTGAGTATTAAAGTCATGAGAGAGATGGATAACAGGGCAAAATAAAGAGACTGAAGAGAAAAATGAAAGTGAAGGTGCAGTTCAGGAGAGAACTTTTAATTATTTTGCATGTCCCCAAATTAAAGATTTAAAATAGATAAAAAATAGTTTTGTCCATGAATTTGTTTGTATGAGTTTGAATTTTCCAGTCTGATTTTTTTCCCAGTCCACCCCTCCTGTAAATTAATGGCAAAGACATGGTTTCATTCACTACACATAGGACTACTGAAGCTCGCAGTGTTTTCAACCCCTGCCGCCTCAATATAGGAGTACACGAGCACATAAACATAATTTCTAGAACTGCTCTGTGTCACTTCATGTGCATTTTACTTATTTTGAGAAAACTATCATCATATACAAAGAGACAGCAGTTTAAAAAAAAACACCAATGTTTCAGGAGTTTAGTACACAGAATACGTCACATGCTTATTAGATAACTGTATTTAAGTTGATGTATATGCTTTTATTTATTATTCTTTAATTTTCACAAATTTAGAAAAGTAATCAAAAAGTACTCAAAAGTAATTAGTTACATTACTTTAATAAAGTAATTGAAAAAGTTACACTACTATTACATTTTAAACAGGGTAACTTGTAATCTGTAACCTATTACATTTCCAAAGTAACCTTCCCAACACTGGTTAGAAGCCATGAGTAATCATTTTGTCTTGCCTGTATATGCTTTTTGACTCTAAAGTGGTGGTAGCCATTGTCTTGCATTTTATGAATCACTAAGGACTACGGTTTCTGCTAACAATCTTCTTTACTGTTCTACTGAAGAAAAAGGATGGGGAAATTAGCAGTGAATTTATTAGGGGGTGAACTACCCCTTTAAAAACCAATGAAAAGAGTACATTTTTAACTCTTTTAAATAAGCAACTGAAAATGATCAAATCCCTCCTTTCTGTGGCGTCTTGTGCGGTGGTGCTGTAAGAGGGTAAATCAAACGCCGCACCTCTGACAGTGACACCTATTATCATCGATTATTCCTGCTAAAGGGAAAAGCCACAATGAATCACAGGGAGTTTTATATTCATTTTTACAGTGTGTGGGCTTTGCACAGGGTTGCTATTGGTAACCGCTCCATGTAATTCTTTTTATATGGCATTTTCTGCACAGGTGCCGCAGGTCCATGTGTCCATTACTGGGTTCACCTTTGTCACTTTGTCATATCTCGTGAAATAATTCTTAAAATAACATACACGCACATTGTTTTGGAGACGTTTTGATGCTCATTATTCAGCAGTTAATGTCCTGGCTTAGTGGTTAGCACACAGACTGACATGTTGAGCCGTGGTCCTCACGTGGGAGGCAGGGGTTCAGTCTCAGACGTGTCGGATCCCCTTCCACCTCCAGTCCAGCCTTTTATTAGGGATGATAATAGGCAGATCTATTTTGACACTCATCTGCTGTCACCTGTCAGTCACACACAAGGGTTGGAGAATTTATTTGGTGCCAGTACTGCAGAAAAATTGCTATCATTGGCTTCAATCTAGTACAAAAAAGATTAAATAATAGCAGTCTTTCTGTAGTTTTGGTAATGTCGAGCACTGGTGCTGAAGTACCTGTATGAAAAGTACCTAAGCTAACTATACTGAAGCTACTTAAAGGGAAATATCTCTGTAGAACAAATAATTTATATTAATCAGCATTTAATAATACATTTTTTATTTTTTATGACAAGAGTGCACCTGAAAAAAGAGTTTGTAAAAAAAAAAAAAGACTTCTTCAATGCATTTTTCTCTATCACACTTTAGAAATCATTAGAAATTATATTGTATCATATAATTATATTATATCACTTGAAAACGTAAAAATCTCAAAATCCATCCTTTGAAACCCATTTTAAAATCAGACATTGCATTACCATGTAAATGATACATCAATATCATGTTACAAAATGTTTTTCGTTCATGAATTATAAAAAAAATTGTTCAAACATAAGGGGTGACAGTTAAGGGGTTAATATACAAATAATAATATACAATAAAAATAATAATAATTAAACACAAAATTTAATTCATTTGATTAAAATTCCATATAGTTATATTTTAATACATCTAAATTAGTATTTTAATACTACTTAATTATGCAAATAGAGCATCAATCTAAATTAGAGTGACAACAGTAGTTTACACTGTAATATTATAAGGTAATATTAATGTTTTGTATTTACAAATCTAAAACTTAAAAAGGATAATTAAATTACAATCTAAATAATTTTGATATTATATTATAATAAATTGTGTACATCTAATATTTAATCTAAAATATTAATTTTATTGAAATATCATATTACTAATAAAACAAAATCATTCTGCAATTGTATTACTACTAGGGGTGTAACGGTACGTGTATTCATACCGGACCGTTTCGGTACAGTGCTTTCGGTACGGTGCACGTGTGTACCGAATGCAATTTTTTGTGTGCAGAACATTTTCGTGTTTCCAAACGAACATATTAAGTGGCGGAAGTATCCGCGTTCAGCGCAAATCCCGCCCTGCAGCTGATTCTAAGGCCGGTGACACTGCTTCGCGTTTTCTGTGTCTTTATACACCAGAATCGTGCCTGACGCTGTGCTGGTGCGCTGCTGCTACTGTAGGTGACATAGAGGGAGACCGCCAACAGACCAGACTCTTGTCTTCACGACAACAATATCTATAATTCATGTTGAGCATAAATATGAAGCCTACTGATAAAGCACACCGTCAACAGTATTGACGGCAAAATAGACTATGTTGGACAGGTGCAATATGCCAGTGTGTCACCGGCCTAAGGTTTTCAAAAGGCATCACGCGAGTGTGAACATCACTACAACTAGGAAAAAAATGATTGTAATTCAAACGCAGTTCCCGTCGGCATTTAAACAGACCTTTGCTCTTAATTCTGATCGGTCCAACCCAATAACGAAATCTGAGCAGGTCTAAAAACTGAAACTGTTGATGCTGCATTTTACACTTTGGAAAAGTTATATATATTTTTTAAATATGAGCAGGCCTACAAGCTGGGATTGGTAATGCTGCACTGTTATCATAGTTATTTATTTATATTTTTCATTATATTTTATTATATGATATTGGTTTGAGACTGAGAGTATTTTATTTAGTGGAGAACTTTGCAGCAGTATTTTATTTCTTATTCTTTTTTTATTTTATATATATTTTATTAAAAAGTATTTTAAAAATAGTGTAAACAAATTGTTAAAAAAAAGTTTATAGTAATAAACAACCTGCAGTTTAATGTTTGCATTTCTTTCCCTTACTGTACCGAAAATGAACCGAGGTACGTACCGAACCGTGATTTTTGCGTACCGTTACACCCCTAATTACTACTGATAATAAATTTAGCAATTGAAGCATTCATTTTCCATTTTAATTTAATTGTTCAGTATTTACTAATTAAAAAATGTAAAAAATACGAATTATTTTAAAATTATAATAAACAATTATAGTAAAAATAGTAATTAAATTATAATAATACATTTTATTAATATATTATTGATAATAAAAATACTGCAGTTAGAGCATAAATCTTAATTTGCCATTTAATATTTAATTATCTGAAATAAAAAATGTAATTGAAATATAATTTCTTTTATTAAAATATTATATTAAAGTATAGTAATAATGATACTCATTAATTCTGAAATTATATTACTACTAATTAAAAATAATTGTGCAATTGGTGCATGAATCTGAAATAGACTGAAAGCATTATTTTTCCATTGTAATATAGTATTAATACAGCTGTTTTTAGTAAAAAAAAAAAAAAAAATACAAAGAGAGCCAGCTATATATAGACATACAGTATGCTTCTCGAGTGCAGCGTTAATGAAGTGGATAAAGTCTAGTATTGCTAGCAAACCATGCAAAAAACGACACGCTTTTACTAACCATGATCAAGTGTTAACATTAGCTTTTACCCACATGTGTGTTACTCTATTGATGGTAGCGGCTCCTCACGTTCCATTGATTTACATAAAATTGCTCTCTGCCCCGAGCGACGTGCTCATCCTCTCTTTGAGCACCGGCTGCTAATGATGACATTAACGTAGCTGGAAACCTTTTTGATTATAGTGGGGGCGTGAGAGTGCGTGGGACATCACCTGTGGAATATAGATGTGCTCCAAATGGAAGTCAACTGAATAATTGCGTTGATTTAACCGTGTTCTTCCAGGCAACAGGAGGAAGAATAAAGAAGGAAAAGGCTAAAGCACAAACGGATGTTCGGTGTTTCTTTTTTCTTTTTTTTTTGCACGGTACAAAAGCGACGGAGTGCCGCCTGGAGGTGCACCTGGCGATTGAAAACAAAGTGATTGACTCTGGCCTCCAGATCGCCTCGGTGCCTTTGACAGATAGCGTCAAATACTGCCTGTGAAGACAGAACGCCCTTGCGGTAGTTAACGTCCAGAGAGGATTCGCACTTATTGATAGCTACACAAAAGGTGCTGAGCACAATGTCTGGCGAAGCCTCAACAAGCAAATAAAAATTGCTTTACTGAGCCTTCCAAAGCTTGCCAGAAGATTCATTTCTCGTCCTTTCGATTTATTCCAGCTAAAGTGTTTTTTCCCCCCTGCTTTTGTTCTTATCTGAGGCGTGGGTGCTTTGAATGTTTTGAAAGCGTTAATGAAAATGGAAAACTGAATTCATTTGAAATGATATGTTTCCGGTCAATTAGAAAGCACAATGCGGTAATTGTGAACATACAGCAGTGGTAATTTAACATATACGTTATGAGTTAACGTTATGAGTCCTTGGGATATTTGTCACTGACTGGTGATGAAAAGGTAATGCTTTGCAAGTTCTCAAGAAGGCGTAAATGTATCTATAGTGAAATAAATCACTTTCTTAATCAGTATTTTGTCATGTGTTCCAGCAAACATAAAACATCTTTAAACCAAGATAAATCAGTAAGTAGTTTTCAGTGAATGCATCCTTAAATTAAATAAAAATGTTTGTCACCCCATTTCCGGATTTTGTTGTTATTTTAAGCATAAATTTGACAATATGCTTAAAACAGGATAAAACTATTTACCAGTGTGAAAAAAAGAAAATTCTGATTAAAAAATGTTTTGCACTTTTTTTAGTCACTTACACATATTTGTACTGATCTTGACAATTATTGTAAATGAGTAGTTCACCCCAAAATGTAATATTGTCATTCCAAACTTATGACTTTCTTTATTCCATTGAACATAATCAGGCAAAAGGACAAAAAAACTCCATAAAAATATCTTAAAAGTAGTCCACATGACTCTTGTACTATATATTTCAAGTATTATTTTGTCGTTTTATGCTCAATATTAGTGTCCATGCAGTGGAAGTGTTCAGCTATATATAGACTACTTTAACTATGCTTTAATGATGCTTTTTTGTTATCTTCAATAACTTGCAAAAAGAAAGTCATATGGGTTAAAAAAAGCGTGTTATTTCTGAGTGAACCATATATACCTTGCAATGTCGGCTAATAGCCAGTTTTGTTTATCTGCTCAAGTGTCCGGTTTTACATAGATTGAATAAGTGTCTGTCGGCTGCCTGTGACCAAAAATATAATTATGCTTGCACTTAAGCTCGACAACTCTTCAGAAGATAAGAGTTTCTAGCTGCTCAAAGGATTCCCTTCAGTGGGCTGAAATATGAGAGGAAACTTCAAATAGAAGGAGTGCAAGGTTGAATAATTGAAAATGATGAATGCATAATGCTTTTTAAGCAGAGCAGGATGAAGCCTGTGTAAAAGATGAAGGTCTCGAGGATTGTGGCCGGGGCCACACCATACAGGACACTGCATTTGGGAAAAGTCTTTCGAATTTCCAGGACATAATGCATGAAAAATAAGGAGCCTTTTTTAATGCATAACTAGTCCTGTGCTAGATTAAAGCAGATGTGGCGACATGTATTAACATTAATGTGTGGCACTTCAGTTCTGCACCTGGTAATGACATCCCACTGGAGTTGGGTGAGGATGGACCGACCCAGTTGATTGTTGGCTGGTTGCTTCAGCAAGAGCATCATCAAAAGCAGACCGTTCTCACATAGCGCTTTTTCAATACAGCTCGGTTTAGAATAGAAAATATTATAGCTGTAAGGTAATAAATAATGTTCTCTTATGTTGTTGTTCATGTCCCCTCAATGTCAGCATAGACCTATTTTCATGTTTCATCATTTTTACCAAAACTTGAAAACTTGCTCTCCCTCACCAACTCTCCTTTACAGCCTCAAAACTGTAAAAAGGATTGCGAGTAGTGTTTCAAGTTGATTTTATTTGTCATTCTAAAGTACTTTTTTTAAGTGTCATGTACACTGTAAAATATTTGGAGTAGGATTTACTTGAAAAAAGCTTGGAAAGTTTTTTTTCACTCAGAAAAGGCTAATACATTTGCCAAGTAAAAGCCTAAACATAATTATTAGTAGGTTTCATTAGACATTTTTAAGTTAAGTTTACTTGGAAATTACCAGTTAATTTTGTTGACTCTTTGTTTGTAAAATTTACATTACAGTACGTAATGCTTATCATTGTAAAAAAAAGTGTACAAAAAAAAAAAAAAAACCATAATCTTTCTTTTGCAAATTTTGCACTCATGTATTTGAGGTAAAACTTAAGCATTGATTTAAATTTATACAAATTACAGTAACAAGGTAACACTGGAGAACCACCATGCTATTAAAGCATGTGGTTCACTTGCAAACATGCAAGTAAACATGTAGACAGGCTGTTATCCTTTTAAGATAATATTCCCACTCAATAAAATGAATAGCCAAGTGAACACAGAGACCTCAATACTTGGTACACCACACACAATGACGGTAACAATCAGTGAATAGTGTTTGAGTATGAATGGGTTATTTAGAGTAGAAAATAAACTCCAGGAGTCACAGAACAGTATATTACTAAAACAAACAACAAATAACAACTAAACAACTAACAACAAAAGCAACCATAAAACAGTGTACATTTTTAATGATTCATGCCCCATTGCATGATGGGAAATATAGGATCATAACTTTGGTATTAACTCAAAGAATCCTTGTAAACCTAACAAACAGTTCCAAGTAAAACATACTTATTTTTATTTTTTACGGAAATTTCTACTTAGGCAGTTCCACTTGAATTTACTTATGTATTTAAATACAATAAATGAAAACAAAACCTCAAGTACCTTATTGAATTAAACGTGACATTTTGAAGTAAAAAGACAAAATAGTATTTGTTTGTAAAATTTACTTAACTGATGCTATATTTACAAGTGCAAAAAAATAACTTTTTACAGTGTAATGTATAAGGTGCTTTCTTTAACGTATGTACATATTTAAGTATTCTATTTTTAATATGCATGTATTATTGTTTTAATATTTTTATTATTATTATTAATTATTTATTACAATCTCTTAATATCAAATGAAGATCCATTGCTAGAAGTCAATATCTAATAAACATATATTAATTTGTACTGCTTTCAGTTTTATATTACTCTGCAAACACTTTTGAAGATGTTTTCCTTAAGACTTTTTATATAAAGCAACTTTAAAAAAAATATCTTTTAAAAGTTATATTATTTCAGTAGGCTTTGCTTTATTTCTCTGCCATGTTTTGAAAGTGACGAAAAAGTGACGTGACATTCAGCCAAGTATGGTGACCCATACTCAGAATTTGTGCTCTGCGTTTAACCCATCCGAAATGCACACACACAGAGCAGTGAACACACACACACACTGTGAACACACACCCGGAGCAGTGGGCAGCCATTTATGCTGCGGCGCCCGGGGAGCAGTTGGGGGTTCGATGCCTTGCTCAAGGGCACCTAAGTTGTGGTATTGAAGGTGGAGAGAGAACTGTACATGCACTCCCCCCACCCACAATTCCTGCCGGCCCGGGACTCGAACTCACAACCTTTCGATTGGGAGTCCGACTCTCTAACCATTAGGCCACGACTTCCCACGACTTTGTGATGATAAAACAGTCACATGGATTGTGAATAGTGTTTTATGTTGACTTGTCAAATTTATATGTAATAAGTTGCCCCTTAAAAAACTTAATTTTAATTTCAAACTAAAAATATATTTTATTTTATTTTATAATTTTTTAATTATACATTTTTCATTTTTTTTTCATTTTATTTACAAAAGAAAAAAAAAATCATAGTTATTATTAGTACTTATTTTTGCAATATATTTATTTTTCCATATCATTTCGCTCAGAAAGGGCTTGTTTACTTGATTTTGTTTGTTGTGTCTCTCTGCCATTTTTAGTCTGTCTTTTTTTTTTTTTTTCCTAAATCTGTCTTTCAGTTCCATGCGGAGGAGTTCTGACCATGCGTCGCGGGACCATTCTGTCTCCGGGTTACCCCGATCCCTATGACAACCATCTGAACTGCATTTGGAAGGTCTTTGTGCCGGAGGGAACCGGAATCCAAGTGAGACAAAACTGTCAAAAAAAACAAAAACATTTTTCCCTTTTTTGTGTGCATGTCTTCTGAAAACAAGTAGTGGATTATGATTAGTAGAAGTGTGTTTGATTACTTAAAGCTCGTCGGAGGATTAACATATTCTCAAGGGAATCCCATTATTGTTAGTTTGCTTTATTAATGAACTTGACATATTACTGAATATTACATTTTTGCCCTTATTTACAACTTTTGAAGTTTAAGCATATACTACTGCATTTTATAGTTATGCAGTATTTTATACAGGTAAAAAAGTTATTAATTTATTAATGGTCAACATATGTGCTGCAATGTACAGAAGTGGTTCTCATCTGGTTTTGCTTACATTGGGCATCAAACACAGTACCAGGATTGTTTATCGTTATACTGCTTAGGCCGAACATTATGCAAAATTATCAACATGATATAAACTGAATAGGAAAATTGTGTAAATACAAAAACAGACAGCATAAATGTGATTCATCATCCAAACACATGGAACAAGCACTGAACCAAATGTTGATTTAGAATTAGTCACCAAGTGACAGATTTTGCCATTTGATTGAAAACACAGCCTTTGACGTCAATGACAAAAGAGATGAGAGGTGTTTTCTCCTCGTTTTAAAGCTTTATAAGCCTATTTATTTAATTATTGCATGATTATATAACTATTTTCATTTTATTTTATGCAGTTAACATTGCCTTTTTTCTGCCATACATTTTACTGTCAGACCAAAAGTGGCTTATTTTTATTTAGATTTATATAATAAATATTCATCATGTAATCGTTCAGCTGTGGAGACAAATTAATCAAATATAGGTCTTGAATTCAACCCAACTCGCCAATCCTGTCACAATATTTACTCATTATTAAAATAAACATGTCAATTTGACAGACTTCACCCAGAACTTTAGAACTTTATTTTATATATTTTGTAATTTTTTTTTTTTTTTTTCCTATAGATCACAGTTGTGACTTTTTCCACCGAACACAACTGGGACTCTCTAGACTTTTACGATGGTGTCGACAGCAATGCTCCACGACTAGGGAGCTATTCAGGTAAGATGGAAACCATGTGTTTTTCTCCCTAAATTTGATATTGTTTTCCAAATAAGCCAAGCACACCATGTTGACTTTAATATATTCTGCAAATACAACTGTCGGGCATTTATCCCTGGTGTCATTATTTTTTTTGCACACTCTAGTCAGTCTAAGAAACTCAGTGTATCGCATCTGCGAAATAAGACTATTTCCTGACTTTCATCTAGAGATTTGTTTTGTCATCCAAAGCACATCAATATTTGAGCTGTCGTTGGAATCATGGATCAACAGCTTTATGAGCAGCAGGAGTGAACTCCAAGTTTTCCTGGTAGGAGTAAGAGTAGGAGACAGAATGATATCAGTGTAGTGCTGAAAACTAAGTTTAGTTTAGTTTAGTTTTTATATGAACTTTTTTCTATCTGTTATGTATTTATTTTTCTTTCTACATTTTTCTTTTACATATCTTATGTTTTCATATCTTTTCCATATCTTTTTTCGCAGAGACCTCAGAAGTGAAAGACAGGTTTTATCTATTTTCCTAAATATATTTATTTTATTTTAGAGTTTAATTTATTTTTTATTTTAGTTTATTTTTATACATTTTTTATATTAACTTTTTGCAATGTTGTTGTTGGTTTTTTTTTCTTTTTTCACAGAGCCCTCAGAAGTGAAAGACAGGTTTTAACTATATGCCACAATCTATTTATTTATTAATGTATTTATTTTTATTTTTTTAACTTTTGGTGTAGACTTTTTATAGACTTTTTTTTCTTTGCATTTAATTTTTTGTTTTATTTTTGTAATCTGTTAGTGGTTATGCACTTTTTGGTTATTTTACTTTTTACATAATTTTTATAATTTTTTCTCAGGAGCCCTCAGAAATTAAGGTGATTAAATATGATAAAGTGATTTTAATTATTTGCCATGATGTCCTCTCAAAGGTTTTATTTTATTTTTTTGTGTATATGTTTATTTATTTAATTTTATTCTTTCTGTTAGTTACCATATCTTTTGGTTCAGAAAAGGCTTTTTTTTGAAGGTTTTGTTTGGGGTTGTGTGTGCCATGTTTACTTTTTACTATCTATCTATCTATCTATCTATCTATCTATCTATCTATCTATCTATCTATCTATCTATCTATCTATCTATCTATCTATCTATCTATCGGAAAGGCCTTTTTTCCTCTTGATATAGAGTTTTACAGACTTTTTGTTTTCTCTTTAAAGTAGAAGACAGAATGATATCAGTGTAGCGCAAGTGACTCAGATCGAAAGAGCCCTCAGAAGTGAAAGACAGATTTAAATTGTTTGCCAGCGTATCCCCTCAACCGGGCGCAAGCATCACGTCAGCCACACAAAGCTAAATAAATATTCGGTGACCTTATAGCGGGAGCCATCCCTCTCAGACAAAGCATTAAATATTGTTGACAGTTTGACGTTTAATCTGCTCGGAGGACAAATGAAAGATTAAAGGAAGTTATGGGATGGAGACGCCTCGTGCATAAAGAAGGTGGAATGGCTGCAGACAAAATATGCTGAGATGCTCTTCGTGTGGGAAATATGGGACCACATCGGTCTAAATTCCCCTGCGGTTAAGACTGCAAGTGTAATGCCTGCCTCTATTCGTCACAACCTCTTTAGCACTGAACGTCAGCAACCGCTCGACAAATAGCCCATCATCTAGACTCCAGAGTTGCTACAGAGCATCGCTCTGCTTGATGGAGGTCACCGCAGGTTGACAAAACTGCAATAGGTCTGATCTGTCTTGTTGTGTGTGCAGCTGTAATGTCGCAATGATTAGGTGGACGGCAGCGAGGTGTGACCCAACTTTAGTGGCGACGCCACTTCATCTGTCGACCCGGCGACTAGATAAAGCGCTGACATACGTGACAGAGCTGAATGACAAGCATAGAAGCCTCGTGAAGGAATGTGAAAATCCCAGCAGGATTGACTGCACCTGTACGAAACAATGCACTGTTATGTCAAGCAAACGCTAATTATTTTCTGATGCTAATTCCTTTAGGGACCACGATTCCACCCCTGCTGAACAGCACATCCAACAACCTGTTCCTCACCTTTCAGACTGACATGAGCATTTCTGGAGCTGGTTTTCACCTGGAATATACAGGTATGATGACTGTTCACCTCTGCGGTGAGAACGCAAAGCACGGTTTCCTATGGAAGTTAAATATGAAAGTGACTTTATTTAACAATTATAATTGTTATAATTGTTTCATTTCAATCCTGAGATTATATCTCACAATTCAGATTTTTTTCTGAGAACAAATTCCAAATTGTGAAGGGGAAAAAAATAAAACAGAATCGTGAGACATAAGCGCAAAATTAGGAGATTTAAACTTTTAATTTTGAGAAAACAAATCTGAAGAAAAGTCAAATATAATGTGATATATAAACTAATACTTGAAAGAAAAAAAATCTGAATTGTGAGAGATGTTTTATTTTTATTGTGAGTTTATATCACACAATTCTGAGTTTATATTAGCAATTCAGATTTTTTCTTTCTTTCTCAGAATTGTGAGAAAAAGTCTGAATTATAGTCTGCAATATAAACAACTGCAGCAAAAAGGTCAGAATTGTGAGATAGAAAGTTGCCATTACCTTTTTTTTTGTTTATATACATTTTCCTTTTTTCAGAAAAAAAAATTCATAGTTCTCATAATTCTGTGTAAAATTAAATTATTAGAATTATCAAAAAAAAAATATTAAAAATTACAGTTATTACAATAGTATATTCTCTCATAATGTTTTATAATTACTGTAGATCTAATATGAATACAATTGTATTATAGTTATTGTTATTATTAATATCACTGGTGGTATCTGGATATTTCAGCAGCAGCATTAGACATTATCTTATTAGATGTAATGTTTACCATTATATCGCAGTTCAAATTGCAATCACAATATATACCAAAATAATCAAAATATACATTTCTGACAAGGCTGAACTGTCAATAAGAGATTTAAAGTGCCCCTATTATGGATTTTTGAAAATGATCTTTCATGCAGTGTGTAACACAGCTCTAACATCCTGCAAAGTTTTAAATCTGAAAGTGCACAGTGTATAAAGATATTGTCTCTCAAAAAGAAGAGTCGACTCACGAGTCATTTTTAAAATGAATCCCAAGCCATTTCCTGTTGACATCAACATGAATCATTAGCATATTGCCCGCCCACTTGTTGGTCTGTCCAGGTCGGTCTGAATGAAAATGCTAATTAAATCTTTGCCACTACATGCCGCTTTTGCAGTGGTAAAAATAGCTTTTTCCTGGTAACGCTGTACACAAAACAGCACTGTGCTCACAAACACTGCTTTATCAGCCATTACAGGCAAGATGTAATAAAAATGAGATCAATTGGACCAATCACCACAGATTAGTGTCACGCAAAAGGGGGGTTTAAAAATCGTTTGGGGGTCGTTGAGCAAGTAAGGTAAAAATAAATGCATATTATAAGACAATGAAAGTGTTTTCTGACCTTGTATGCATGTCAACCTGTTGTTAAGGACTCCCAAAACCAAAATTTGAACTTTTCATAACCCATTATAGGGGAACTTATAGTAACTAATAAAAAAAGTTTAAATAAAACACTTGTAAAAGTTGTCTTTATTTTATACATATATAAACATAAACATTATGATTCTTTTATTCGTTTTCCTGCATGTCATTTGACCATTAACCAAAAACTGAGAATGTGTGAACGTGGTTTTAGATATTAACTGAAAATCTGAGGGTGTACTTCAAGAAAATCTTTTGTCCAAGTGGTTCGGCTGACAAAGAACGTTTCGGAGCCCTGCCACAGGCAACCACAAATGAATTGAATTTAACTGCAACATGAATCACGCAACATTTGTCATGACTCATTTCTCTCACGGGGCTCCTTTGCATCTCGCAGTGTAAACGCAAATCAATTTCCATTTGTGTTGGGGAACAGTCACATTCTGACAAATGAAGAGAGTTTCATGTGTCCTAAGCAATAGGTTTGGACTCCTGCCCAGAACCTCAAACCCCCAGCAACGGTGTGAAAGTGGGCGACCGCTACTTCGTGGGTGATGTTGTCTCGTTCCACTGTGAACAAGGATACACTCTAAAGGTGGGTGATTTCATATGATAATATGGCAGTGATAGCTTAGCGCTATCAGCTTCAAATGCTCACAGACTTTTGCACTCGTTCTAAAAAGCTTTTTGGCTGCTCATTTTGGCAATTCGCCATTGTTGCTTCGGTAATTGGCAGTGCGTTAAACAGGTGACTTGTTTTCAGAAGAGTGACATTCAATCAAATGGCATTTGTTCAATTACGAGCACTTGTATGTCCCAGAGGGTGATTTTTAGTTTAACTTTTTGTTTTTCTTTTTGAAGGGCGCATTAAAATGTCTTTTTTCCTATGAATCATGTTTATTTTTGCTACTTTTCAAATGTCTTTTGTGTGTAGATGTGATTGTTTTTACTTTTGTACCACACCCAGACTTCTGATCTTAAAATAGCAAAATGTAAAATAGCAAAAAGCATCATAAAATATGAATTGAGATATTTTTTAAATTATGAAAATCTAAACAATTTAGCATTTTACTGTTTTCGGTTTGTTTGTTTATTTATGTAAAAAAGATTACAACTTTCTGTTAGTTCTCTACCTTGTTTTTCCCAAATTGTTCTCCAAGTTATTTATTCTTTTTCAGAGGTTAACTGTCATTGAAAAGCTTGAGATTCAATATGATTCACATGATGTGTGGAAAGGAAAAGGTGCATTTGTGATGCATTTTTCTGTCATTTCCATTCTTTTTTTTTGTAAAATTATGCAAGTGTGGAATCATTATTTGTGTGTTTTAGGGTGCATGTGCTTAGCATGTTCAAAATTAAATTATATGAAACGTTTGCAAATAAATATTTTGGGGTGTTTATTTGGAATGCAGAAGTACTAGCCATGAAATTAGCCTTTGCGTGTTCAAAATGTCATTTTTGTAGCTACTTTTTGTCAAGAAGTGTGAATCTTTGAATGTGAATAATATTTATTTGAGTGTATGTAGAATGCATTAAATGCTAGTTATGAAATTAGCCTTAGCATATTTAAAATACATTTTTTGTTGCTGCTTGTGGTAAAATTATGCAAAAAAGTGTGGAAAAGTATTATTTAGTTTAGTTTATTTTTAATGCATGAAACAATAGCTCTGAAACGAGCCTTAGCATGTTTAAAATGTCAGCTGTTATTTTGTAATTTGATCCAAAAACTGAAAAACATGTAGTTGTGTGTATTAAGAATGCATGAAATGTGTAGCAGTCTATGTAGCTGTAATTTTCAAAATGAGAAATTAGCAAAAACCGTATATAAACTGTAAGTTAATTATGCAAAAAATATTTAAATATTATTTAGTTGTGTGTGCATTTAGAATGCATGAAACAATAGCTGTTAAATCATGTACACAGTGTAATTTCTGTTTTGAAAAATAATCCAAAGAGTATGAAAATACTGTGTATATTTAGAATGCATAAAATGCATGCTATATGACATTAGCTGCAGCGTGTTTAAAATATCACTTCCGCCACATGAGTTCATTATATTTCAGGCAAGAAAACAAAAAGGATGTATGTATACTGATGGTAATAGACAAACTTATAAAGTTTTTCTAAAAACAAAAACAAAAAAGAAATAAGAAAAGTACTAAGGTGTCCATAGCTGAAGAAGCACCTTAAAGTTCAGTGTTTGATTTTCTGTTCCTCTGTGCGTTTTATTCGATTCATTCACAGTACCAAGGCTTTGTTATTTTTGCCCTCATGTCATACGTGGAAGTGCACGTTGAATGATACATTTCCTATGAGTGATTCATCTTCCTTCAGAATTGGTGAGAGCTTCTTGGAAAAGTCAATATCTTTCTTCATTTCCACTCGTTGCAGGGAAGTGCATATATAACCTGCATGCCGGGGCCTGTCAGAAGATGGAACTACCCAGCGCCCCTTTGTCTTGGTATGTTTTATTTGCAGTCATTTCTCCCCGTTTGGCCTTTTCAATGAGAGCATTACCATTGCTTTACTTCTCCGTTATCGCAATTCTTCAAATTAGTGTCTCGCAACCACCTTATGTTCCTGTTAGCTGAGGAGTTTTTACCGTTTCATCTTATTTGATTTCAATGTAGCAGCTGTTTCATCACCGAGCCGTGGTCTGTTAGAGCTCTATTTAATCAGATGGACTATGAAAAAGCTTTCTTCAGGCTAGATCTTTGAGGTCCTGTTCAGTCGAATATTTTTTTTCATTTTCTCTTTTGTTGAAATCTATTAGCCTTAAACCCTTCTTCCATGTCTCATGATTCCTCGCGGCTATAACACCATCGCTCATGAGTTACTGGCCATCTAGCTAATGCTGTTCATCCAGAGCGACTTACAGTCTGCTAATAGCAGTGACAGACGCTGCAGGACCTCGGGTTAAGCGGCCTGCGTGACAATGCAAAACAACTGCGCAAGTTTACTTCTCTGACTAGATATGGCTGTAAATGTATGCAAATGTGGGTAGATCTTTAGTATCATTAAAACATTAAAACATAAAAAGTGATGTTCAGTACTATAAAGGTCATTATTTACTGGACCTGAGCTAAAATGAACTAATAATGAATAGTTGTATTTTCATAAGGTAAAGTTTTCACAGATTCATCAATAGTTATTTGAACTATGACCTTGAAAATTTGAATGTGTTAATAATAGGTTGTTGTTTGGCTCTATTTTGAAGATTTTAAGTTAATCAATGGGGGGGGTTGGGGGTAGGTCTTTCACCTGTATCCAAAATAATAAAAAAATATCAATTGCATATCAACAGAAATTTCTACAGTATTGCTGCAAATTCACACATTCATTATTTATATCATCTAATATTTTTGCAATTGAGTTAATTATAACATTATATACATTTATTTATTCACTTCAAAATTTAATTCTATTTTAAATCCATTTTAATTTAATTTCAAAATTAAAATAGAATTCCATTTTAGTTTCATTTTCATTTGATTAATTTCCAAATTAAAATGCCATTCCATTTTCATTTCATCAATTTCAAAATTCAAATTTCATTGCATTTTAATTCTACTTCCCTAAATTTAGGAATTGAATTAAGATTTAAAAGTTAATCCTCAATTGAATTTACAATCTTGAATTTGTTCCATTTCATTTGATTTGATTTGCGTGTAGCAGCTGTTTCATAACAACCATGGAATATAGAAATGTTACTAATGGAAGCTCCGATGAACATTTGCAAACTTGTTGGTCTTGTTACATATTGACTTTAAATAGATCATGCACTTGAAAGAAACAAGGAAGCTATCTTGTATTGAAATCTATATCTTTCATTTCATGCATATACAAATTTCATTAACGTCTTTTAGTTTAAGAGAATCAAAACATCTTTATGAAGGGTGTGTATAAGTCTACTTTAGTACCAAGTGGAAACCCACAATATATCAGAGAACAAAAGTAGCGAAGCAGTTCTCAGATTCCATGTTTATTTTTTTTCAGCAATAATCTAAGACTAATTTGATCTCAAACTGATTAACAGTAGCAGAAGTCATAACTCCACCACCTGCTTGATGTCAATAAGTTTCTTCAACAGTGCATCGTAATATGATAGTTAAGCATTGTGTTTTTTTATTCAAATGTCATTCCAATTAGAGTCTACTTCCTTAAATTCTAAAATTGAATTTGTTAAGCTCAGATGAAATTATTTTTGAATTTATACTATTCTTCTAATTTGATTTTGTTGTAGCCACTGTTTCATACCAGCCATGTTTTTATACAAATTTCTTTCAATTTCAGTTCTTCTTCCTTAAATTCAGGAATTTAATTTGGAAAGAAAAGTAAAGCTGAATCTAATTTAGAATGTAGCACAAGCCACGGCTGTGGCTGAAGAGTGACACTTGAAGTTTAATTGATCCGGGCTACTGCAGTGTAAATAGAAGATTCAATGTTCTCTATTGACATTTCAACTGCTGTTCTAAAGTACCGTAAATGGACACAGCGAGTCCAAGAGGCCATTCATTACACGTTTGCCAATAAGAAGAATGCAAACACAATTAAGCGCACAGGGGGATATGCACACACTCTGAAGTAAAATCAAGGGACTATACGTCAGTCTTACATGCTTCAATATTGGCCTTTTGGTCCCATTGAGTTCTGGTGGTGTTAATTTAAAAAGTCATTATGAGAAAACATAACCCATGTATCATTTTCTCCCAACCTCAAAATGAATGCAGCACATTTATTCCATTGGCATTTGAAAGTATTTCTTATTGCACATCATTGCATTTTTGTTTATAAGTACCAAGAACACAGGGCTTTCTTATATGTGCAAATTAGTTTATTTTGCATATCACTAGATTCCATAATGGAGTTTGGACTTGATGAATATCTGTTTGATCATTTTTTTATTGTTACCGGTATGAGGTACAGTATTCTGTGCATGCCGTCTTCACTGACTCTTGTCTTTTAAGCTGAGTGCGGCGGATTCCTGTCGGACCTGAATGGAGTCATCCTAAGTCCCGGCTTTCCTGGAAATTACCCCAGTGGACTTGACTGCAACTGGACAGTTAAACTTCCTGTTGGATTTGGTCTGTATCCTGTAACTTTTGAGTTCCATTTTTCTTCTTTTTCCCCAAATAAGATTTAATTTATATCTCTAGACAGAATGAGATTAAATGTAAAATCTCCTGTCTTAGATGTTTCTCCCGAAGAAAAAGACCTCAGTAAGCTCACCTCATGTGTTTCCTCTAGAGTTCATGAACATCCAGTTATCTTATTAAGAACTCAAATATTTCTCAATAAATTCTCCCAAGACCAAAGGATCTCAGATGACATCATCGTAAACTAAAACCAAATCCATAAAAAAAAATGTGTTACTTAAAAGAAACATCAAATTAAATAAAATATAAGAAATGTTAGTTGCTATGCACATTTGTAGTTTTCATTTAGTTTAAGTAGAAGTACTAAAATAAAAACTAAAACTGAAATAAAAAAGTAAATAGACATTAAATATATATATATATATATATATATATATATATATATATAATTACTAAAACTTTCAAATGGAAAACTATAAAATCTAAAAATAAAATTAATTAAAAATAATAGTATATCAATGACATTAAAATAACATTGGTGTTATCCACATTCATTGAAGACCGCAGTACTCTTACCGTATGTGAGCTATTGTGTTATTTCTATACGTATTTCTACTTTGGAAGGGAAAAACATCTTAGGCAAAAATGGTAGTCAATGAAAAGTAAATAAAAGATTATGAGACAAAGCAAATTTAATTTTTGCAAGATGTAAGGCTTATTTTTGCTATATAAAAAAGTAATTGAATAGCAATGATTTATAATTGGAATATTGTGTTTCTTGAAGCTGCAAGTCATGGATTGTTTTGTTTGAACTTTCCAAGTTTACCTTCAGGTATCTCATTGTTAAAATGTACTGTGTCTCTCCTCCTATTGTTTATGATCCAGGGATTCACCTACAGTTCCTCAACTTCTCCACGGAAGCTGTGCACGACTATCTTGAAGTCCGTAGCGGGACCCTGGACTCGGGCTCGGTGATCGATAGGTTCAGTGGGCCCGTTGTTCCAGAATCTTTCTTCAGCACGACCCACGAGACCAGCTTCTTCTTTCACAGCGACTACTCGCAGAACAAACCCGGTTTCCACATCACCTACAAGGGTAAGACGGATTAGACGTGCCCACGGCCATTACTTTCCCTGTCGATACGGACACACACCATTGGATCCTTTCTCACAATAACAGGATAGGCAATATAACCAATTGTTCTTTTTGAGTTCAGTTCAAGTCAGTGGATCTCGGTAACATCCACGTTCAGGCTAGTGCAGCTCCAAATGCAAAACTACATCTTTCCAAAGTGTGCTAGTTGGTGGGCTGCCTGAATGACTGATTGGTCTTAACCCGAAAGCCCTGTATAATTAGGCTGGTTTTAGGAATGTGTACAGCTGTTGCTCTGGTGCTTTAAAGAGGATACATTTAAAGACCCAGCTTTTCTGAAAGGATTTAACCCTGCAAACAGCTAAAGCTCAGCATGCTAATTAAAAACCAGCTATAAAATACCAGAATTAAAAATGATACACTACTGGTCTACACTTTGGAATAATTAAGATTTGTAAAAATGTTTTTCAAAAGATATGTTAATAAAATATTATGAAATAATATTAGAAATGTTAAAATAACTGTTTTCTATTTAAATATATTTTAAAATGGAATTTATTTCTGTGATGCAAAGCTGGATTTTCAGTATCGTTATTCCAGTATTCAGTGTCACAATTTTTGAACAGTTGTATTTTAGCTTTTTTAATATTTTTTTTTATATATATCTATTTGAATATATTTTATTATTTTAAAAGCAGCTTGAAGCTGTGGAAGGGCCTTTTGAATTTCCTGCATAATAAAATGGTCATTTTCAGTAAACTAGATACAGTATAATGGGTTCATTTGGATGCTTTGATTTTGAGATTTCTTTGACTTTATTAACAGTACTTTATAATTATTTATATACTATTATAAGATGTATAAATATATTGAATTGGCATTTATTTCTGTGTTTTCAGTTTTCAATTTAGTTTTAGTAATTTAATGTTCTTTTGTCATTATTTACCCCGAACTTTTGAGTCACAGGAATTAATTCAAATTTGAAATATATTACAAGCAAACAAACAATAAATAAATGGTAATAATATTAACAATATTGCTGTTTTACTACATTTTTGATCAATTGTTGCCTAGACTTAATTTCAAAAGCATAAAACAAATGTAGTTATTCCAAACTTTCTAATGGTAGTGCATTACTATAAATGAGTTAACATCAGTGTCTTTTAATTAAGATGCACCATTTTGCTGTGTCATATGTGAAGTTTGTCATTGGTGGTTTGTTCTGTGAGGTTACTAATGATGTTATCTCTAGGGTACCACAACTATATAAAAAGTTTTTTTTTTTTTACATTTTTAGTATGTAACCATTTGTGCCACGGACATGAATTTGTGCACCTTGCTGATGTGGAGAGGTTTGCTTTTGCTTTTGCTAAATAATTGTCCAGTTTTCAACTGGCAGTAACCTAGAAAACCCTAACTGCACATGGCAATGCCCCAAGAACCGCTCAGAAGCAACTGTATTGTGTTTTCAAGTCTATTTTTATATTCCACCCCTTGTGCCTTTCTGGTTTACACAGCAGGAATCTGTCAGTACTGACTTTATGATTCCCGAACAGTGAGATGTTCCTCGTCCCTTGAGAATGTCTTTGGGTTATTGAAGTAAAAAATAGAAGCTCTCATCCTCAGTGAAACCGCTTCCTTTGACACAGCACAGAAAGGACCTTGCTTTTCAATATTAGTCACAAAATATTTCCTGCTTCTGTTGTTGTTATTGTGTGTGTGTGGTCAGACTACTAAGTTTAGACATTAAACATTTTTGGATGAATTGTTCAGATTGTTTATGTTCCGTAAATAACTTACGCCAAGTTATTTTGATGATTTCCTTATATTATACACATTTATTGTCTAAGCATTTGCCACTTCATAGACAATAAGTTTAGTAAACTATTTTAGATTTTAATTTCTGAAGCAGCTTTAAAGGTGCCATGTGTCATGTCTGGCAAAAAAATCAAGTCATACTCCACATTCCATACCAGATGGGGGCAGTATGCCTCAATAAAGTGAATTGGTCTACTCTAGAGTAACAAACGAGAAACTGCATAGTCTCTATGCTCCGCCCCTACCTTCACAACAACCCTAGAGCCATAGCCGAAGCCTAAGAGGACGTTTTGCCTCCAGAGGAACGTTGGGTGATGTCAAGTGATTTTAAAACATGACATCTTCAAGCTACTCCCCTTCACCTTTACCAGTGAATATGTTCATATTCGTTTTGTTCATTTTACATTTTGAGTTGTATATACACATTATTTGAATTAAATTAATTTGACAGACAGCATTCTGTCAACATCATTGGTCAACATCAGACAGCTGATGTTGACCAAGCTAGCGCCAACCAACGTAACCAGAGCTGCCAACTCTCAAGCATTCACCGTGAGACACACGCAATTGACTCTTTTCACATGCTTTCACGCCACACATCAATTTTCTCACGCACAGAAAAACCACGAAGCAAAGAGGACACGGAGACCAACAGACTAGACAGAGCAGGTTAGTTATGATATAAAAAAATATCAGATTCTGCCAATTTTATTATGCAATTCAAACAATACCGTTTTGGCACTTGTAAATGTTCCCTAGATCCCTAGCGCACGTAAACCGATCATCTCTACTATAGTAAAAAAAAACACGAACACTGTTGAAAGATACAGTAGGCTACAAATGACCAAAATGTATTCCTCATACAGAATATCGATCAATCAGTGTTTTTTTTATCAACGTTAAGAGGTCAATAGGGCTGATAGGACTCTCTGAATGTTTACAGCATTAGGTGATTTTTTAACAGGTGAAAACCGGATCGGATCTGTGGGTAAGTTATAGCTAGCTAATTATCAAACGCAGCTACGGTTAGCCATCGCTAACATTAGCATGTTTATCGAACAGCCTTCGATACATTTCTATGTTATAACTTCCCGAAAAAAATACGCAAACATATAAAACAAATTTCTAGCGAAATACTAACAGCATCTTACTTACCAATCCAAAAGAAATGTTGCAAGTTCGGAGTCGAACCTCATTTCTTTCAAGTCCATCAGTTGTCTCCAGCGATGGAAAGCAGTGCCGATGTTTACTCTGGTTCGGCTCCTTTTCTTATCGGATTTGATTTGTGATTCCGAGCGTGGTTTTTTTTCCCTGTAGCGGGTGGTGGTGGTAGGGGTCTCTTGCCAAGGGCTTAAGTCATCCTTCCGCTCTCTTCCCTGAACTGAAATGAAGTAGTGGGCTGTACTTTCCACACGATTGACATCAGGTTCAGGTATGCCCACAAGCCGTGCGAGTTATTCGTGTATTGCAGGTTGGCTGGTGGTTATGTTGCCCGCATACCGCCTCCCATGGCCGAAACTGGTATTACGACACCTGTCGGGCCGTGGCTAGTAATGCTAATGCTAATTAAGGTAGATATCTCTGCAGCACTATAACTTGACATTTTTTTAATGACATCATCGCCCTTATTTCTTCTCATTCTTTTGATGCGTGTAGGTCATTTTTTGGATATTTTTACCTCAATTTTTACACATGGCACCTTTAAGCTATTAGGAGAACTTTTTAAAGTTCCTGCATGATCAAAATAGGTATTATGGGTACATTGTTGCTTTTTATTCACTGTGTAATTTGTCATTTCAGTGTAGTATACTATTTAGTATTTATATTTTAGTTTTCGTTACTGCTGTGTGCTTTTGTAATTTTTATTAGTTTTTGAGTTTTTCTATAAAGTTCTATATGGCTTTAATTAATTTCTGTTTCAGGTTTAGCAGTTTTAGTACTTAAACTTATTTCAGTTACCTTGTAGTTTTAAAGGCAACACATTTCAAATTTTCATTAGTTTTTCATTTAATATTTTTACATATTTTATCATTTTTAAAGTATCTTGAAGCTGAATTTAGATTTTTTTTTTTTTTTTTAACTTGCCATCATTGGTATTAGTATTAATTTCCTTGATGAACAATTTTTTTCTTAATTTTCATCAACAACATTTTCTTTTATTATTATTTGTATTTATTTACCAATGAAAATGAGACCATAACAGAATCAACACTCATTTTGAGTGACAAAAACTATGACAAAAATACATTGACATTTTCGTCAATTAATAAACATGGGACTAAAATGTTAGGTAGGGACAATTTGGGAAGTGATCCAGTCCTTTAGTCCAACTAGATTAAAACTAAATCAATTCAGTTGACTAAAATTTTACTAAAACTAAACAGCATTTTCATAAAAAAATGATGACTGAAACTAAATCAAAATTTGCAGTCAAAATGAACACTGGTATATTTGTATGCTTTGTAATTTCTTTGACTGGATTGACAGTGTTACTTTAGTATTATTTATATAATTATAAATAAAATATAATTATAAATAAATATATTATAGGATGTATAAATATATTGAATTAGCATTTAGCTCTGTCTTTTCAGTTTTTTTAATTTATTTTATTTTTAGTAATTTTATGTGCTTGTCTTTTTGTGTTTCTATAGCTTTCATTTATTTTTATTTCAGTTTTAGCAGAGTTTATTACATCCACTTGAGTATATTAAATATAATCTTTATTTACATAAACATAAAAAAATTATACTATACTACTTTATAAATTCTATACTAAGAAATTCCATTTAATCTAATATTTTATGTTGGCCTTTATTAAAAAAAGTTTTTGCATTAAGCTATTTTTAATACTTTTAGTTATCCATAACAACACTGATGGACACTGGTGTTCTTTATGGCCTTCTGCTCTGTGATCTCTCAGCGTACGAACTGCAGAGGTGTCCGGATCCGCGGCCCTTTCGGAACGGGGTGGTGATTGGCAGTGATTTTGGAGTGGGCATGACCATCTCGTTCCAGTGTCTGCCGGGGTACACCCTGCTGGGCGAAGCGTCGCTCACGTGTCTGCATGGCATCAGCCGCAACTGGAACCACCCTGTGCCTCGCTGTGAAGGTACAGAGCCCATACAGAAAACCAGCTTTTAATTAAACTGTCATGTTTTGTAGATTCTATGAGATGTTCAGGGGAAAATTTGGACCATATATGGAGACAAGACTTTAGCGGTGAACTTAAAGCGTATCACCTTTTTGTCACTGCATTATTGCTTGTTGCAGCTCTATGTAAGGCATTGCAATTCTCCATAAAATTGCTGATTGTGTTTTGATTTTATATGTCCTCCGTCAGCACTTTGCGGTGGTAATATCACGGCCCTCAATGGGACCATCTACTCTCCGGGCCACCCGGCTGACTACCCCAATCTTAAAGACTGCATATGGAGCATCCGAGTACCTCCAGGCAACGGCATCCACATCAACTTCACCGTGCTCAACACAGAGCCCATCTATGACTACATCACCATCTGGTAGGACTTCTGCGAGCGTTTTATAAGAACTTCTCACCTAAAGACTTGCATCTGGTGTCATATAACAACACCAGTGCTATGCTCACAAAATAACATTGGCTTTAGGAAATAGATTGACAAAAATGTTTATATTTATTCATTATTACTATTATTATTATTATTATTTTTTACTGATGCCAATTATTTTTGTTTCAGAGACTAATCATCAACATGCATTAACTATTTTAATCAAATTCCTAATTGCTTTTCTTGATAGATAGATAGATTCTGTAACAATGAAAATAATTTAGACTAAAACCATTAGACTGAAAAAAAACTGCACAATTTCTTTCTTTTTCTTTCTTTCTTTCTTTCTTTCTTTCTTTCTTTCTTTCTTTCTTTCTTTCTTTCTTTCTTTCTTTCTTTCTAAATTCTTAAATGTTTACATTTTAAATGAATAATTATAGTAACCCTTTATTGATTGATTCACTGATTGTTTTTAAATATCCAGTGATTAACAATATTTTATATGTACTACATTTTTGATAACTAATAATAATAATAATTATTATTATTATTAATAATAATATTATTATTATTGTGTAAAAGTATTAATTATAATAATAATAATAGTAATGATAATAATAGTTACTTTCCAATGTAATTATTAACCATTACATAATAATAATAATAATAATGGAACTTGTTGGACAAAACCAAGATAAAAAATAAACTTGCACAGTGTTATATAATAATATAGTGTTATTATAATTAGTAGTGATAGTAGTAGTAGTTGTAATATTATTGCAAGTTTATTTTCATCTTTGTTTTGGATGAAGTCAAATCGATGATCTGCCTATTTCTAGTTTTGGATTTATCAAAATGATTTGTCAAGCACTCCACCAGGGAGTTTGTCCTTGTCCATGAAAAATGCATTTGTGCTAACTGCTAAGCTGAGGCTTCCGTAACACTTTATTTTAGTTTTCTATCTGTTTAGTTTCACACATTTCTCTTGTGCTTTTCCAACTTCCATATATTTCCTCCTTCACTGAACATTAATGCTGAAGTGCCAAGCGGCTGGTCTGAAAGCAAAATGTAGAAGCTTATGTTCACGTCATGGACAATTAGATTTTTCTTGCTTTTCTGAAATGTAACCGATTGATGTACTTTGTATAAGTCATTCCCCACTCATTCAAAAATCATAAACACAATAATGTATGACCTCCCACGTTTTACATATCAATGCATATTCAAAGCTCAATGCAATTGTTACTCATTTGTCATGCAAAGTAATTTACATACAGAGGTCTTCAAGGTACTATAGCAAAACCAGCCTGTTTAATATCCAGGGTCAGAGCAAGGGAGCTAAATTTGTTGAGTAAGATTAAATTTGGTGCAAGGAGGACACATATGCACATATACAAAACGTTCATCAAAATCGTCTTCAAACAGTTTCTCTGTCATAACAGTAGATCATCTGAAAGTGAAAACTGACCATAGAAGATGAGTTTATGCCAGAGATGCCAAAATGTGTCCCATATATATATATATACAAACTGTATTATAAACAATATAAGTGAATTTAATTCAAATAATCTAAATGTTTAAAAAATGAAATTATTTAATTCTACAGTTTTAACAAATTTTTAATTTTGACAAATTGAAACCATTAGACAATTGCCATGTTGAAATAATATGCTTTATTTATTTTGTAACGTGTGTGTGTGTATATGTATATATGTGTATGTGTAAATATATATATATATATATATACATACACATAAATATATATATACATATATACATACATATAAATAAATATATATACATATATATATATATATATATATATATATATATATATATATATATATATATATATATATATACACAAACACACACGTTACAAAATAAATAAAGCATATTATTTCAACATGGCAATTGTCTAATGGTTTCAATTTGTTAAAATTACAAATTTGTTAAAACTGTAGAATTATATGTATATGTGTATATATATATATATATATATATATATATATATATATATATATATATATATATATATATATATATATATATATATATATATATATATATATATATATATATACATGCATACATACATACATATACATATATATATATATATATATATATATATATATATGTGTGTGTGTGTGTCTGTGTGTGTATATATATATATATATATATATATATATATATATATATATATATATATATATATATTAGGGGTGTAACGGTTCACAAAATTCACGGTTCGGTTCGATACAATACACTGGTGTCACGGTTCGGTTCGGTACGGTTCGGTACGTTTTAGATACAGCAAAAAGAAAAAATTGGTAGATAAATTTCCTTGATTTTTAAAAAATGTTTTATTTATTAAAACTAACAAAGTATTTTTTACATTGAACAATGATGGAGCTATTCTTTACCCATCTTCTATGGTGTTTTCTTAGCAGCATACTGTATAAAACAAAAACAGCTCCTTATAAAAAAAAAAAATGAAAATGTTATATTATTGTAGTAGTTATGAACAAATACAGATGTAACTTTTTATATGGAACTCTATAACTCTTTATATTGAGTGTGTTTTTACTCAATTGGTTCTCTATAGGGCTTATGTTTTTTGGAACAAAGCAGGAATTACGGTCTGTCTGAAATGGGCTCATGAAGGAATATTGTAACGGGGCTCAATTACAATAAGCATGTTCTTAAAACCTACGTTTTCCACTACAGAGTGTAACGCTATAATGGTGGTGGTAGAATCAATGGTAAATAGTAAGGTCTCATATCCGCGGCTATAACGTAAATGTAGCCTACCAAACGCCGTGGTGATGTCTTTTGCCCTGTTTGAATCCGTTGGAAATGTCTGTCTAAATGCTGCGGGGATAGTTTGTTGCATGTATGGTTCTCCTTTTTTCCGTCTTTTCCCAGATACTGACACACTAAGGTGATGTCGGCGTAAATGAGTTGACATGTTTCAAGTATTCCCGCTGGTGTTTTTTTTTTTTTTTTGTATTCCCGCTGGTGTACCCTAGATGAGACATATCATTGATTTTTTTTATCCACCACTCTCTTGCCATCACCATTATAGCTTACGGGGGATCCAAAGTGCACCCAAACACCAGACCTGTTGGTTATTGGAGGATCTTCTATTTCTGGTCTGTTAAACACATTGGCCATTTTGCAACGAGCCTTCAGCGCGTACTGAGTGAGCGAGCGCCTGACTGAGTAGCCTAACATAAACATATAAGTTGGTGTTTTTTTCTTCTTCGGGGGTGTCAGGGGCATTGCCTGTTACGTCTTTTGGGTTATTGGGCTACCTTGTTGAACGCATATCATTATATTTCACAATTTTTTTTTATTTTCCAAATATAATTAATTAGTCCAACGAACCGTTCGGTCCATAATGCGTACCGAACCGAAAGCCTCGTACCGAACGGTTCAATACGAATACGCGTATCGTTACACCCCTAATATCTATATATATATATATATATATATATATATATATATATATATATATATATGTATGTATATATATGTATATATATATATGTATGTATATATATGTATATATATATATGTATGTATATATGTATATATGTATATATATATAATTTTCATCTTTGAAAATGCTTGGATATACTTGGGTGTAATGCAACATTTAGTTTTGGCCCACAACCCTCAAATCAAGTTTTTGGCACTTTGTATTAAAAAAAGTCTGGGCACCTGTGGTTAATTACTGTATCTCAACTCAGTTTAATGGTGATGTTGATGTTGCAAAAATCATCAAATATGATTCATTAAATTAAACTGATTCAGCTCTAAAGCTGCTCTTTATAAGACATTATCTATAGAGTCATTAACCACCTCAATTTAGTTCAAGTTTTGTTCTGTTTCGATTAGTATCAGTGTTGTCAAATACTGAAAATTGCTGCAAGTGATCATAACGAATGCACATTCATTATCTAGCAAAAGTATTTTGCATAACCTTAATAGAAACAGTTTTTTGCACAAACTAAATGAGACGTTATTATGAACAACGTTATATAAAAGATTTCTGTAAATAATGCTGTAACAGATTTTTAACTTGAGAAGCAAGCTCATTTTGATTGCTTTGAATTGACTGTATAAGTCACCATTCAGCCTGTTTATTCAGAAGAGACGTCTGATGTCCTGGTTTCATAAACATGCTTTATAAGATCCCGACACGCACCCGCCAGACGTGGGAGAGCGATTTGTGGAGAGTATTATATCAGCAAACAGAAGAAGTCAAAGAAGGTTTTTAATGTGTCATATCTGGGCTTGAACAGATCTACTGTCTCCCTTAGGGACGGCCCTGACCAAACATCCCCACAGATTGGTCAATTCAGTGGCAGCTCGCCTCAGGAGGCCGTTTCCAGCACGTCCAATCGCATCCTGCTCAAGTTCCACAGCGACTTCAGCACCAGCGGATTCTTCCTTATGCGTTACCATGGTGAGCAGAATCTTGCGCAGTTTTGCTTCCTCTTTCACGACGGCTTAGTTCGCTTATAGTTGTTTATTGTCAGCTTGATTATCCAGGCTTATTCCCTCACGCCCACAGAACGTGTTACTTATGCCGTACGTACGCTGAGGCGAGCCATGAACGTACATACATTCAACCCAAACTGTGGCATGAAATTGCATTAGGAACCTTCTGGATTGTGTGCTTTCGAATGCCTGTTTAGCATGTCACGTTGCTGCTTTCTGGCCCCTTGTTTTTTGTTTTACTGCAAGGGCTAGAAATTGCATTACTTGTTTCTTTGGAAAATGGCTTCGATTATTGCAGCTGGCACATTCCGATGGCGCTGTAATGTGTTTGGAAACTTCCATCATCCGTAATAACAGCCATTTCTGAATGAGCAGGTGTGGAAACATATGCATTCGGCTTCTAAGGCAGCATCCTAGCTGTTATGGAACCTCATAAGTGATGATTTGATATGCTCTATATAGTGTGCATCATACAAAACAGATGCGCTCTTCGTATGGAGACTGAAAAAAATGTATTCGCATTTAGCATCCAACACAATACTCGAGCATAAAATTGCATTGGTTTTAATTAGTAATGGCTTCAGTGTTTACAGTCCTTTTTGGTTTCAATTGAATCACAAGTATGTTTTTGATGTAAATACCTCCCGACTTATCCACAATCTTGAATTTATTTCACTTTTTACCAAAGATACATGCAATGCTGCTTTAAAATGTTTCCAGTTGCAATAATCTTTGTGTATGATGCTTTGTTATTCGACCTATGTAAGCGGATCACTAGGTCATGGAATAGCTTTTAACAGTGGAAATAGCATCTAAACACAACGGATGACCTTTGAACCCCATCGGTTTTCTCTAATCTATTTTGCAATTGTGATGGGAGACCGTTATTTAATTAAGGACGCTAATATCTGCGTTAGTATATTTTCTGCTGATGCTTTTGTAGTTCACCAATAAACCGATACAGCATAAGGAAGTTATGTCAAATTCTGCAAAGCACAAAGCTGATTAGAATTTTAAAAGTGAATAAAACTAGATAGTCATGGTCCCAGAGCTGCCAAAATGCCCATTCTCCATTTTAAAATGGCTTTAATGTGTTAGCATAGTAAGAGCTGAGTCTCTCAGTGTTCTGAGTGTTTCTGAGTGTTCCTGTGTTTCCCCAATGATGAATTCTAAATGAAATGTGTTTTTGTTTGTTGGTGTTGGCTTTGGACAATATAGAGGTCATTTAGCCCTTCGGTAGCTGGTGAATCTTTATGATTTTATGATACTGAGAGGGTTTGCTGCATCTTACCTATATATATATATATATATATATATATATATATATTTATATATATAAAGCTGCTAATTAAATTTTTACATATAAATAATATCACAATAAAATAATATATTTATTATTATTATTATTATTATTATTATTATTATTATTATTATTATTATTAACCTCTGAACTGGGACTATAAATGTATTAATCTTCGTTTTATTCTGTGTTATATCCTGTGTTGGCAGGTTGGATAAACAAGTATCATTTATTTATTTTTTCTTAAGAAAATGTAAAAATATATTTTCCATTCTGCCATTTAAATAATATTATATGTATATAACAAATAAAAACAATAGACAAAGATAGAAACTACACTGTAAAAATAATTCTGTGAAATTTACAGTAACTTGCTGGCAGCAATTAGCTAGTAAGTTGCTGTAGTTCATTTTACAGTATGCTTACTGTAAACTTAATTGCAGTAACTTTAAAAATACTGTAAACTTTTTACAGTAATAATCACAGTACTGTGTTTCATCGCCTCATATATTTTACTACTGTAATAAGGATTACAGCATTTTGTGCACTGTAAAATGAAGACATTTATTTATAACTTTTCACACTTTTAATTTCTAAATTCATAAAATAAAAATAGCATAGCAAAAAAAAAATCTTCAATAGGTAAACATTTTTCTGTTAACATTTCATTTCGTTTTGTATACAACAACACTTTTCTGAACATACAAATCAATCCTGGTCAAATGTATTAAAATGTTCGGTTAAAATGAGAATGTATAAAAGGCAAATTAAATTATTTAAAAACAGCAGGATTTCAAACAGTAGAATTTGGTCCCTGAATGTTGTTTTTCTCCCAGAACTGTATTTTTCTTCAGAAACGGGCCTGAATTAGTCAATTTCCTGGGCTGGAGTCTTCTACCCTGCAGTGGAAGAAATTAATTATTAATGGAAAGGTTTATAAGCAAGACAGATGGGTTGATGACAATATATAAAAGTTTGATTGGATCATTTAATTTAGCCAATTAACGTGTAATACAACATGTAATACAATGTCCACTTCTCTATAAACCAAAACTCTTACTTAAAACACACATATTAGGGCCTGGAGAGAAAAATCGATTCACCTAGCTATTGCATAGATTCTAAAATCGTTTTATTAATATTTTTTTTACAGAATCTAAAATTTATGTCCTTGCTTGTAGATGAGGTTGACAGAAGTTAGCCACTTTCGTTCCAAGAGAGGATGAAATGTGTTGTTATCTATGAGTATTAAAGTGTCGTAACATCCAGAGTGGACATGTAGAAGAGACATGAGACTGAACACACTGAAAAGTCTTTCCCTGCTTAGATGCTGAGAGAGAGATTAGACAAGAGAGCTGCACGATTCATCAAAGACTGTGATCTCGGTCATCGCGACCTTTCAATTTGTCTGTCTACTAAACTTTGACAAAATCATATCGCAACATTCATAGACGTTAGTCATGAAACAGCTTCACAAATGGTCTTTTAAATAAATATTTTAAGTTTTGATATTTTATATGCTCATTACAGTGAGCACAATAATGGAAGTGTGAAGAGTAGAGATGGGAATTTTGAGTAATTTAGAAGTCAAGTACTCTAAAAACCAAGTACTTTATTTGCATGGTGAGTTAAAATAAAAGTTTGATGTTTAAAAATTACACAACAGTCCATATAAACCCAAATAAACACTTTGAGAAGTATTTTACTAATCAGGTACTCAAAGAATGAGTACTCAAATATTTGTTCCCATTCCTAGTCAAAAATATATCAACAACAAATAAGTGCTTACCTCTGGTTAAATATATAGTATGATGCAAAAAGCACAGCCAGAGCAGAAGTGAATTCGGAACGGTCACTCAGTTGGATTTGGTTGGAGATCTCTGCCCTCGATGGAAAGCATCCACCTATTTGCCCCCAGAATGGACTCTCCTAAAAAAATTAAGTTGAGATTGCACAGCATTCAATCTGATATGGTTTACTGTTTGGCAAAAAAACTTTGCTACACAGTTCACTTTCATAACATCCTCTAATGCACAGCCAGGTAGTGAGCCTGCACATGTATGCACATGTATGCACTGTGCAGAATTTGTGCACTTCATTTAGAAAAATCTGGGTGTCTGTAAAGTCCTGATCATATAACAGAATACTGGAGACATGGATTACACATGATGAGTAAGTGTGACCTTTTAAAATGAAGTTTTGAAAGCATATTGCCTTTATACATGCATTGACCTTATTTTTTCTATTGGATCAGTGACAACTAGAGATTTTTGGAATCTAAGTGCAAAATGACGTAAAACCTTGTTCACACACAGTGAATCGATACAAATATACTTAATATACATATATACTTAAAATTGGGATCTATTGTGTATGTGTAGTGCTGGGATCTTACCGAGCATGATGAGTCTTAAGAGTGCTTGGCAGGGAAATCTGGGCCTCAACGTCTGCTTGGGTGGAAGTTTCCTGTAACACAAAATATACAGAAAAAACACTTTTAGAAATCACAAGTACAATATTCATAAGAGAAAGTGTGTGGCAATACACACTTTTGAGATCTAACGTTAGCTGGTTTAGGTTTTGAATATCGGTACATATGTGTTTGCAACGCACAAAATGTCTTAATGTTTGCACGTTTTATGTGCACTTTCTAGGGATTGTGTCTGAAGAGAAACAACATTGTTTGCATTTGAAAAACATTGTATACATGCTAATTCATGTAATTTATGTACCTGGATTGATTGTTAAGGCCTCTTTGCTGCAAGAAATGAACCAAATGGTAAATAAAAATACGAGTAAGATCTCGAAAAATCTTAATACAGTGCGAGTATATAATTATGCTTCCACGTATCATGAATAAAACTCTCGAATGAATAAAACTCTCGAATCGGCCCGCTTAAATGTCTGATTCTTCAGGCGCCAACGTTAGCAAGCAAAAAAATAAAATAAAAAAAAATACGAGTGAGATTATTCAAATGGCTACCGTGTCAGCACAGACATCAAATACACAATTTCAAATTAATGTTATTGAACAATACTAAACGTTACTCTTTAATCAAACTGAAGACGTTATAAATGTACGTTAATGTTGCCAGAGAAGATAAATCTTTATACAGTATATGCTTCCACATGTCGGGAATGACACTTCAAATTAGACTATCAACAATCTCGTTTCTGCGGTTTGACTTGCGATGAAGTTCAGAAAAATGATGAACCTATGAAAAATGTCTAAAGTCTTACCTCTAACTGCGTTTTCTGTCGAGTCTGGACTCTGGAGTTGGCTGGCTTGGCTTCACTGCTTCACGCGCACGCACGCGGTGTCGGCGGAGACAGTTGACATTATCTGGCCAGAGAAAAATCTGGCTAGTGCACCAACAGACACATCAATTAATTCCAATTAAATTTTTATTCAACAATGCTATCCTTCTCTAAACTTATGACGTTATCGAATGGTGCCAGATTAGAAAATCGATCAAAATTATGCACAATTTTTTTTTTTTGGTAATAAAATGAACACAAGACACGAGTTTACTAGGAAGTGTCCCGCTATTTTACCTCTCTCTCTCTCAGTGCACTCTTGAACAAAATAATAATAAATAATGAATTAGTTGAACAAATAGTTAACTTGACTAGAGTAAACTGTGGAAATAAATCAGCAAAGTTACCTTTCTGAAGTTAAAATTCCAGTGAAAGTGTGGAATCTAGCTTTTCAGCTTTCCATGGCTGGAAAAAATTGTGATTGCTGTATTGTGATTCACAGAAAAAATATTTTTACTGTAGAATTTTCCCGCCATTTAAAATTGACCATGATGCTTTGCAGATCTACAGTAACATGGTGTATACAGGTTTTACAGTAAGCATTTGCCCGTTTTACAGTAATAATGCTGTGAAAACTACAGAAATTTGTTACAGTGTAAGTAAACAAAGTGCTTGAGGTATTTCAGGTATTAACAGCAGTGTTAAACTGTAAATAGACAAGCTCATTAAAAATGATTATAATTGTTTTGTGTGAGATAGATAGATAGATAGATAGATAGATAGATAGATAGATAGATAGATAGATAGATAGATATACCATAGATAGTGTTTACCATTATTAATTACAGGAAATTATTATATTTATTAGCAAATTATTTAAAATTATTACATAAATATACACAGTACACACATATGTTATGTAAATAAAAACATTTATTTTGAATGTGATTAATAATTTGACTGCACTAATTAATAAATATATAAATCTAAATATATTGTTATTATTATTATTATTATTATCACCTTAACTATGTATCATTCTTCAAGATTATAAACCGATTGCATATATCCATGCAATATTTTTTTCCATGCTGTCATTTTACATATATTTTATATATAGTATTTGCCAGTAATAATTACTGCAGATGACTACAGCTAAAAATGAATAATTTTAATATCATAAAACTTATTTTTATAATTTTTTAATAATTCATAAATGCACACAGCATTTGAAGACACAGCAAAATGAAGTTTGCATAAACTAATATGTAACATTTGTGAATTATATGTCTTAGTGAGAGTGGACTACATAATGTACTGCTCAACATATTAAGTCTTCAAATGATGTTACATCACAATAGTGACTATTATCATAATAATCCAGTAATAGAAGGTTCTTAATGCATATGATCCTCTTTTAGAAACTCTTGCAATTAGACATTGTTATAATTGTAAGGCATAATCAGTGTTGGCAAGGCAGATGCTATGACCCTTGATTATGATTCATACTTTGCAGTGCCTGTGCGTAATTGTGTTGTACGTTTAGAAAAACTTGGTTGACAGGTGTGATGATATAAGATGTAAGTGTGTGGGTAGTATTCAAAGCGTTATCACTTAACCAGCAGCTAAACATCACGTTTATCACTCATCTCGTTCCCTTCGCAGCTTACCAACTTCGTGTCTGTCAACCTCCCCCACGTGTCGCCAACGCAGAGATCCTGGCTGAAGATGATGAATTTGAAATTGGTAAGACTGCAGAACATTTGATGATCCTCTATTTGCATAGATTTATCACGCATCGTGACGCTCCCAAGGTGCCAACCTTCGCAATGCAGAGTTTCTTATTTAATGTGAAAGAAAATGCCCCTTTCTGTGGGGAAAATAACACCCGACGCTCTGCATTTGTCATCATTACTGTCACAAGCGTGCAAGCGGTCAGGTCTTAATTAGCTAATGTGTTGTTGAGCGCTAGTTGTAGTGGAAAGGCAAAGATCTGGGTGTGTAATTACTCAACAGGAGACATCATCAGGTACCGCTGCCTGCCGGGCTTCATGCTGCTCGGGAGCGAGATCTTGACCTGTAGGTTGGGCGAGCGACTGCAGATGGATGGTCCTCCTCCGGTCTGCCAAGGTTAGTTTGGCAGCACATCCAGCACGCCCTCTCATTTGTGTCCGTGCTCTTCCTGTTTTTATGTCTCACGTCGTTAGCTCTGCCACTAGTTGTTAGGCTCTTTTGGAATTCCAGATGAAACAAAGCACAGTACACCATTGTGAGTCATTGTGTTTAAAACTTAATATCAAACAGCACAATTCCTGATGTCTTGAAGTAACACTCAAAACTGTGAGTGCCTGTATTTATGATCGCCCACATTTACATGTAAAAATAATGATTATGTGTCATTCAGAATGTTTTTCAGGTTCAGTCAAGTTCAATATGAATCAAGGTAACAAACAGGGTGCAGACTTGAAATTTGAATGTTAACATATATTGAAATTCAATACATTGATGCTATTGTTAACTAGAAGACAAGTATAAAATAAATTTGACATACTGATATTTTCCCCCTATTTCATAATAGTATCTGTCTTTCAAAATGAAAGAAAATTAAGTTGGTTATTATGTTTAAAATTAATAGATTATATGGCAAAATTTTAATTTGCAGTTCAACTGAACGCAACTGAAATTCAAATGCATTGATGTTATTATTAACTAGAAAGAGAAAAATTTGAATGCTTTCCATTCTGCCATTTTCCCCAAATTTTTCATTAGTATTCACCATCAATAATTTCAGCAAATTATAACAGCTATTTGCAAATTAATGTATTCATTATATTTAAAATGAATTGTTTTTATAGCAAAAATGTAATTGGATTAGCGAACATGGTGCAGATTTGCAGTACTAATTTGAAAATACATTGAAGTAATTGAAATCCAAATATATTGATGTCATTTTTAGCTAAAAAGAGTATTTAAAGTATTTAAAAAATCCATTCTGCCCTGTATCATTTTATATAAGTATTTACTAGGGGTGTAATGATTCATTCGTTTTATCAATGCATCGTTTACAAACCCTGACGATGCAATGCATCGATGTCGAAACATGATTTTTGAATCGTGAATCACGATCTCAGACAGTAATCGATTTAAAATGCTAAGAATTCAATGAATCGCGATTTAGCGATTCAGTGCTTTAAAAATATATACACATTAAATTACTACAAGCACAAATTAATGGAGACTTTGAACAGTGTTCGTGCCTCGCATCTCTCCTTCACGTGCTCCACCGTTTACTGCCCGAGACTGCCACAGGATTGCCCTCGCGTGCCGTTCGACTCTGACACAACTAATGTGTGATCTCTACTTAGTACTTGTAGCCAGTAATGCTAAAGTGAAGTAGTTTTAGTTTTCTGTAGTTTTTCAATGGCTCTCAGCATCTTACCGACGACATTACCTGAGCAGTCGAAAGTCTAGAAGAGTGTCTAAATCATACGCACAGTTCCATTGAATGATAAATGTGTTTTAACAATGTTAATGTTTTAACAGTGTTTAACATTAGCTGCCACTAATGTTAAAATGAAACCGAATGTACGAAGAAAACTGTTAAAATAACCACAGCATTAACAACAACCTTGAAATAAGAGCTTGAGATTTATCTGATAATCAGATGCATGAAAGTAGCGTTCGTTGCTTTAGCAAACAGACATCGGGCGCATTTTCTCTCAGAATCATCATTTGTAGATGGAGAGGAAACGTTAAATACTATAATATTTTATTTTATGAAAATGTGATTAAGACGTTTTCGCACTGAAAGAGAAATGATCTCCCACTTATAGACGTGCCAGACTAATCTGAATAAAAAGCAGAATGAACTAAAACAATAAACGCAATAAATAAATACATTTTATAAATGATGCTTATTAACATATTTATACAGTACAGAAACTATAAAGTTTATTTTCTACTTTATTCTGTGCAGAAAATTGAAATAATTGTTTGTAGTATATAAAGCAATCATAAAATTGCCATTAGGAAAAAATATATAGATTACAAATGATTGATTATAGTCCAGCAGTGTATTTAATTTTGGTATAGCAAATTCAAATTAATAGATAAGAAAATAATTCCTTATGAATAATTATAATTATAATTATACATACATAGAAATGTCGAATGCAATAATTTTGTCACTTCTGAAATGATAGCTATGCCCCTAGTGTTACAAAATGTTAAACTATACATAATATTTTAAAGCTCTTTTTTTTTTAAAATCTTGGCTTACATACATTTTAACGTATGCCATGTCATAGCATCATTAAACTATCATCCAACAATGGATAAAAGTTTTTTTTCTTACCTATGGTTCTAATTACCATAAAGGCTGCTGTGTAATTTGAATTGTATCGAAATGCTGTCTGCCCAAAGAGTCACAGCTCAAGTATTTACCATAATTTTAATGTTATTATTACAGCTGAAATTCATTAAAAAGCATTAAAATTCTATTAATAATTATGCTATTAATAATTCTATTAATAATTAATAGTCAATTATTACATTTTTGGTATATCAATTAAAATGAATTTAAAATGAATGATTTTAATATTACAGCAGAACATAAGTTGAGATAGTAAACACTGTGCAGACTCGCAATTAAATGTTAATATGCATTCAAATTAATATGCATCGTGATCATTTTTTAACTAGAAAGTAAAAAAAATACTGTAAGTTTAAAAATCTGTTTTTAAAAAATATGTACACGTTTTCATATATTTAATCATATTTTAAAAAGAGTGGTCGGTGCGAAAGGACTTCCAGTTTTTCAGAATGCATCGCCTGTGTTGAACTTCTATGAATTGCAATTCAGTGGCCAATTCAAATCATCCTGGTTCTCTAAAGAGAAGCACCATGTTTTTATTTTAGATTCTTAACCAGCTTTGTATTTCAGTGCCATTGTGTTAAGTAGCTCTGCACATTGTTTTAAAATTATACTCGACATTCTGATTGACTATGATTGAGTCATGTCACATTTTACTTTTAGTGAAAAAAGGCAAATTACTGCAAATCACAAGAAACTTGTCATGTTTAGCAAAAGTTAATGATGAGGCAAGAAACTTTGATTATAAGTTTGACATGATAAGTGCTCTTCGGGGGAAAAATGAAATAAAATGATGAAGTGAAAAATGGTCTCTTTAGGGAGTTGCATAAGCATAGAACATGGTGACAATGTCATGCAAGTTTGTTCTATATGTGCAGTTTATTTTGTCAGATGGTGTTTTTGCCAGCATGGCTCATTTGAAAAACATGCCTACCTGCATTTTTGCTAAATGTAAAAACATTCCAGTACAATTAGCAATTTACAACTAATATCAACATTTGTAGTTATAAAACAACTATTTTCATTCCTTAGTCACACAAATTATGATTACGGGGCCAGATTATCAATCAATAAAGATTTTTCTTTTCCACAGTTCCTTTCCCAATACTATGTAATGACCTCAAAACATGTTTGAAATAATTATTAATATGTAAACTAATGCATTTTGATGTTTGCATCACATAACCAGCTCCATATGTGGCTTTTCTGATGTAGTAAACTTGCTCGGAAGCTCGCTTAGTATAAGAATTGTGAAACACCATAAAATAGAATAAGAAAATGCCACGTTTGCTTGAGCTTTATTTATGCTAACACTTTTGATTAGGCTTAGGGTCAGGTGTAGTGTAGGTGGTATGATATTTTCAAATGCATTAATATTTTAGCGTCACACGCTTTACATTTCTGCCGTGATATGTGCAAAAATAAATGTTCAATTAAAAGTTGCCTGTCAAACATCAATCTGTTCCTGATAAAACTTAACTCTTTTTTTAGTGCCATTCAATGGAAATTTCACATTTAGTGTCACGAAACATTCGGGAAGCAACATACTGTGATATAATTTTGCAGAAATGTAACTAGAGACGCGTTTTTCCATTGAGCCTGGGTTGGTTTTTGCATTATTTAACACATGGTCATTTGGATACTACTTAGTGCAATGTCCTGACAACGAAGTCCTGTTCGACTCGACGGGTGTAATCCTGAGTCCAGGTTATCCTGACAGCTACCCCAACCTTCAGATGTGCTCCTGGATGATCAATGTGGAGAAGGGCTACAACATCACACTGCATTTTGAACTCTTCCAGACGGAGAAAGAGTTTGATATTCTGGAGATCTTTGATGGTGGGTTTGAATTATTCCTCATATTCAGGCATCATCTGACAGCCCGTGCAACTGTGTCCCTGAATATTACAGTCATTATTCTCTGGCCTGTCGTAACTCTGATGCTTTTCTTGAAAATTTGAAATGAAATTTGGAGCCTTGGGAATGTGTTTGAGAAATAACAGAGTTGCTCTTTTAGACCCATGACCATTACGAGAGAAATATTTCCTATCCCCCTAAAAAAAACTCATTTAGAACCAGCAGACATGCAAAATGCTGGAAAGATTCAAGTATTTCTTGATAACGTGGCAATGGCAAAGACAATTCGAAATACATTCAGAGTGTTATTAGCGCTAATTACTTAAGTGCTTGCAATCAGCAAATTGCCCTATTACTCATCATTGATTGGATGCTCATTAATGCCCATGGCATTTGCAGAGCCCCAGTGGAATAGGAAGTTAGAGGCAATACCAATTTCCTTCTCTCAGGCCAGATTTTGTGTTCATGTTTTGCAGCAAAGCAATTTTTGGAGCCCTTTCCCTAGTGTCTAAAACTAAATCGTCTGAATCCCATCGGATGGACATTTCCACATGATGGATTTATTCTGAGAAATCTTCTTTGCTCATTGCCACATATGGAAACTAATTGTTAAAGGAATAGGTCACCTAAAAATGAAAATTTGCTGAGAATGTACTCCCTCAGGCCGTCCAAGGTTGATGGGTTTGTTTCTTCATTGTAACAGATTTGGAGAAATTCAGCATTTCATCACTTGCTCTGCAGTCAATGGGTGCCGTCAGAATGTGAATCCAAACATCTGATAAAAACATCACTATAATCCATAAGTAATCGACACCACTCAAGTCCATCAATAGCCAGAAGCGAAAGTTTAAAGTTAAAATGCCCTAATGATGATTTTTTCTTCTAAATGCACAGCTTTTCACTTCACATAATGCTAATTGATGGACTGGAGTCATGTGGATTATTTGTGGATTATTGTGATGTTTTTATCAGATGTTTGGACTCTCATTCTGACGGCACCCATTCACTGCAGAGCAAGTGATGTAGAAATGCTAAATTTATCTAAATGTGTTCCAATGAAGAACAAGCTCGTCTACATTTTGGGTGGCCTGAAGGTGAGTACATTTTCAATATGTAGTAAACTGTTCCTTTAATTTTTTTTAAATGCTGCATTGATTCTGGTAGAATGTCAAAATCCAACCATCAGCGATGACATAATTCAATTCTGGATTGCATTCGGTCTCTTAAATTTACAGTTTGCAAACTTCTTCAAACTGTCCTTGTACATATCTTTTAGAGCATTTTATTTATTTATTTTTTTTGCTGATTCATTTACATTGGAAATGCAAATGTGTTTTATTTTGTTTTATTTTCTGCAGGACCAAATATTTACAGTCAGAGCCTGGCTGTGTTGAGTGGAGATCAAAGTGTGCCCTTCAACATTACCACCACGGGTCACCAACTGTTTCTCCGCTGGTCATCTGATCACGGCACCAACAAAAAGGGCTTTCGTATCACTTACGTGGGTGAGTATCAAAGTATGTATCCCCGATTGGTAATTCCTTTCAGTTCTATGTGTGTCTCTCGTGACCTTTTGTCTGTCCTGCCCATGACACGTTCGTCCAAGTCTGTGTCCCATCTGTCCACGTGTTTGTGTCCAAATGTTTGTGTATTTGTAACTTTGTTCTGAATTCTGAAGAATATAATCAAATTATTAAATTTCACAGCACATTTTATGTAAGATGTCACATGTTAGGCCTTTTTCACACATCATGCTTTTGCAGAATATAAGGAAAACTGTAAACACCTGTGTGTGTTGAATTCCCACACTAGCCACATATTTTATGTTAATTCTGGGGCAGTGCATAATTAACATGCTCGATGCAAACACCAAGATGCAAATCATATTTCCAAAATGTGCATAAAAATGCACACTTGAGGTAGATATATATGCATACACTGTCACATCAGATAGCTCACGTTAAAAATAGAAAATAACCACATTGCATTACCACATATCAGTATTCTCTTAAAAATACATAAATTGCAATTCAAAACAGATTCAGATCCAGGTTAAATTCAGTATACATGAGGAGAACTGCTTACGTCACCTGGTTTCAGTCTGACATGAATTTATAAATGTAAACAGAAAACGTAAACAAAAAACAATTACAATGCATTACATATCAGTATTTCCTTAAAAAAAGTATTTCAGCTGCAATTATAAACTCAAAATTTTCATGCTAAATTCAGTATACGTAAATGCGGAGGAAAACTGTTCAAATCATGGTTTCAATTAGACCTGAATAGAGCAGAAAGTGCCTGTCACTGCATGTGGGATGTTCATGAAGCACAAAAGTGTGTTTTCAAACATTGGTAAATAGTTCACTCCATTATTTTACTTTATTGCAAAAGATGAAAATGAAATGACTGTGTGGCGCTTCAGTGCTGAAGACACAAGAAGTGTAAAAGAAGCCGCATGATGCTTTTAGATCCTCCCTGGAAACATTCAGAAGTTGTAATTATGATGTGAAAAAATTAAATATAGTAGATGCGTTGTGCAATTTCATATTCCTTTTTCACTGACAGACACAAGTAGTTTTAGTTTTTTTAATGCTAAAGCAACAAAACGAAAAGCAAAAGATGCACACTTGTGCACTCTGTGTTTTTCAGTGTATTTATCCATTCTCATGCTACCACAGAGAATGATGGGAAATGTAGTTTTGCTGCTAATGCCTCATAATGACTCTTATGAATCTTTCTAGAATACCTCAATTCTTTCATTTACATTCCAACAATATGAAAAAAATACAAATACAAATAAATCTGGGCTCAAAGGTTCCCGCTGGTGGTAATTTTTAAATATGATAATTGTAACAGGACTTGAAGGCACAATTAGAGTAAAAGTATCTAGTAAGACTTTATTGTTAATATAATATGTAATTATTATATATATTGATTACAAAGTTTCTCACTGGTAATTCTTAACTTGTAAATATGATAATTGCAACAAGACTTGAAGGCACAATTAGATTAGAATTGTTTAGCACTTTGTTAATTTATTTATTATGTAATGTATACAATTAGGGTACATTGCAGTTGTTTAAAATGTCATGGTTAAACAATAATGTTATTTTAATGTTTATTGTAAAGTGTGTATCTGTGATAATGATGATGCTGATGTGTTGAGTAAATATTGTGTGAGAGTTTAATGATCCATGCTATCATCTGTAGCGATGTACTGCAGCACCCCAGACTCTCCGCAGCACGGTTTTGTGGTCAGCCAGACGGGCGGCCACGTCAACAGCGTTGTCCGCTGGGCCTGTGACCGCGGCTACAGGCTCATCGGGAAAAATATGGCCGTCTGCAGGAGAACTGAGCTCGGTTATCTGACCTGGGACTCATCTGTGCCCGCATGTCAAGGTGTTGTCTTCATTATAATTTTCATTATAATGCATTTCTTTGAGTTGACTGCCAAGGCTAATTTAACTGACAATCACTTGTGCTCAGGTGTTGTTTGATTTAACCTTCACTGGCAAAACACACAGCTCCGTATTCTACTTTTTAACATTTTTGTGCTCCATCAAGGACATTATATTTCATGCATATATAATATAGGCCTATATATAATTGTTGTTTTGTTTTCCTATAACAAATATTAGAACAGCAGAAGTGCTGTCAGGGGAAAAAAGCCCAAAGGGGCATGTTCAATTACCCTCACTCAAATCTAAAATAAACCACCACTTGAAAATAATGACAATAATAAAAAAGAGAGTAAAACACAATAATAAAGGGTAAATGGGTTACTGAGAAAGGATGTGAATTTTGAGCAGATTTTAGCACTATGAAAAAATCAAGGAACAGAAGGTTCAAGATAGCAGGACCTCATCGTTTTATAATTCTAGAAACAGTCCAGGAGGAGAATCGGCTGAAAAAAGAAGATACATTGACATATTTGAAGGCCGTTTTGTTTTAGGTCTTGAATTTGTAGTGTTTGAAACAGTGGGCTGGTGCTTGATAGATGACAAACATCTAGGTGACCTATTTTTCTATGTTTTGTATATTTAGGTAATAAATTCTTTTAAAGACACTAATATTCTGAGCTGTTTTTGCTTTTGTTGACATTCATTAGCGAGTGTCAAGGAAACAACTGCATTAATATCTGAGACGCTTCTTTCCAGATGTGGCAATTGGTGTTCATTATGAATGTTATTGAGATTGAATTGTTGTGAAAAGGCAGGCCGTGTCAGATGCCAGCATCATTGATCAATCGTCTCTTTGTTTTCTGCTAATTAATACGGCTGAATGAGGTTTGCTTTCTGCTTAGGTTTTATTAGCATTAATACGAGCGCTGTTGTTTTGTTGGGTTTATTCGATTAGAATTTGAGCACTCAGTAATTGGACAACGCATTATGTTTCATCGCTGTATTGATTCCACTTTGAGCAAACTCCAGCACCTTTTCTATGTGTTTAATTACACATTTTTGTCATGTTGGTTAATTACACCCTTGTTTGCTTGCACTTGACCATGTTTAGACCTTGATGAAATCAAATACGTTGGCGAGTTATTCCTGCTATGCCAACTTTTAAAATTAATGTGTTCTAGTAATTTAAGTAAGCATTTTTGTAAAAGCATGAATTTTTATCAGTTAGCTTTACCAATAATAACTTGATCATTTAAACAATTTCAAGATAAATGCAAATAAAGAGCTAAAGTGAGGGACTGTCAGTAAGTTTACATGAAGTTTTGAAGTACATTTTCATATTTACCTTCTGAAATGTTAGTTTTCTGTGATTTTATCAAACATGGATGTTTTAGAGTGACACAAACCCACAACATTCAACAAATCCTCTGCTAATATTTATTAATGTTTTTTTACCCTCCAAAATGATACTGCTTCCTGTTACTAAGAAACTGGATTTTACTAAGTTAAGGGATTTTTTTGACACATTGGCAGACCTTAAGAGAGTTGGTTGACTAGTTGATTTTGGTTGTTTTGCACATCCTGGTCTCTGTAGGGAAAGTGTTAATTCAGAGTTCACTCAGAGGGAACTGAATCAATGGAATTGACCTCACCTGCCCTCATCTGCTGGAAAACTAGCCACATAAGGTGTGTGTGCATCAATGCTTTGGTCCAATTACTTGTGAGATTGGCTTTTGTGGATAGGTTAATGAGGAAATTATTTTAACGAACTGCCATTGTAGGAGTATCTGTATTGGAGTTTCTTGGATGGACATTTCTTAACCCTTGTTCTGTGCTGAAAACCTTTAACCTAATTTGGTATTCCTGGTCAAAAATGAATGGCCTTTTGAAAATCGCTTATAAATCTCTTACTATGTTATATTATTACCAATCTCAGATTTAATCTTTTTGTCAACTTGTTTTGTTAAAATTAGCACATTTTTAACATTGATTGTAGGCCTCATTGATCTGAGCTTATGCAACTCAGTTTTTGAGTGAAAAAAACATTATTTGTGGATCGTTTTGGCAATGTTCACAAATAACTGAGCTGTATAAGTTTAAATCAGTGAGGCCTACAATCAATCAGCTCCAAGAAGAAATATAAAACCTGTGCTAATTGAAAGAAGACAAGTTGACAAAAATATTAAATCCAAGATTTGGTGATAATATAGCATATTGTGAAATTTGTAAGCATTTTTTTTTTTTTTGTTGAGGCAACTGGAATAAGAAATACAAATATTATCATGTGTAAACAAAACTCACTAAGTTTGAATCCAATGCAGTAACATTAACCAGCATTTTCAGCAAAAAAATCTCAACATGAGGGTTAATTCTACATATTCCACATTCTACATATATTCTAAAATTCTACATATTATTTCTATTTCTAAACTAGCTTAAATTAACTGTCTAATACTTACTCTCTAATTTTATTATTATTCGTCTTGCTTTTGCATTTATTTGAACAATGGAAGAACTATTATCTTGTGTGCAAGCACACATTCGGCAATCAAACTCTTTCTGATTCTAATATGTGTAGAACTAGGGGTGGACAGAACTGAAGATGGATTGGACAAAAATTGGGAAATAATTCTTATTCTATTCACTGGCCTTGAGAGATCTGTTCTTCAGATTTCGAGTTAACTTTATTATATAAGTCTTGGGGGAAATAACAGGTTATTATACATTCACAATATTTGCATTTGCAGCTTCACCGTCTTTGTTTTTTCTTGTAAATCCATACTTTGGATTTCCGTTTATCCGCAAGGAGTGTAATCCAAGCCATGTATTTCCTCTCTGAAGGCAGCACAGAATATATAACATGACAAGTGCATTTTCAAGCACGTTTAAAGAAATGCGATGCAGTGTTTTGCAGAAGCTCTGAACTGCCAACATAAAGAGAATCCAGTTTGATTTTTTTGGTGGGATAAGTTCTAAATAGAAATTGATTGTTAATTCCCAAATCCTGTATGCTGTTTTTCAAGCAAAACAAAAGGAAAGGTGAACTCATTTCATGTTCTTTGTTGAGGTTTTGATGCATAGTGAGTCTCATCTCATTGTCTTTTCTAGCTGTGTCCTGTGGGCTGCCCGTGGCCCCTGTGCACGGAGGCATGCTGGCCGCTGATTATTCAGCAGGAACACGAGCCACCTACTTCTGCAACGACGGCTTCCGTCTGTCCTCTAAAGAGGTGACCAGCACCATGTGTCAGGCTGACGGCACGTGGAGCAACCACAATAAAATCCCTCGCTGCACAGGTGAGACAGACATCCTGCTTTCCGATCATCAAAACATTTAAGGGTTTAAATGGTTGTATTGAATATGTCTGGTGATTATGTCAGTGCACTATATTAAAGACCCTCATGAAATCAAAATAGAGACTAATCTATATGCTAGTGTTATGAGAATGGCATTATTAATACTAGTGGGAAGCAGTAGAAGAACATAGGTAGTCATGGTTCAAATCATGGTGAACAACAGTGTACACTACTAGCAGAGGTTAGCCAGTTTTTTTTTTTTTTTTTTAAGATATTAATGTTTTTATTCAGCAATTATGCATTAAATTTATCAAAAGCAAAGATATCTGTGATTTTGCAAAATTGCAACAATATTTTGCAATATTATTGTCTTTATTTTTCATCAAGTAAATGCAGCCTTGCTGAGACTCCAAACTTAAGGGGATAGTTCACCGGAAAATGCATAATCATTTGTTCTCCCTCAAGTTTTTCCAAACCTGTATGAATTTCCTTCAGTTGTTAAACACAAAAAATATATTGTACGTGACCTGGGGTGGCACAAATGAAGATAGTTTGAATAATATTTGTAACCAAACAGTTGACCATTGACTTCCATAGTATAGAAAACATTACTGTAGAAGTCAATGGCTACCGTCAACTGTTTGGTTACGAACATTCTTCAAACTATCTTCATTTGTGTTCAGGAAAAGAAAGACACTCAGACAGGTTTGGAACAAATGGAGGGTAAGTAAATGATGACAGAATTTACGCTTTCCCCTTAACGGGTACAGTGCCAAAATGTAAATTGCATTTGTTAGTCTAATACAATCATTTTAACCATGCTGCTGATTTCCTCTCAGTTGTGGTGTGTCCCAGCATCGGCTCCTTCACCCTGGATCATGGCAAATGGAGGATTGTCAATGGCTCTCGTTATGAATATGGCACTAAAGTGGCCTTTACTTGCAACACTGGCTACTACCGGCTCGGCCCCGCCCACATTCACTGTACGTCCAATGGGACGTGGAGTTGGAGGAACGAGCGTCCTCGCTGCAAGAGTGAGTTATGCGCTGCATTTGTTACTCAAACATTAATGCTGTACATACCATGACGCACAATTCCCAGGTCTTGTTAGTCTGGCCGATTTTTAAGGTCAGGACTGGGCAGACAGCAAGACTAATGATTTTGTCAATTGTGTCCTGAAGTGTGAAAGATTAGCAGCTTGTGCGGTGCTTTACTGGATGCACAGAATCCGGGGGGGGGGGGGAATATGCCATGTTTTAATATTAAAACATGGCATAAGTAAAATAATAGTATTATTATTATTTTTTTTTTTTAAGTTTTAAATGAGAATGTTGATTCAGTTAGTTACATGCATTTTGTTTACCATTGGCTGTGACAGCTTGCCGGAAAATGCTACTCATTTAGTTGGTTCATGAGTCTGAGAGCCTTTTTACCCATAATTAGCATAAAACATTTAATTAAACATTTAAAAATATAAAATAAAACATTTTAAAATAAAACATTTCCCATAATTCCCAGTGGCTGCATGAATATTAGAAAATGCATATAGCATCAAGTTTCCATCCACAGTTTTTTTTTTTGGAATTAAATCAAATATGCTGGATGCAAATGTACAGTAAATAATATGTGCTTTTTTTGCAAAGTACACAGACTTGTGTAAAGATTTTGCATGCACCGTTAAATTGCAAGTAATTTATTACATTTAGTGGCTTTTTTAATGGCTTCTGATTCCATTTCCATTATTATTTTTCAGCAGTTTTCCACAATGTGATGTTTTTGTTCTCTTAAACACTTTACCTTAATTGTTTTTATAATATTCTAATTTTATATTAATTAAATTCAAAGCACTTAAATAGAAACAATTACACAAATAGCATACTTTTTTGCACTGTTGTCATGGATTTGTCAGGAAGGAAATATGAAATTGTTGTAAACCTACTTTGTATTTTGCAGTTATGTCTTATAAAATCATAAGTAGTCATTTCCCAGGAGACTTTAAATGGCAACATCAAAATAATGAAACTGTATATTCTCCTCTATAAAGACTGTGTAAAGGAATAGTCCACCCAAATATGAAATTTACTGAAAATGAACTCATCTTCACGTCTTCCATGAGTTTGTTTCTTCACTGGAGCAGATTTGGAGAAATTTACATCACACACTCACCAATGGATCCATTGCAGTGAATGGGTCGGAATGAGAGTCCAAACAGCTGATAAAAACATCACAACAATCCACTCCACACCACAGGACTTGCGTTTTACCCAAATGCAATGGTTTGAAGTTAAAATGCCTTAATGATGTATTTGTTTCTTGCAAACACTGTTTTTTACTTCATAAGACATAACTGAAGGACTGGAGTGGTGTGGATTACTTGTGGATTATTGTGATGTTTTTATCAGCTGTTTGGTCTATTAGTGAGCAAGTGATGTACTTTAATTCTTAATTTCTCCAAATCTGTTCTGATGAAGATGAGAAACAAACACATCTACGTTTTGGAGGGCCTGAATGCGAGTACATTCCCAGCCTATTTAAATTTGTGGATGAACCATTCCTTTAACATGCAATAAAAAAAAAAACAGCTGAATGAGCTACAGTAGGAATGCTGAGTAAATCCAGTTGTTTTGTTACTATCGCAGTCCTTCATCGGCTGGTGCCATCCTCAGATGGTGGAGTTATCAATGCTGTGCGTCTGCTGTAACTACAGTAGTGATGAATGTTTTTATGAGAGGCACAATCTAAACATTAGAGGCGCTTTATGACTGATGGCGTCTGACAGGATCCTGCACCCTGGCGAGAAGACTGCGGCGTCAATTTTCAAAAACAACAACAATCAGAGTGAAGATGATAAGATGATGACAGATGAAATGATGATGCCTCTGTGGTTTTCCTGCACCAGTAAATGCTTCTGAACAGTGTATCACATATAGATAATACATCCCTGGTATCCTCTCAGCTCCAAACGTTCAGCTTTTGATTCTATTTTTAGCTGGGATTGGATGGATAAGAACACTGTTTGCTAGGCTACTTTGAAATTAAATTTTGAAATCCTTCCCAAGACACTAAACTACTTTATAAATAACCTCTTTTAAAGTAGTTGTTAGCTATTACTGGCTAATTACATTGAAGCAGTTTTGAAATTTCTGTATGTTTCTGTAACATTTCTATCATAAAAAGTGATCATAAATTAGTTCTACTTTTAGTTAATTACTTGTTGAGATTTTGGTCTTCATTTATTCTCTAGCATTCAAATGTCTAAACATTCAAGCTAAACTTTCAAAGGAAAACTTTGCTTTTACTAAAGCAGTTTAGGAGCTACATCTTTTTCAACAATTAACAATGAGATCTCCTATGTTTCTGTAACGTTTTCATCTTGAAACTAGTCGAATTTAAAGGATTAGTTCACTTCCAGAATAAAAAATCCTGATAATTGACTTACCTCCATGTGATCTAAGATGCTCAAGCGCAGTCATTTTACTAGTCTTTTACTAGTTAGTTGAAGATGTTTAAGGGAAAGCATATTTTTAAATTGGTAGCACTTTAGTTTAGGGACTCACTATTAACTAGTTGCTTATTTGCAAGCCTATTATTAACATATTGGCTGTTTATTAGTACTTATAAGACACACATTTTGCATGACCATATTCCACATCTCTAATCCTATCCAATGCAACAACTACCTTACTATCTAACAATATGCAGTAAATTAGAAGTTTATCCATTTTGAAGTCAATTCTTCTTGAGATATTTCCCTTTTTTATTTGCATTTCTCCTGTGTTTTTTTTTTTTCAAGGTTGAGAATCACAGTCATGCATGCTTTATAAATAATCAAGCTACTTTTGAAGAATTAGTGAGCTTTTGCAAGCTAGTTAAGTTGAAAAAGTTTAAGAAGCAGTATCTTTTTCCATTTTAGCAATCAGATTATTTGTTTCTGTAGCATTATCGTTAAAAACTGGTCAAATGAAGACGCTTACTACTTTTAGTTAGTTAACTACTACTTGCTACTAAATTCCTCAAATGCTATTTTAATTATTGAAACTATAAACCAAGTTAATATTTTAAAACTGCAATTTATCGATTCAGAAATCATTTTCCTCATTTTGGTCTGCATTTCTTCTGGTTTGTGTTTATCAGGGGTGTAAATCACAGTCCTACGTGTTGTCTTTAAGGATGTGTGTTTATTCATTCTGTTCTCTATTACCTTTCACTGCAGTCATTTCGTGTGGAGAGCTGCCCACTCCTCCTAATGGACAGAAAATTGGAACGCAGACAACCTTTGGAGCATCCGCTATTTTTACCTGCAATTCGGGCTACATTCTGGTGGGCTCGACTGTACGGGAATGTCTGGCGTCGGGCCTCTGGAGCGGGATGGAGACACACTGTCTCGGTAACACCAGAACCCTTCTCTCTTTCAAAACATCAACACACATTACCATCCGTGTAACCTTTTAATGGAGACCGGGTCCTGAAAGGCCATATGAGGAGCTCTGTGACATTTAGTCTGGATTTCCATAGCAACAGTGGTTTTCCTTTTTTTTTGCTTATACTGTATGCAGCACCTGTATCATCACATGCAGATAAAAGCTCTGGTATAAAGCATAGTTAACTGCCTATGTAGGTACAGAAGCGTCATTATTATTCCTTCTTAGAAACAGTCTTTTGACCTTGATCGAGAACGCAGTCTCATAAAACACTATTGTCTTTCTCAGTGGAAGAAAATATCCTTGCTTGTATCCAAAGAGACCTACATTGAATTCAAGCTATACGTCTTTTGAGTTCCTGCATTCCCTGCACCGAAAAACAGCATCCGTTGTTGCCAGAAATTCATCCTAAAATGTGAAAAAGACTCAGGTTTTGCTGAATGGCTGTTGGGTGCTTACATATCATTTGAAACTACCCAAAGCTGGTGTACAAGGTCATTCACACAAAACCACAGTTATGCAATGAACAATAAATTAAATCTTACGCAGAACAATTTAAAATACAATGCTGAAAATAAAAAGGAACAAGACTATTTAGATAAACATATAGAAATATGAGGTTACACGGGGACTTTTTCAATGTACATAAGTCATAGTATTTCATACGGGATATGGGAGAATGAAGTAAGAGAAGCAAGTGGAGGGACGAAGGTGAAGAAATGATTTCTGCAGTAGTTCAGTGGACTCTGTGCTCTGTGAAGTGTGCAGGCCTCTGCTGAGTTCTGTCATCAATCACTTCTGAGAGGAAAAAAACCATGACAGCTTTCCATTTGCCATCGCTCTTTCTCTCATCACATCATCTCTGAATAAAACAATGTTGTGCATTACTTTGTCCACCGAAAGAGCCTGCTGTGTATATCCTCGGATGCATGGATATTGCAGTATCTGTTGTGGGACTGAACACTCATTGTCTCTGGGTGGATCATGAATATCTCTATTCACCACACCACACAATGGGATTTTCTCCAGTAGGACATGGTCCTGGAATAATATTCCCATCAAATCACAGGCTGAACTAGGCATGGGGAATTTTCACAAACAGATTATGGTTGTGAATCGGATTCCACTTAACTTCAAATTCCTAATTATCCATAAGTGGATTCTCCAGGGCATTTTTGAAAAAACAAAGCATGGACATAGTTTGGAAGATAGTTTGTATTGCTTATATTACCCTCAGCTATAAAATCAAATAATGAATTAAGGAATCAGTGAAAGCAACTACAACAACTGTGAAGCAATTTCTAAGCAATAAAACAAATAAAAACAATAGACAAAGATAGAAACTAAGTAAACAAAGTGCTTGAGGTATTTCAGCTATAATCAGCAGTGTTAAACTGTAAATAGACAAGCTCATTAAAAATGATTATAATTGTTTTGTGTGAGATAGATAGATAGATAGATAGATAGATAGATAGATAGATAGATAGATAGATAGATAGATAGATAGATAGATAGATAGATAGATAGATAGATTAAATCTATCTGTTAAAATGCAATGTGTAAGTTGAATTGTCAGCATCATTATTTTATTCTACAGTCTCCATATATATATATTATCAGAAGAACAGCATTTGTTTAAAAAAAAAAATCTTATTTAACGTTATAAATGACTTTACTGCCACTTTACATCATTTTAATGCACCCTTGCTGAGTAAAAGTATTAATTTCTTTAAAGAAAAAAATAGCCCAAACCTTTGTGTATATAGCCCTAAAATCTGAATGGTTGAATGAAATGTGATTTAAGTTGATGTTGTGACATGCCTGTCTTCTGTTAATCCTGTTATGCATTAAGAACCATGTTGTAGTACATTAAAAAAAATGTTTTTCAACGATTTTCCCCCAGCTGGCCACTGCGGCACTCCGGAAAGGATTGTGAACGGTCAGGTGATCGGTGAAAACTTCGGCTACAGGGATACAGTAGTTTACCAGTGCAATCCGGGTTTCCGGCTCATCGGTTCCTCTGTGCGCATCTGCCAGCAGGATCACAACTGGTCCGGGCTGCTCCCGTCCTGCGTGTGTGAGTTCTCTCCACAGCACACGAGTAATACACGTCGGGGGAAGTTTGGTTTGCATCCAAGAGGATTAGTTTGACATGCAATGCAGGCCAACCCCCTATTCAGCCCATGACAGGCATCAAACACAAATCCTGATGTTACCAATGAAACACTTGATGAGGGAAAACACCAACATCACCTGATTTTGTGTGGGTGATTTGGATGTTTGACTCGCTTTATTTGTGATTGCCGGAATGCAAAGCTGCTTAGATAAATGCTTTTGTACAACTTGCATTTACATTTTTCTTGTCAAGCATTGAAGATTCATATTCTACAAACTGATGGAAATATGCCAGTATGCAAAAGGAAGGACATAACTGACTGAATTATCATCATAAAAACCTTTTGATCTAAAACATGTTTCAAATTAGAACACCAATATATATGGTGATTTTATAGGAATTTCTTACAAAGATACCATTTTCAATTTGTATTTATTCCTTCATTCATTTATTAATTAATTTAATTTTTATTCAATTTAATTATTAATTTAATTTGTTTATTTTTATTTTGAATGAGTGTTGAAGGAAAATTGATTTATTTCACCCTTTTGGGGGGTTTCCTACATGATTCCCAAACTTCTATTTGTGAATTTTAAAGCAGTGTTTCAAGTGCCATGGCCAAAGTGCATAAGTGCAAGTGCAAAGTGCCATATATATTTGTTTTTTGTTTTTGTTTTGTTTTTACATAAAAGCATGAAAATACGCTAGAAAATGTAAATAAAATGTTGCAGTGTACTATTAAAGTTTTTCTACTTTCAAAACTTAGCAGCAGTTTCTGAGTGAAAATTGTAGTAATTCACTGTAGTGTTATTAAAGCGTGAGCTGGCGTATTCAAACTTTTGACTGGTAGGTGACAGTCATTTTCCTCCTTTGCGTTGCAGCCGTTAGCTGCGGTCATCCGGGTAGCCCTATCTACGGCCGCACTGTTGGCGACGGCTTCAACCTGAACGACGTGGTGACCTTCTTTTGTAATAACGGCTACATTCTGGAAGGCCCGTCTCAAGCGCAATGCCAGGCGGACCGCCAATGGAGCCAGCAGCCGCCCACATGCCGAGGTTTGGACCAAATGACTTATTTTCTCATTATAGGGAAATGTAAGTACTGTGGCGCTGATGCAAATGAATGCAGTTAAAAAAGGAATGACCAATTTCAGCTCGGAGAGCCCTCTGGCCCTCTTTTCAGCCTACAGTAACTCATTTGGTCATGGTCTGAATAGCAACAGATTAGCTCTGCAAATCAGAAGATAAAATGTATGTTTTGAATCTAATCTCTGCTTTGTTAGCGGCGTGATTATTAGTGTCTCAGAGGATCATCTGTAGTGCTTGATTCCGACAACAGACCGGATGAAGTGATCAACAGTGATGTTGGCTTGATTACATGACTGGAATTTGGTTTTGTCCAATAATTATGAACAAATAAGTGGTTTTATCTCACCATATGGTTGAACAAACTTAGTGTAATGCTGTATTTTGTACTTTTGTACTGTATTTTTTTTTCTAGCTGTAATAGATTTCATCTTTTACCTCCAGCATGACATTTTAAACTCTGTAAAATAATCATAAAAGGATTTTTATAGATCATTTAATAATTTTAAAAATTTTTGACATTTTGAATCCTGATGTTATACAGGACAATAACTTTGTGTGAAGAAACCAATGAATGTGAGTTGTTATTGACTGAAAATCTTCCTCTCATCACATTTGGTGTAACTCTTTATGTGCTGTGACTGCATAGACAGTTATGTGGAGATTCTGTGGCAGATCCGTGACATCAGCATACAAAAATGTCAGTGTCTTCAGACCTGGTAGAGAATACGTGGAAGCACAAAGAAAAGTGTATTTGTGAAATGTTTATACTTCATATTGGAAACGAGTAACTCCACAAACACTTGTTCTCAAAATGTTATACAGGTTGCAGAAAAATGATAAAAGCTTTCAGACTCACCAAGTGCTTTTCAAGGTTTCTGCCAATTGCTAAAACCGCTTCAAATCAGAAAAATGCCCGAAAGGTCCTACAGGTTAAACTTTTAAAGAGATATAAACGAAAAGTCTGAATCCTCAGAGACAATATGAGAATATTAAATTTAGGTAAATTTATATATATATATATATATATATATATATATATATATATATATATATATATATATATATATATATACATACATACATACATACAATGTAGCCTAAAGAGTGTGTGTGTAATATATAGTGTTGATTAAAGGCAATTAAAGGCTCATAATAATTATTCAAATGGTTTATTAATAAACGTGTGATTAGTCAACTAACGCTTAAAACGAATGATTACTAGTTGACCAGAAAAATCCTTAGTCGAGGACAGCCCCTGTATATATATATATATATATATATATATATATATATATATATATATAATATTATTTATTTTTTATAATTTTTTTATCATAATTTTACTATTTGTTTTTTATATAACTCTATATAATATTGTTAAATAAATTATTATATAAGCAAAATATAATCAGATGCATCTCCATCAATAATGTTTAGATTATTATTGTCTATTTTATATTTTCATTTATGAAATAAAGAATTTCTGAGAAAATTCTAACACTTATTATACAATGACACTGATTATTATTTGTTTTAATTTTTTTGGCCATCTGCTTTCTTCAGTTGTCAACTGCACCGATCCCGGAATACCAGCCAACTCAATCAGGAAGAGCAAGATTGAGTACGGGAACTTCACTTTCGGGACAGTGGTGTCCTACGACTGCAATCCTGGCTATTACCTCTTTGGGTCATCGGTCCTGACCTGCCAGCCCGTGGGTTACTGGGACAAGCCATTACCTGAATGCCTGGGTACGTCTGTGTGGGTTCTCTCCCAACACTTTATTTCTCATTATTTTGACTCTTTATCATTGACAATCTTTGAACTCTTTCCGTCGGAGAGACCAAGGGAAAATGTCACAGGTTAGCCAGCATGCAGTGGAGTTCAAAGAGCTCTTATGATGAAGTCTTGGCTGTCTGTGTGAAAGTTTTCCAGCAGCACAGACACATTGAGTTTCTGGACAGCGGTGAATTTACCGCACCTTTCCAACAGTTTGCCAAAGCGAGAGATATTAAGGTCAAGAGCGAGCGGCGTGGAGGCTCGGAGTGCACATTCATTAGAGAGATGTGTTCATTTGCCTGTGCGATAGTAATTGCCTCCTGCTCTCGCTTTCCATCTCTGTCCCTGTAATTGCTTCAAACCTGAATTTGACTGTTTCGTGTCAGTTTCCACCGAGCTACTTACACCGTGAAGGAAAGGCAGCAATCTTGCAAGCTGTCTATTAGTCTTGTTTTTCTCTCAAGTGTACACAAGGTAATTCTGCACTTTACTTAGCCGACAGAGGCTACTTGCTGCTCTTAGACTGTAGGAATTTTAATAAGCAGCCCCTTTTCCCACATCAACCTTTCAGCCTGATGAATATTATGAAAATTTGAACCTCCTTGGATTTATTCAGGTGCACTTCCAATTCAAAAGAAAGCAAACATCAAAAACAGGCCTGAAAAGAAGCTTAGCTAAATTGAATTGAAGAGCTTATGTGTGTTTCTTCAGCAGCGCACGAGAGATGAATTAATGCACTGGGATGTGAACGACTGCACGCTGCACAAATCAAATGCTGCTGGCTTTTTCTCAACAGTTAGACAGAATGAAACAGTGATAAAATTTCACTCTGAAATTTTAATTGCCATTATTGTGCTCTTTTACATGCAAGGACCATGTCTGGTAAGCTCCAGAAATGACCAAAACCATCACAAAAGAGTTCAAAATGCATTGCATTTGACTAATGTGATTTATTTAGGTCTTCTGAAACATTTAAATGGTTATTTTTGCAAATATTTCCCTCCTTGAAGAGATTTATTTAGAAGAGAAAACAAGATTTCCACTAAACATTTTGATTCTGCATGGTAAGAATGGCTGTAAAAAAAAAAATGGTTCCTCTTATTAGGGAAAAAAAAATTATATACACAGATTATATACAATATATACACAGATATATAAAGATATATAACATTTATATATGAGAAAATATACTTTATATAAAATTATATTATATTAATGTTTATATTCATTTTACATTAATATTTATGTAAGTATATGTAACAACATAACATTTAACAATTCATATTTATATATTTGATATTTATATAAAAACTTCTAATAATGTGTTAAGTATATCTAAAATATACGGTATTTAGATATATACAATTTGTATATATTGAAAAAATATAAAGATTTTTTGTTGAAATGTACATAATATATAAATTCTATTATGATACATACAATTTTATATATATAAAAGTGTGTCCGAAGTATGACAGGCAGACAGATTAACAGGCTGACTAAGTTTTTGTTGTGCAAAAAATAGGAGTATGCCTGATAGATTGAGTGTTGCTCACAGGAGGTGAGTCCAGTAGTAATTGTCTGGTTGTTGCAGACAGTTTATTGTTAAAGTTGGTGAAGTTACTCAGAAGCAGTGTTTTGAAGGGGCTGAGTTTAGAGATGCATTCTTTGTAATCTTGCAAATATTGCAATGTACAATGTCCTCTTCCACTTTGCTAAAATTCACCCACGCAGCACTTGTTTTTCGAGACATCCTCTGAGAGGGTCAGAGCCAGACCCACACAGAATCTGTGCCTGCAGACCTTCACCGAGAGAGCTGCACATTTCAGCAGATTTGCAAACGCCAATCATTTACAGAGTCAAATCAGTCAGCTTTCATTGTCATTCAATCATGTTTGTCATATAATGTTATATTATTAAATCTACTGTAATTTCAGCACTGCTGACCGTTGGCTGCTGTTGTTCTCCTGCAGAGGTGGACTGTGGTCACCCTGGAGCTCCTCCTCATGCGGTGGTGATGGGGGATAAATTCACCTTCGGCTCTGCGGTTCATTACAGGTGTTTGGAAGACCGAGCTTTGATTGGGGAATCCTCCCGCACCTGTCAGCTGAACGGCCAATGGAGCGGCTCCCAGCCTCACTGCTCAGGTGAGTGTAGTGAAACCAACTATAAGAATTGACAGAATTATTTTATCAGTGTGTCTGTCTGTCTGTAATCTATCCATCCATCCATAATAAACAAACACATAACCAATATATTATTATTATTATTATTATTATTATTATTATTATTATTATTCACTTAATATTAAAAAATTATAAATAAGTGGTTATTGTTGTTGTTGTTTTTGTTAAAATTTTTAAATAATGATGATTATTATAATAACAATAATACATTTTTGTATTAATAATAATAATAATAATAATAACATAGATTACATCTTAAATATAATAAAATAATTTTAATAACATTTTTAATTATAAGGATAATTTTTTTATTATTAATAATATTTTTGTTTGTATTGATGTTTTCAGTGTTATAATTATTGTCATTGTTTTTGTTAGTATTGTTGTTAATATAATAATTATAATCATAGTTGTAGTAGCAGTAATAATAATAATAAAAATAGATTTTCTGTAATTATTTTTTATTGTTATTATTGCTTATTTTATTTTAGTTTGCATTATATATATATATATATATATATATATATATATATAATTTTTCATTTAATATTTAAATATAATTATTTAGATTATTATTATTTTGTTTGTGTTGCTGTTGAATTATTATTATTATTATTATTATTATTATTATTATTATTATTATTATTATTATTATTATTATTATTGACTCATTTTTTATATAATTGACTCCCGACATTGGATTATTGGATTATACACACATTGGTGTGTGTGTGTGTGTGTGTGTGTGTGTGTGTGCTCTTGTTTTTGTGCCATATCAGGACACAACTCTGTATAATGACATGGTTATGACACAGGTATTACAAGGAGAGGGTGACTTATGAGGACATAACCCATGTCCCCATTTTTCAAAACGCTTATAAATCATACAGAATGAGTTTTTTTGAGAAAGTTAAAATGCACAAAGGGTTAGGGTTAGGGGTAGGGTTGGTGTAGGGCCATAGAATATACAGTTTCTACAGTATAAAAACCATTACGCCTATGGGATGTCCCCGCTTTTCACAAAAACAAATGTGTGTGTGTGTGTGTGTGTGTGTGCGCGTGTGTGTGTGTGTGTGTGTGTTTACTGCGGCTCTCAGTAGTGTATTGCAGTAACTTCACTACAAAAAGCAGCATTTCTAAGTGGCACACACTGGTAGTGTTGCTATTCTTGAAGGATTTATTGATTAAGTAGCGAGGCAGCGCTGACAACAGGAATCTGTGTTTGTAGACGGGAGATACAGAGAGTCTGCTTTCTGTAGATATAAAAAGCAATTTCGAAAATGATTTGAAATTGTCATTTTATCCTGTTGTTTGTCATGTTTACTAGCTTGGCGTGTGATGTTTGTTGTCTGTTTCTTTTGCTGCCTGTCTGTAGGCTGTGAGGCGTTTTGAAATAACTAAAATAAATATAAAGATGCAATAAACCATGAAAGGTCATGCACTGTGGTAATTTTAGCACAGTTACAAAGGTTTTAGATGCTCTGATTCACGTTGTGCTTAAAAACAGCCAAAACATTACTCTAAAGGCCTGTTCATAAAAAAAATTAAATAATAATAACTAATAATAGCTATCTCGGTTTCATAAAAGCTTCTCCCTATCCCGTGGTAAAATTGCTGTAACGTACGGCCCCTCGTGGCTTATTGCTTTATTCAGATAACGCACAAGTTCTTTGTATCTGGTTGTTCAGGCCTCGACTCGTCTTTGAAAGAGAAATCATACATTTGAATGAGCACATTGTTGAGTGAAGCTCATCTTTGTCTTGGTTCTTATTTCCTGTCATTATGTGTCAGTCTAACATGAGTTAATTAAGTTCAGCTGAATAATGACTTGTGTCTCTGCGTGACACGCTACACTGTTTCTTCTTACTGACAAGCTGTCTGTTTGATTTCAGCTAACATGCACACATTTTTATTCTTTAAGGAAATAGTTCACGCACAAATGGAACACTCATTATTACTTATGCTCAATTGTGCCAAATATTAGACTTTTTCTGTACAGTTCATATTCATATCTACAACAAGAACACAAGTTAAAACTATAAAAGCAGTCCAGACGACTATATTTCAGGTCTTCTGATTTCATAGTGCATTTTCACCTGAAACGATTAAATATGCACAAATGAGATTCAAGCAATGCAGAGGGAAAATAATCAGTGAATAACATTAAAATTGTAGTCTGTTCCTAAATAAAGCTGTTGTATGACTTCAGATTCATATAATGAATGCATTAAAATTGATTACTTTTGGGGGGCTTTTTTAAATCCCTTTTGAAGCTTAAATTATACACAATATGTATTAAATTGATCAAACGTGAGAGAAAATACTTTTATAATGTCACAAAAGATTTCCATTTCAAATAAATGCTGTTCTTTTGAACCTTCTGTTCACCAAAGAATACATTAAGAAAAAAAAAAAAAGTATTACGGTTCCCACAAAAATATTAAGCAGCAGAAAACCGTTTTAAGCGTGAATAATAATAACAAATGTTTCTTGAGCAGTAAATCATCATAGTAGAATGATTTCTGAAGGATCCTGTGATCTGAAGACATTTATTCAAATAAAAAGCTATTTTAAATTGTAATAATATTTCAAAACATACAATTTTTTACTACATTTTTAATTAAATAAATGCAACCTCAGTAAGTACAGGAGACATCTTTTAGAAATATAAATCATAGAATGTACATGCAATCCACAAAACATGAAAAATGATGTATTTACACTCTTAAAAAGCCTGTAAGAATCACACAATCGTCTCTGTGTGCATCTGTATGCAGCGCTGCATGTGCTGCATGCACTGACCCAAAAACAGCATGAGCTGGGAGTTTCCTCTTTCTTTCATTTGTTCTCCTCTTTTTTTCAATCCTTCCTCCTCTGTCTGCTTTTTGTTGCTTTGACTGTTCAGAATAAAGTACTAGCACACTACTGAATACTGCATGGTATACTCTATACTGCTTTGTTTTTGTAAACAGTATGTGAAAGTGAGTGTATTATAATATGATATATGTTTCAAACAGTAGTTATGCTGCTGTATGCTGTCATCAAATGAGCCCACGTTGTTGTGGATATTATTTATAATTAGCATTTTTATTATAATTTGGAATTCATCTGATCTCTGCTAATTGCAGTCATTTTAATCATTCTGTACAGCATGTTAAGTTTGTGTTTCTGCTAAGAGATTTTAGGAGAAACATCAGAGACGAAGTTGATACCTAAATGAAGCATATCTCGAATCCTCCTGAGCTTTGAAAGAGCAGCCTCTGAGAAATAACACTTTCCTCAGGGCTCTCTGTGTCTTTCTAGCGTTACTTCTTTATTCTGTGTGAACATGCTCAGTGCTTCTCAGGAGGTTTGATGTTGAGACTGTGTTCTGGATTTCTGGAACATTCGTCAGGAATCTAGCATCTCGATTGCTGGAAATTTTAGGAGGCGTACACCACCGTAGGTTTACGAAAGTTGGCCAGTTGCATCTTGGCTTCATTTTAAAAGCATTTTCAACTGCATGTTTTTGTTTAAGATAAGAAAGCTCCTCGTCCCCTGCAGCGCCTGCTTTCATGGGAGTGTTTGTTGTTTTTGAATCATTTAATCGTCTGAAAGCAACTAAAACAAAACTCCCACATTTTTGGCATAAAAGTAATATTATTGAGAAACTATTTGGGTAAAATGTATATATGAATTTTTTAGAAATGCTAAAAGATTTGTTGACAGAAGTACTTTTCTTTTTCTTTTTTCAAAAGTATTTTATGCTCAAAGACAAAAATACTATTCTTAAGTATTTTATGCTCACAAAGCCTGCATTTATGTGATCAAAAATACAGTAAAAACAGTAATGTTGTAGTAACTATTTTTTTTAATTGTAAAATCATTTTACAATAACAGCTTTATATATATATATATATATATATATGTGTGTGTGTGTGTGTGTGTGTGTGTGTGTGTGTGTTTTCATGATATTATTTATAATTTTTTTATAAGATATTTCCTTATACATAACTCCAGTACAATAGGGCATATAATATTGTATGTGTGCATTTAATTATCAGTCTTAATTATAATATTAATACAAAAGTTATTTCCACTAAAAATATAAAATGGCTTCATTTTAAATAATTTCCAGCTGCATGTTTTTTTTTCAAGATAAGAAAACTCCACATCCCCCGCAGTGCCTGCTTTCTTTGGTGGGAGTTTTAGTTGTTTTTGCCTTACATTATTTGGCAAGATGAATTTCACTAGACTAAAAACCACTAGGCTACTGTGTGATAAGATATGGATTGCAAACAAAATCAATAGCGCTCTGCACTGCCAGGTGAATCAGAGTTCCTTACGTAACGAACTTCGCAGCCTTATTATACCCAGCTAAGCTACTGGTGGGCGTCCTTTAACGCAAATTCACACCTAGCTGCTGCGCCAATTAATGGAAACTAGAACCGTTTGTAGTATTCAACAGCTTCACCTTTGTAGAAGAATCTAATGGTTACATAAGCGCACACACAGCTCTTGTCCGTCAAGAGATCTGTGGCTTTGTGCTGTTTCACGGCTGCTTGAGGTGGGACCGATCTTTTCGGAGACCTGTCTGCTCACTAACAAAGGCAGGACGTCAGAGCGATTGAGGTTAATGAGCAAGAAAAGTCAGCCCTTTCTCCATCATGACACCTTCTTTTTTTATTGAGGTTGGATGTTTGAACAAATGGCCTTGAATAGGGTCTCTTTCTCTCTCTCTCTCTCTCTTTCTCTCTCTCTGCATGTGTCGTACAATCCGCCCCTCGTTTTCTGTGCTGCAGAGTAGAAAAGGAATGTCCCAGATTTCTAATGAACTAAAGCGAAAGTATTTGACAGGAAAAACACGGCGCTGTCATGGAGCGCTGCTGTTTTTCTGTTTATTTGTGTAGAGAGAGCCGGTTGAGACGCTTACCCTATGGCTGGTTTTAATCATTGGTTAGTTGTTCCCTCGGGTTCGTGGGCCGTTTGCTGAGTCTGGGCTTTCTGATTGGCCTCGGGGTGCTGGTACTCGTAATTAAAAAGGATTTGATTTTCGGGTCATCGGCTGACTCAAACAGGGCTCTGTGCTCAGGGTGTCTGCGACGTGTGCCGTCCGGCTCTGTTCAATGAATATTTTACCATTATTTATGCTAATGGCTTCTGCTGGCAGCCGCTAGATGATAATTGATAGCCTGTTGGATATCACACAGTCATTTGGAAAGGTGTCGCATCTCTCACGCACCTGAAAATCCGTCTTCTCGCCAGTAACAACATATAAATGTGTCTAATTGTTTCTCTTGAGAAATTCGCCTGTTTTTTGCACTTCAAAATGGCAATATGTGTTTTCATGTGTCTTTTAAAGGAATAGTTCACACATCAGTGGAAGATTTCTCGCCCTTGTCTTGTTCTAAACCTGTATGCGAGTTTCTTTTTTGTTTGAAACACAAAAAGAGACGTTAAACTACTGACTGGGCTGTCATGCTCAAACAAGGACAAAAAAAACACCTTTAAATGTGTAACTCGCTTGAAATATTTCAAGTCTTCTGAAGTCGTGCAATAGATTTGAATGTACAGAAATGAGATTTCTGTGTTAATATATTATTTTTGGAAAATAATATATATAGCCTATACGTGTTTATATACTATAATTCAAGTTGTCTGTTTGATTCCACAAGCTTTTTTAATGTTTTTGAAAGAAGTTAAAAGCAGTAATATTGTCTATGGTAGTATATTTTATTCTCTTAAGAGCCTGCGGCCTCATATGAGGTCATTATAATTTTGTGAATTTCTCTAGCACTGTACATGCCACAGTTTTCAGTCTGGATGACCTCTCCCTCTCCTTGGTTTTCAAAAATGTCTAAAATTTATTTAGTAACACTCTTAATGAAAATCTTTATATTTTTTAATTATCATTTACATCTGTCAAATTTTTTCATTGTGTGTCATAAATCAACGTCTCAGGAAAATGTTATGGCGTTTCGAATCAAAATATGAGTTTCTGTTAACGAAACAGGATTTTGACTTCATACATGTCGGGATGAAAGGCATTTTTATTATGCATTTTGGGTAGACATAACAAATGAACAGGGAAAGAAATTATATTTCAAAATTCTCTGAAATATTATATATTATTATGAAAATCTTGACAATTATTAATCCCATTATAACATTTTTTTTTCTTTACAAGTTGCCCCAAAAACACATTAATATGCAAATTAGATTTAGTTTATAGATACATTGTATATAATGAGAAAACCTGTTTATGCCCATTTTAATCATCTGAATCATCTTCACACAAAGTTTAGAAAAAAAAAAAAACTTTTGAAAAATAAAAACGTATTGGTGATTTTTAAAATCTGTTGGTTTTGCCTATGCATTTTCATTTTATATATATATATATATAAATTTTTCCTACAACTTTTTCTTGGGTCTTAAGAGGTTAAAATGTAATTTATTCCTGTGATCAAAGCTAAATTTCCAGGATCATTACTCCAGTCTTCAGTGTCACATGATCCTTTTAGAAATCAGACTAAAAGACTTTCAAATCACATGAGCCAATATTTTATTCACAATAGAACATAGATAACATAGCAAATGTTTAAACTGAGAAAGTTTACAATTTTATGCACAAAATGAGCTCATTTCAATTTTGATTTCTGCTACAGGTCTCAAAATAGTTGGGACGGGGCATGTTTACCATGGTGTAGCATCTCCTTTTCTTTTCAAAACAGTTTGAAGACGTCCGGGCATTGAGGCTATGAGTTGCTGGAGTTTTGCTGTTGGAATTTGGTCCCATTCTTGCCTTATATAGATTTCCAGCTGCTGAAGAGTTCGTGGTCGTCTTTGACGTATTTTTCGTTTAATGATGCGCCAAATGTTCTCTATAGGTGAAAGATCTGGACTGCAGGCAGGCCAGGTTAGCACCCGGACTCTTCTATGACGAAGCCATGCTGTTGTTATAGCTGCAGTATGTGGTTTTGCATTGTCCTGCTGAAATAAACAAGGCCTTCCCTGAAATAGACGTTGTTTGGAGGGAAGCATATGTTGCTCTAAAATCCTTTATATACCTTTCAGCATTCACAGAGCCTTCCAAAACATGCAAGCTGCCCATACCGTATGCACTTATGCACCCCCATACCATCAGAGATGCTGGCTTTTGAACTGAATGCTGATAACATGCAGGAAGGTCTCCCTCCTCTTTAGCCCGGAGGACACGGCGTCTGTGATTTCCAACAAGAATGTCAAATTTGGACTCGTCTGACCATAAAACACTATTCCACTTTGAAATAGTCCATTTTAAATGAGCCTTGGCCCACAGGACACGACGGCGCTTCTGGACCATGTTCACATATGGCTTCCTTTTTGCATGATAGAGCTTTAGTTGGCATCTGCTGATGGCACGGCGGATTGTGTTTACCGACAGTGGTTTCTGAAAGTATTCCTGGGCCCATTTAGTAATGTCATTGACACAATCATGCCGATGAGTGATGCAGTGTCGTCTGAGAGCCCGAAGACCACGGGCATCCAATAAAGGTCTCCGGCCTTGTCCCTAACGCACAGAGATTTCTCCAGTTTCTCTGAATCTTTTGATGATGTTATGCACTGTAGATGATGAGATTTGCAAAGCCTTTGCAATTTGACGTTGAGGAACATTGTTTTTAAAGTTTTCCACAATTTTTTTACGCAGTCTTTCACAGATTGGAGAGCCTCTGCCCATCTTTACTTCTGAGAGACTCTGCTTCTCTAAGACAAAGCTTTTATAGCTAATCATGTTACAGACCTGATATCAATTAACTTAATTAATCACTAGATGTTCTCCCAGCTGAATCTTTAAAACTGCTTGCTTTTTTAGCCATTTGTTGCCCCCGTGCCAACTTTTTTGAGACCTGTAGCAGGCATTAAATTTTAAATGAGCTAATTAAGTGGATAAAAGTGTAAAATTTCTCAGTTTAAACATTTGCTACGTTATCTATGTTCTATTGTGAATAAAATATTGGCTCATGTGATTTGAAATTCCTTTAGTTTTCATTTTATTAAAATTTAAAAAACGTCCCAACTTTTCCGGAATTCGGGTTGTAGTTTTTCTGCTCAGGAAACATTAATTATCACGTATTATCGATGCTGAAAACAGTTCTGTATAATATTTTGTGGAATATCAGTATAAAAATCTTCACCATAACCAATTGACCAATCAGATCAATGTTATGTCCTAAAACAAGATAAATTTACTTTACTAAAAGATTTGAATGTACAGAAATTAGATCACACAAATATCTTCAGAAGACTTGAAATCAAATACTTTTTTTTTTTTAGCTGACCAACATCTATTCACATTTATGAATAAATGGAGCAGTGTGAACATTCTTCAGAACATCTCATTTTCTGTTTCATGTAAGAAATTAAGCCATGTGAGTTAGGAAAGACGTGAGAGTGCAGTAAAACGTACAAATATACAGTACAGACCAAAAGTTTGGACACACCTTCTCATTCAAAGAGTTTTCTTTATTTTCATGACTATGAAAATTGTAGAGTCACACTGAAGGCATCAAGGGCTATTTGAGCAAGAAGGAGAGTGATGGGGTGCTGCGCCAGATGACCTGGCCTCCACAGTCACCGGACCTGAACCCAATCGAGATGGTTTAGGGGTGAGCTGGACCGCAGACAGAAGGCAAAAGGGCCAACAAGTGCTAAGCATCTCTCGGGGAACTCCTTCAAGACTGTTGGAAGACCATTTCAGGTGACTACCTCTTGAAGCTCATCAAGAGAATGCCAAGAGTGTGCAAAGCAGTAATCAAAGCAAAAGGTGGCTACTTTGAAGAACCTAGAATATGACATATTTTCAGTTGTTTCACACTTTTTTGTTATGTATATAATTCCATATATAATCCCACATGTGTTAATTCATAGTTTTGATGCCTTCAGTGTGAATCTACAATTTTCATAGTCATGAAAATAAAGAAAACTCTTTGAATGAGAAGGTGTGTCCAAACTTTTGGTCTGTACTGTATATATATATATATGTATATATATATATATATTGCTGAGCTATTCATTATGTATTCAGTGGATGCTTTTATCCAAAGTGACTTACAATAGAAGAACATAAGCAATTCGTCACAGAGCCAGCAATATTTATAGTGTACAGGTTTATTAGAAAGCTAGAAAACAAGCTGGAGCAGAGGTGAAATGCAAGAGGAAGTGGAAGATTTTACAGTAATAAAAAGCTGTTGTCATTGTTTTTGCTTTTCTATTGGCTGTCATAGTTCATTTCTCAACCTAATCGTACAAGGCAGGTGAGCAAAAAGATTGTGTAAGCTCAATCAAATAGTATTTTCATGCACAAAAAGTCCTCTTCTCAAATCTTGTGAAACAGCATGGTGAGTGACAGCTCAGAGAACAGGGGAAGTGTTCCTCTGAGATCAGTAACTGCTCTTTATCCGATCTGTGGCAGTTCAGCTAGCTGAAAAACTCCTCTGTGGCCAAATGAAGCTTTCAACTGATCCGAGGGCAGCGCTGGTCCCGCTTACATTTATAATGTCTCCAATAAATCACTGAGCAGGTCTGTTTTGCTGTCAAGTTGTCTTTCATTAATCCATTTAATCCCAGTGCTCACATCTATGATCAAATTTGAGTTTAGAGTTTGAGTTTCAAAGGATGAGAAAACGGTTGTTGATGTATTTTACACTACAAATGACTGTCTAGATTTCATGTGGATGTTTTGACATGGCTGGTGTGACCAGTCACATGACCTGAAACCTTTATTTTCCAGGTAACCCCATTGAAAGCATCTGAAATCCATGATAACACAAATACCATACAAACACACACGCATATATATATGTGTGTGTATATATATATATATATATATATATATACATACATACATACATACATACATACACACATACACACACACACACACACACACACACACACACACATTTGTTAACATATTTTTAGTGGAAAAAAGATTTTAAAAAATACTGTTTTTTTTTTTTTTTTTTAAATTTTACATTTTTTAACCTTTGCCTACATTTATCAGATCAAAAATAAAGTAAAACTGTAAAATTGTGACATAATAATGATTAAATATAAAAAATACTTTCATAACTGTTTACTTTTTAAATATATTTTTCAAAAAGGTGTATTATAATATTTATAGTTTTATGTTTTAAGAATTTTCAGCATCATTACTCCAGTCTTCAGTGTCACATAAGCCTTCAGAAATCATTCTAATATGCTGAATTATTATGTTTTTGTATTGATATAAAAGTATTTACTCTCACTTTTGATCAGTTAAATGTGTCCTTGCTGAATAAAATAATTTCCTTAGAAAAAAACAGTATAATAATTATATTTTTGCCCCATCCATGAAAAATATCTGAACATCCCTAAAACAAGATAAATGTACAAAAATGCAACATTTTGTAATATATTAAGACTTGTTCTCAGATAAATATTTTCAATTGATTTTTTTTTTTAATCCATTGGCAAATAAATAAATGCAAAGAAAAAAACAGTAAGGTTCATGAAACTAGAAAAAAAAACTCAAATCAATATTTCATATCTTTTTATTTATTTAGCAAGTGTCACTGTCTAATAAGCAAGATAGTGTATAGTCAGCTGGCTGTTATGGTGAAATGAACCCCTTCTGGGTAATACAAGACCCCTCGGCTTTGAGTTTATGTTGTAATAATGGCTGACTAACTGTATGCTATGTCTTACATATAGACCAAGTCTGCAGTTTCAGTATCCCATGGGTTGCACATACTTCCAGCAACTACCTGTCAACTTTTCTTTTTTCTTTTTTTTTGAGAATAAACTTGCTGTTGTTTCTATCCAAGTAGAAAACTACATGTGCTCGCTCAGCTGGAAAAATGAGAATGAAGTATACAGAATAGTATTTATAACACAGTATCTAGAATATATGTGCACTTGTCTCCGCAGGTGATAAAAGGGGTGCCTGTGGGGATCCGGGCACGCCGGCCCATGCTACCCGAGAGGAGGGCAGCTTTCAGCAGCACGCTAAAGTACGCTTCACATGCGCCACGGGTCACACGCTCTACGGCTCGGCAGAACGCATCTGCTTCCCCAACGGCACTTGGTCGGGCCGCCAGCCCACCTGCAAACGTAAGTAACTCCTTTAGGCGGCATGAATAATGCATGCGCACAGTGAGGAGCGGGTACACTGGGACACTGATATGCATCAAACCAGAAGTCTTTTCTCTCATTGAACATTTGAGCCAGCATCGCAGCATTCATGCATTCTGTAATTCACGCAAAAGTTGAGCTTGCACCAGAGGCTTTTGAGGAAAGTGTTATTTCTGCTGCTTTTGCAGCTCTTTTAGTCTGACGCATTGTCCGTGTCATCTCGAGGGTGACAGGTTATTGCGGTCCAGCGCCATGCTGGGCCATAAAACAGATTTACAGATTGTTAGCGCGCAGGTCCCAGGAGGCGGAAATTTCTCAAGCTTGACTGTTTTTGCTACGCGGCTCTGGTCTAACAGCTTGTCTTGCATTAAATCCCATCATGCCCCCCATGTGATTTTCCAGGCCGAACAAACAGCAACATCTCTTGCAGTTTAACCCGTGCGTGAAGGGGGAAATCTGAAAGAAGTCATTTACCTTTGCAAAAATATCCCAGTAAAACATATCAGGCTTTTCCAAATCAATCCAAATGAATTCAGAATAATCAAGTTGTGCTTAATAAAGTACTATTATTTTGAATTAGATTTGGTAACACTTTAGTTCACTGCTAACTAGTTGCTTATTAGCATGCATATTATTAGCATATATTGGCTGTTTATTAGTGCTTATAAAGCACATATTAATTGCTTATTCTGCATGACCATATTTTAGAATCCTTAATAACCTTACTAACTATGAAAAATACTTTTTTTTTTTACAACATATCTCCTATAATCGCAAGCATATTCATTTTTCAAAGGCCATCATGTTCATAAATTCCTGCATGAAGGCAATGACTGATCTGGAGGTGTGCTTTTCTACTAATGGGATTCTTTTTCCTCCAATAGCTGTTCAGTGCGGGAATCCTGGGACTCCGGCTAATGGGCGCATTTTGCGTGTTCATGGCACCACCTTCTCTCACTCCATCGTCTACTCGTGCGTGGATGGATACCAGCTCTCAGGTTCTCCCTCCCGTCAGTGCCTGGCGAACGGTACCTGGTCTGGCAGCGAGCCCAACTGCACCCGTACGTACCAAACCTGTTGTCTTACATCCTGGAAGAACTCGAACATGTTGGCAGTGTTCGAGCCTTCCTTCATCGGTTTTGTTTTTCCCCCCAACTGCATTTCTCAATAAATGTTGGCATTCGAACAAAAAGAAAGACTTTCCGTAATAACTAGACGCCCATTTGTAATTAGCCCAACCATCTTATCATGCGGTTGTTGTTGCTCAGATGTGGACCCTGTTCACCTCGTGAGCAATCTCATTAATGGAGCCAGATTTATTACTGCCGCTGTCTAAGTAATAGTAGGATGAGATGACAGGCAGAATCAATCTCAAGCTGACGTATAATGCGAGATTGATGTCGGGGTAGTGGGAGTGCTGCCGGACTGCGGTGAATTTCACATGACATTACTCAATGCTCTGATGAGATGCTCTTTGTTGATGTGACAAGAGAAACTGTGGATGTTAAAGGTGAAGTCACTTCAGAATGGCACACATGATGAATGTAATTAAACAATCCCCCCGTCTGGCATTGATATGTCAAACAGGAAGTCCCGCCCCAATTTACAAATTGTAGCCCATTACTGATTTCAAATTACATGATGGAAATCTAATCCATTACGTTACATATTTTTAGATATTGTAATCTGATTACTTTTAGATTACTTTTGACCGAACTTGATAGTCACGTTGATTTGAATAGAATAATCTTGTACCATATTGATATACAACAAATACAAAGAATATTTATTTATTCTGCTACCAACAACGTGCGGTGTATTAAATATTACATTGTCATTACATTATGAAATACTTTTTCAGTTTCATGAGCGGTTTGTGAAGGGACTGCAGCAAAATTGCAAAAATTGTTGCAATTCAAAATACCTGTTTGAATATATTTCAAAATGCGATTTTCTCTTTAATGCAAAGTTGAATTTGCAGCAGTCTTCAGTGGTCACACATGATCCTTCAGAAACAATTTCTAATTTATATTTATTGACACATTAAAATGTAAATTAATTGTATTTCTCATACTGTCATCTCTGATCACTTTAATGCATCCTTGGTGCATATAGGTATTAATTTCTTTAAAAAAATCTTTCTGAGCCCAAATCATGAAGGCGAGTTACATGCTGAGGTTTAATCTTTAGTAAAAGTATTAGTAATAATCAAACATTCTTGCTTTAGCAAACACCCCTAATGAATATAACATATAAAATGATTGTTTACTAGTGAATATTATTGCAATGATAGTAATATTATGAATGCAATAAGGGGCTTGATGCTGTGAATATAAAGCTTTGACAGTCTAATTCTTGTTGAACTGAAGATGTTGTTCTGCACGACGACAAAATGTGCCATTTCTCAGCTGTAGTGTCTAACCCGAGGCTTGACCATTATACTCTCAGTGTGACAGGCAGAACTGTAGCAGAAGCATCCAGAATAATAGTTTGTTTAGTTTTAGTTCCCTGGGAGACAGTCTTGAATCCATAAACAGTTTAATGACTCTTCATATACGCTCACACAAATAATGGTGTCTCTGTTTCAAGACATACATTTCCATAACGCGCTTTCTTCTAAACGCTGTGGTTCTTCTGCTCTAATAGTGATCAGCTGTGGGGATCCGGGCGTACCTGCCAGCGGCTTGAGGATTGGCGAGGACTTCACCATCGGCCAGAACGTGACGTATTCCTGCCAGCCCGGCTTCCTGATGGAGAACGGGAGCTTCGTTATCCGTACCTGCACCCACAACGGCACCTGGAGCGGAACGTTTCCCACCTGCCAAGGTACAGAGTTTGAAAGCCTTTCTTTTTCTCCAGTTGCGATACTGAGACTTTTTGGTGGCTTGCCGAGGCATTGAGTGCCACAAACAAACAGATGTTGCTCTGTAGTTGCCAAGGTTTTTTGGATTGTAAACGGGCCATTGCTTCTGAAGGAAAGCATCTGAGAGTAAGGGTTAACCGCAACTTTTTCTCACACGTCAGAGGAGGGTGAGAGAGAGAGGAGATTCATGAATATTTGACAGTGCTTCTCTCTGAGCGCCCTCTTGCAGGAATGCTCGTTGACTTCCCGTATCCTTCGATTAGTGAGACGATCTAAACTGGTCATGACCAGGATTGAGCACATGGTCTCTGTGCTCAGGTAGGCGACAAATGAAATGCACGTGAATGTTATACCAATGTAATATCAGGATTTTAGGTTCAGATTGATCAGTAAGTGTATCTTAGGTACTATAACAATGTCGTAGATTTTTGCCATTTTTAACATTTTCCAAACCTTTTTGTATTTTTTTTTCCCGCCAAGAACACAATACTGTGGATAGCAAAAATCATTTCAATATATTTTAATTCATATAAAATAAATATGTAAATACTTCATCATTGTTATTAAAAACAATTAAAATCAGTAAAATAATAAATTATCAAAACACAAAATAAATTAATAACTGCCTTCTGTATTTAATTTTAGCATTATTTTGTGTTCATTTTTAATATTTTTTTATTATCCTTTGATTGGTTTTTCATTTAAGACTGGTTTGTTTCATTTGCAGAGTTGTGGTTGTTTTTAAATTTCAATTTCTTCTAGTTAGTGCATATTTGTTATTGCACAAAAGTGATTAATAATAATAATTATTGTTATTATTATTATTAAATATTTTTAAATGATTAAATGATTTTATATTTTTCCTTGTAGTATTTAATTATTACAACAGCAAAAATGTAGAATTAATAACATTTAGTTATCCATTTATTTTAAAATGAATGCTGTGATTTTAAATGTCCAATAATTACATTTTCATTACATACATAATATTATTTGTATTATTTTTATTACAAATACAGCAACTTTATTTATTTATCTATTTAGGCAAAATCATATGGAGATTTGTATTTCTTACTATTAAAAATTAGGACTATCAATGGAATAAATTAGTGCATGCCCTAAAAAATACATTTCTTCATTGACTTTTTTAGATATTTTTTTAAATATGTAGAATCATTACCAACCGTTCTCCCCTATTAAATCATGCTACTGTGTCATTTTAATACCTTTGTGTATTTCACAGGTCTTTCCATCACTGGAAGCCTTCTGCAGTATTCAGCATTGATAAACTCTTGGCTTTGCGTTAAGCGTCATTTCTGTCTGTGGCATTCTGCGCTTTCCTTTTAGCCATTATTTATTTATTTATCGGAGCCACTATCAGATTTTCTTTGGCAGACCACATGCTCAAATCCGTTTACAAATCACTAAGAGGAAACTTTCCTTCCTCCGGCGTTCTTATTAGCGCTAAAACACGATTGCTTGGAATAGTTGATTTATTAACTTTTTTCGACTTCACCATCCTCATTATAACATTAGTCCTTGATTGATATAAGCATAAATATCTAGAATCCATCTCATTTAGACCTGTTTTTCCACACTCAACAGCTAGAAAAAGCTAGCTAAAGAAATCTGCATTGCGTACTGTACATGAAAATGTCGGCCATTAAAATTCTGAGAACAAACACAAGAGAGCAAATTGCTCAGAGTGATCCTGCAGAGAAACATCAATGTAGAGTCCTAATAGGCCGTAATGTGAAGTCATTAGAAAGCCATTTCTCGGGCCCGGCATGGATGGATTGTAGCCAGTGAGTGATTTGTGGCGGGACGGACCCTCAGGCACGCCTCCCGTCAGTCGGCAGTGAAATCTGCCGCAAGGCATTTGTGCCCGAGGGCTCATCTCGCTCTCAGTTTCTCCTCCATTGCTCTTGGTTTCAGTGCAGCTGAAGACTGCCAGTGTCCAGTGACCTATCTGAGATTAGCATGCAAGTCTGTCACACATCAAGGAATTTAAAAAATGTGATTTCCAGGCCTGGAAAAGTCATAGAAATTTCTATAAGGAATATAAATATGTCCAGTTGCTCTGCAGAGCCTTTGCTTAAATTCAATCCCAGGACAAATTGTTCACTTGGCCCTGAAGATAGAGAAATGCTTTGGGATCAAGGCTATGATTGTTATTATTAACTTATTAAAATATTGCATTGCCAAATAACCAAAATAAATGAAAAAAAAACAATTAAATCCTATAAAGTTATATTAGATAGATGGATGGATGGATAAAAATAAGCCCATAAATAATACTAAAATAACACTGGATCAATGCAAGCTAAGGTCGTCAAAACAGCATTTGTGCCATTATGTTGATTATGTTTTAATTACTTTAATTGGCTTACAGTATTTGAAGACAAGTGCAAAGACAACATACACTTATATTCAAGATGCAATCTATAAAAACAAGTCTTAATATCTTATGCAGTGTTATGCAAGTTATCTTGTTTTCAAACATTGTGGATATTTAAGCTAGAAAATAAGATAAAATTGCTCATTATAAGAAGGATTTTGCAGTGTAAAAACAGCACACTGGCAGATTGTTTCCACTTGTTTTTAATTTGTTTATACTTGAAAGTAGTCCAAATACACTTGTATTGAAGATGCAGCACATTCTATTAAAAAATAAATTAATTAAAAAAAAAATCCTTATGACTTATGTCTTGACTAGAAGTTTAAAAACTTCGAATTAAAAACAGATTAAAAGTAATTTTTTTCTGTAACCAGCACAAGACTTAAATGTTGTGTGTGTCCACATTATAATAGTATGGTAGAATTGATCAGTAACATTGTCTAAGGTTGCATCCAATCTTGCACCTGTTATCATGGTGTAATTCAGATAGAGTGCACAATGTTTATACCAAGAAGAAAGATGACGTAACCCCTTGTTTTCATGGAGGTGAACAGATGTGCTAAACCATTGCCTTGAAATTCTGTTAGTATTAAAGTATGTCTGCATACATTCTGCTGTTGAAAACCAGCTGGAAATTCTATTCAGCCACCAGAAGCTGCCATGATTACCTCCATTTTAAGTGTTTAACTCTAAACATGCTCTTAAATAGATAAATAACAAAATAATAACAATTTTCCATAATAGTCTGTAGTGCTATCAAATTATTGATCATGATTAATTGCATCTAAAATAAAAGTTTTTGTTTACTAAATATATGTTTACTGTTTATATTTATTATGTATAGGCTTATATAAATACACATACATACACGTGTGTGTGTGTGTGTGTGTGTGTGTGTGTGTGTGTGTATTTATATATACTTAATAAATATGCACAGTACACACACAAATATTATGTAAACAAAAACTTGTATTTTTCGCAATTAATCATTTGATAGCACTATAGCCATGCATCCATAATTATGCATCAAATGGTGTTAAACTTTTTAAAGCAGGTTCCAGGATAATGTTAAACAAATAAATAGTAATTCTTGCTGTAATATATTGGAATTAATCTACTATTGAAGTGTGTTATTGGCATGGAATAATAAATAAAAAACACTTTTTATTTGGGGTGGGGTTCAGAATTGCCAGTTTGTGTCTTACAAGGTATAAACATGCAATTTCATCTCAGAATTCAGATTTTTTTTTTCTGTTTAAATCATTTTGAGAAAATCAGAAAAAAAGCCAGAATAGTGAGATAAAATGTCCCAGTTACCTTTTTTTTTTTTTTTTTTATCCTGTAGCAGAAACACAATTTACAGTGGTAAAAATAATATTAGAATAATATTAATACAGTGAACAACTAATCATGTTAAAACATAAAAAAACTTCTAAAACATAAACAAAACTCTGGTCGATATTCTCTCAGAACAGTAAACAACACAACCGTAAGCAGTTGCTGGAGGGTGGTGGGGTTAAGGTTAGTTGTAAAAAGATCGGGAAGTCTTGTCAAAGCACCTTGGCCGAGAATAAAGGTGTTGTTTTTGAGGAAACGCTTTATACTTTATACAGTGGCAACACTGTTGTCCCCTCGGGTCAGCCGTGCAGATGAGCAGCAGTGACGCGCGGTTCTGTCATCACACTGAGCTACAGACGGCCTCAGGGACCTGCTTGACCGATGGGCCTTTCTACGTGCAACACATGCTGAGCGACTGCAAAACGCACACAAACATGATGCAAAACATGGCCTGTAGAGCACACAGCTGCAAGAGACTGCTGCAGTTCAAGCCTTTTAGAGCTGGAGACAGGCTGGTAAACTCATGCTGTTGGTCGAGCCAGAACATGTTGACATGTTGAAATGTAGCATCAGCCTCCAGCAAGACTGCAAATTACTGACTCTGCAAGTTGCATATTATTATATTTTTTATTTCATCTCTGCCATTTTAATGTAAGCAACATTTCAGGGTGTTTTTCTCATTTTGTTTATATGTGGGCTACTATTTAAAAACTTGGCGTCTCTCAACTGAAAATTTATGGTATATATTAGAATTCTGAAAATCTTTCTCAGATTTCGTCTTTGTGAGTTTACATCTCAATTCTTTTTTATGTTTATTTATTTTATTTTATTTTTATTTTACATTTATTTATATATGACCCTGGACCACAAAACCAGTGATAATGGTCATTTTTTGAGTTTTATATATCAACTGAAAGCCAACCTATTTTACAGCTGAAATTTTTAATTTTTCATCGACATTTTGCTCTCCTTCTTAACAGGTCTGATGACTCTGAAAAACATGTATTACATTGCACATGTTGCATAAATTTTCTTATTTTTGGAAAATAAATTTTGTCTTTTCCGTAGACAAAGGCATAGTATGTGTTCTGATGACTTTACATACTGTGCATGATTCATATGGACTTTGTATTTCTCTATACAGCCATGGTTACTCTGAATTGTTAGGTATAATTATAACCATTTCACATTTGTGTCGTTTTTTAATGCACTAAACATGACACTTCACTGTTAAAGCTGTTTGTAAGAAGTATGTGTAATTATCTGTACGCATACAGTACAACACACTTAGTGTGTGTGTAGCATTTACTTGAAATATTTCACTAGATACCGACTGTTAACTGAAGCATCTACTAACAAGGCTTATTGCATGTGTTGCTTTAATAATTAAGATAGGTGCATGCATCTATTTAGTATCAGTGGATTTAATATTCAACACCCTTCCGAGAGATATGAACACTTAGCATTTCAGTTTTTAACCTTGTTAGCTTCCATGTCTCATTAAACCCGACCCCTGAGCCAGATTCACACAAAATCGTCATCATCTTCTTCATCATGCTCATGTCTTCTTAAAGCAGTCTCCACACACCTTGAACAGCCGCTACGCTCATTTATTATACATTATACATCCTGCATCCTATATGTGAAGGCTTTCAATCATCCAGGTCACCTCCGCAGAAGGTGGCTGGGCTTGCTTTATCCCTTCACTTTTGACTTTGATTGGGTCGGACAGCTCACCAAACTCTCTGGCCCTGCCGCTGGAGTCTGGAGTCAACTCACGGCTCACTCCTAGCGCCTCATATTTACTGAAGCAGCAGCACTAAAAGTCACAGGCTTAGGGCCAGTGCGCTCTTCTGCGGAGGGATCTTCTGTCCTGCCTTCACACTTAATCTCCAAAGCTACGAGCAGCTCGCAGGACGTTTCCAACACCTCCAGATCAGCCAGGCAGCCGTGCAAGGCATATTTTGCTATTGAAAAGAATTGTATGAAGCACAAAGCTTAGAGGAGCGCCTCACCCAAAAACGAAATGTCATCATTTACTGAACCTCATGTCGCTCCGAACACGAATGACTTTATTTTCTTCTGTGGAACCCAGAAGGAGGATTTTTGAAGGAAATTCCATTTGAAGGAGCTGTCAATGTCCCAAAATGGCTGTAGAAGTAGCAGTGTTGCATATTTGGGAGATTTCTCATCACATTTAGCAACTTTCCCATGGTTCCTGCAACTTTTAAAGATGCAGTTTTTTTGTGGTTATTAAAACATACTGATTTACTGTATACATACTGTAGGTCTCATGTAGATACACACACTTATAAATATGGTTAATATGTATATATTTAAGTACCGTATTTTTCGGACTATAAGTCGCACTTTTTTTCATAGTTTGGCTCGTCCTGCGACTTATAGTCAGGTGCGACTTATTTATCAAAATTAATTTGACATGAACCTAGAGAAATGAACCAAGAGAAAACATTACCGTCTACAGCCGCGAGAGGGCGCTCTATGCTGCTCAGTGCTCCTGTAGTCTACACTGAAAACACAGAGGGCCCTCTGGCGGCTGTAGACGGTAATGTTTTCTCTTGGTTCTAAATGAATGCGACTTATAGTCCAGTGCGACTTAAATATGTTTTTTTCCTCATCATGAAGTATTTGTGGACTGATGCGACTTATACTCGGGTGCAACTTATAGTCCGAAAAATAGCGTGTTTAAATACTATATATATATATATATATATATATATATATATATATATATATATTTGCGGTGTGTTATGAAGATTTTCAACATCGTCAGTGCTACAAAAAATTGTCTATACTCCAGGTCAAGAACTGACTGAAATTCAACTCTTTCACTAGTTACTGATAATGGTCCATTCTTTTAGTTTTAAATGTTCCACTGTCATGTCACAAACGGTCACGTATGTGTTACAGACTCTGAGCAGCACTTCACACAATCTCTGATCTGTCACTCTTGATTGAAGGAACTTTTCAAACACTTTTGGTGTGCAACTACATTTTGATGCAATTAATTTGCTTGCATATCTTGTATAATTTGGAAAGCTGATAGAATTTGACCGCTAATAGAAAAAAGAGGAAAGTAGCAACTCGTAATAAGAAATCTTCCTAAACCTGTGAACTTTTTTAAATGTTATTTTGTGCTTCATGTAAGTAAGGGTTTATAATGACATGGGGTTAAGTAAATTTGCCATTTTGGGTTCAACTGTCCCTTTAACAAAAGCTGATGGCTATTCAATGTGATGAACTAATAAACTCGCAAGTCTAATTTATTATTTTGCCTGGTTAGATTTACACATGAACAATAGGATCTGTACAGAGCAGCGCTGTGACTCCACACATCATTTTAGAGGTTTTATTGGGGCACTTGCTTTCCAAAACATCTCATCATTTATTCATACGCCGTCCAAACCCCAGCTGCTCCCCACCGACTGCTCTCCAACACTGTCAGAATATCAGCTCACGAGTTTCCATCTGCTCCCCCTGCGTCCTTTTTTCAGTTCGAGATTTGCAATTTAAAACATCTTTTGATTGGCCCTGCAGACGTTTGCTGACTTCCGTTGATTTCGCCAATGCAGGAAAGTCCTGGCATGTTTTTTTTTAATAAACCTTTGCTTGGATTTAACACTCGATCCATTTTTCCAAAGTCTCTCCTGAAAGTTCAAATAGAGATGATGCAACAGTTGCTGAGGTAAAAGCAGGGTGCAGACGATGACTCTCAATTATTTAGGTGGTTTCCAGCTAATGTTGTGTTTAACCAGCCTCTTCCACACCTCTTAACACCTTGAAAATGAGCGAAAGTGCTGTAAAAACCCTGTTTTAGTCAACATTCATAAATAACACTTGAAGCTGCTGGAGTAATCCTCAGTGACGTATTGAATACAGTGTTTGTGCTTTTTTATATAATGTTGAAGTGGAACATAGTCCTTCAAGGTAGAAAAATGACAGAAAAAAAAAACTTACTTTCTTCAGCGAGACGCTTTCAAGACAAGTCTACAAAATATTAAAGCTTGGCCAGAGGGCAGTACAACCTCAAAATACAGATCAGGACTTCAATGTCGGCTACACTGACACTACATGAGGAAGTTTGGTTGGATTTTTCTTTCTGTGATTGATGTGAAACGTGAATGGTGAATTGAATTTAGTTTGCAGTATTTATCACTATTTAGTTGGCATTGTTAGTGTGGAAACAGGTGGTAATATAAAGTCTTTGTTTTCTAGTGATCCTGACAGAAGGAATTAATTGTAGTCAGATCATTTGTGTGTGTGTGATGGGGGACAGCTAGCAACAAAATACTAACACTGTGGGACAATTCCAAATTAACATTCATTTGAACTCTCAAGTGTTTGACAGACTTTCAAATGTTTTAAAATGTTAATTTATTACATGAGGGTATTAAAGTTGCCGGTTTAATGAAGTGAATATGAATGAATCAAATTCCTGCTCAGTGGGAACAAATGAAGTCTAAATGTAGACACCATGATGAATGTGTGCTTGAGTGACCTGCATATGAAATATGATGTTGTTTTTGTGCAGTATTTATTAGATTAAGTTCATTTATTACTCTCTTGTGGAGATGTGTGTTTCAACTGTAGTGGTTGTATATTATGGTTAGAAATGCCTAGGGAAACTGTCTTAAATGAGGGCATCTTTGTAAATATTATTGCTTGTATTCTTTGTAATATCTGTTGGATAAACAAGTAAACTACAAATGAAACCACACTAGCACTTATTCAGACAAGAGTTTACTATAGAATCAAGGTAGATTTTAACTGAAAGAACGAGTATTTGTTTAAGTTTAAAATAATTGTTTGTTTATTGTTACATTGTTTCCGTTTTGGTCTCCATAAAAATATTAAACACTGATCATAATAAGAAATGTTTCCTGAGCAGTACATCAACATATCAGAATGATTTCTGACGGATCATGTGACACTGAAGACTGGAGTATTGAAATTACATTTAAAAAATATATTCACATAGAAATTCTTTAGACCAAACAACCTTAATTGTGCGACCACGTTTGTGGCATTACCTAACTTGCATAACCCCTTTATTGAATCGACCTGTGAAACAGCACGTGCAAATTAATGACAGGCTTTCATGCATTCCTAATGAACTCGGATGTCTCTCCATGTGTTTGTCTCTTCAGCGGTGACCTGCGCTCCTCCGCCCGGCGTGTCTAACGGTGAGGTGGAGGGCTCTGTGTTTGAGTGGGGCACCAGCGTGAGCTACCGCTGCCTGATGGGATATGAACTGTCCTTCCCTGCCGTCCTCACGTGTGTCGGCAATGGCTCCTGGAGCGGCGAGGTTCCTCTGTGCCTGCGTGAGTGATGTTCTAAACCTATTCTGAACCTTTCTTTCTATTGTCCATTCAGTGCTTTTAGGCAACAAAAAGAACAACAACAAAAAAAAAAACACTAAAAGCACAGTTGAATTCAATTCAGTTAATTTCAAGTCTTCTGAATTAATATATGTGAGGAAGAGGCTGAAATGTATGTTTTTTTTTTTTATCTAAAATCTCATCCGATGCCTAGCGTGATCATTGCAATCAATAGTGTTTGGCGCCAATGATATCAAACCTGTCAAAATGCATCTTAACCACAGATCTATAATCGAGAACTGGGTTGCTTATGACATCGGTTAAAGCAAAAGACACAGCATCACTATATTACTATTAGTATCATTTGGTTTTAATAAGAAAACATTTACCTAGCGTGTCAGCATTTTCATATACAGTATGAAGCCTCCTTGTGCATTCTTACATCCTAGGCATGTAAATGGTTATTTGTTTCAAATGGTGAATTTCCTCTTTTTGTTAAAATGGTGCATTCATATTCATTAGTTTACATCAAATCAGTAGGTGCACGAGACCCTCAATATATGTGAAAAAGTGATTATTTTGAAATCTGAACAACGATCAATGCTTTGTAATGCATGCAAATTAATTTGCCTTATACAGTTATTCACTGTATTTGGTTGCACTTTATTTTAAGGTGTTCTTGTTACAGTGTAATTATACATTTAAGTACTGATTAATGTTAATTAACTGCATGTACTTACTACAGAATATGGTTAGGATTAGGGTTTGGCTTATATTTGAATACATTTAATAATATATTAATGATACATATATTATATAATATATTGCAAAATATACAAATGATTGCTGCTTTCAATATATTGCAATATGTTGGGAAAAATAAATATATATAAGAATATATGCCTAATATATTACATGATATTTTCCAATATACTGCAATATATTTTTGTTTCATAAGGGTGCAAATGATCCTAAGCATACATTCTCATCTGTAAAGCTTGGTGGAGGTTGTGTCATGGCATGGGCATGCATGGCTGTCATATTTAATCAGTACAATGACCCAACACACCCTCCAGTTCAGTCAAGGACTTTATCAGGGCAAAGAAATGTAAAGTCTTAGATTGCCCAAATCAATCTCCAGATTTATATCCGATTAAACATTAATTTCACAATCTGAAGAGGAGACTAAAGTCAGAAACTCCCCAAAACAAGCAATAGCTGGAATTGGCTGCATTTAAGGCTGGAGAAAAGCATTTCAAAGCATAAGACCAAGAGTCCGGTGATGTCTATGGGACTCACTGCTCTAACTAAATATTAGCTTTTAGTCTTTTACATCTGCCTTAAATTCAACTGTTCCAATACTTATGCTCTCATCAAATAGTGGGATGAACTCTAAAAGTGCTGTCCTTTTTATTTGGTAAAACATGTATGCGTCGAAAGATCTAATAATAAAATGTGACATTCTGTAGTTTTGTCGCATATTAATATTTGAATCATATTTGCAAATGTCTTGACTCCACAGCAGAGAAAGCAATTTTGTCTTTACTGTTCCAATACTTATGGAGGGCACTGTATGTCAAAAACAATATAAAACGATCTGTATAAAACTCATTTGCAGCAGGAATTGGCAAGAGTCAAGAATCTGAAATATTTTGAATTTTGTTCAACTGTTTTGCAAGTCAGATGCAAATGAGGTATGAAATGAGATGAAAAGAAGCATTTTTACCAGCACAAAGGTACACGCTGAATAACCTTGATACCAGCATGCTTATCAGCTTTTATTTGTGAGAGCTTTTTGCACAATCCTGTCGTTCATAAATGCAAACCGGCTTGCTTTTTATCATCCATTACCAACAATCCTCTATGATCCATAAAGAAAAGCAATCACCTCCTAAACAGCACAGTGTCAGCTGGGAGAGAGTGTAATTAGCATTTAATTTTCTGATGACTTCATGGCATTTCCCCCCATTCAGATGGCAGATATCTATACGTTAATGCTTTCATTACATTCACAATGGAAAGAAACAATAAATGGCATGCAGCACAAGTCTCTTGCTTAATCCCAGTTACATAAAGTTTTTGTTGAATTCTAGCAAACATGCTGGTTTACGCTCATTAATTTCTTCCTCATTACAAGCCACAAACTTTCAAAATGTGCTTTAGAAGACAGTATTTGTTTTATTACTTTTTTCACCTGAATGAATTCTTTGTCAAACAGTAAGATTTTTCCAGCTGGGTCCCGTTTAACTATGCATGTTTCGTTCCCATATAATGGTGAAGTATCTGCGTTTGCCGTTCAACAGCAACCTTTAAGAAGGTGTTTAAACGTGCCCAGTGCACAGGCCATAGATAAGGTGCCAGAAATTCCAGATTGTCACATTTTAGTGCTGATAAGGCATAAATCATAACTCATTCTTTCAGGACTCTGCCAGCACTACAAGATTAGAGCTGTGCTAATTCGCGCTTCGAAGCACACAGATCATAGACAAATGGCAGCTCAGAAATTAAAGCCTCGTCTCATAGATCCAGCTTAACTCCGCATGGAAATTTCCATGAATATGGTATAGAATAATAACTAGAACTTTTTTTTTCTTCATTTTTTTAAATAAATGACAAGTGAAATGAGGTGCAGAAAATGTTGGTTGTTGAACTGAGGTGGTCAAAGTAAAACATAGATTTTATTTTAAAGGCTTATCAAGTCTAAAACCTTTCTGCATTAAATAAACATTTATTTTCATATTTATAAATATTAAATAAAAATGTATTAAATAACAACAACAACAATAATAATAATAATCATCTTCAGCATAAGTTATTAAGTGACAAAATGTTGATTTGTTCTTATTCTAAAAAAAAAAAAATGTATTCCTTTAAAAAAAAAATCTTATTTTTCTTTTCTTTTGCTTTTTTAATATTCATCCATCAGTGATTCCTGAAGGATCATGTGACACCGAACACTGGAGTAATGATGCTGAAAAATCAGCATTGCATTGCAGAAATCAATTTCGTTTTATTGATGATTAATATTATTTAAAATATATATAAACTTTAACTAAAATGTTTTCCCAAAATACTCATGCTTGGTTAATTTATATGGTTTATAATTTATATTACATACAGGATCTAACAGCAACCCAAAAATGTGGAATTTGTACTTTTAATGTGTAACAACAAATTTTGTTGTGTAAAAAGTGTACTGTATTCATGGAAAGTGCTGAATATTAAAGCATGGAATCTCCCCATCCGAAGATTGAATGGCTATATTTAATCAGGTTAACGCGGTTAGCACACTGTCAGTACGTTTACCCATCTGCACCGAGCTGCAGTGTGAAATTCAGATTTTCTTTTTGTTGTGTGCTGTTTGTTGCTTCTCCAAAGCATTGTATTATTCATCAAGGATCTTTTTTTTTCTGACACGGAGCCTGACTGGGTCCTCCAGTTCTGATTATTATGCATAACTTGCTCTAGCCTAGAGCTGTTGAAATAATTTTTTTCTGTGAAAGAAAAAACCCAGCAGTCAGATGAGAATGGTCGGTGTGCACTGTAAAAACATCACTGATTCCATTGTCGCGGTGCCACATTTGGCCTGCGAGAACTGTCGTTGCATGTGGAATATATAATGCTATAAAGTGTTTATGTGTTGTGGATATTTGCATCGTTATCTATCATTGGCCTGTCACACTTTATATGCAAAGAATACACTCAGTAATGGTACAAAATGCATTAAATCAATATGTGTGTTCTATCTTTCTTTAAAATAAATCTTTTTTGCTTTATTATTTAATTATATTTGACATCCATTGCCAGTTTTGCCTCCAATAATATTAGATCAGCAGTGGTAGTGGTCAACTGAATTGTTTTTCAATAACCAATGCTCATATATATATATATATACATATTAATTTTGCTTTATTTAATTTTAATTTAATTTTATAATTGTACTTAATTTTGCTTAATTACAACCACAAACATTCTTACTACTGGCTCAAATGTTGCTATTTTTTATCATTGTTTTATTTTTATTTTATATACACTTTTTGTTTATTTTGTTTTACTATTTTATGTACATTTTATTTACTTTATTCTATTTTATAACATAAAACAATCATTCAATCACTAATTTGGCTGAATATTATTTTACTTATTTTTTTGGATAAAAGTGTCTGCTAAATGCATAAATTTTATTTAATTATATATATATATATATATATATATATATATATATATATATATATATATATATATATATATATATACACTTTGTTTTACTATTACTACTAACAACAACAACAACAAAAAAACTTTCTGATGTTTTTTAGTGCAGCTAGTGTCCAAATACTCACTGTATGTAAAAAAATAAGTGAGTATTAATCATCAAAATCACGTATTTGATTGTGGATAGTGCTTGTGAAGGGCAGATACCTTGGCAGTTCTGCTTCAGGTTCCTTGCGTAAAATGCGACCGAGCGATCCCCGCAGCCACAGAAAGACTGATCTTTTGTTTAAAACTGCTTTAGAGCCGTTTAACTGCACTGGCGGCTGATGGCCATCGGAGTTGACGTGCATTAAATACCATGTAGATGCTGTGCAATGCAAGAGCTCAGCTCGTCTCTGTGGTGGACAGAGTCCGTGTGGTCACACTTTCTCATCCCAACCTGTGAATTATACATCACAGAGCGTGTCAGCCGTCGTGCCCCCTTTGGCCTTCCGCTTCGTTTTTAAAGAGGGATAATTACTCTGATTTACATTCAGGTGAGCCAACCTCTGCACTCGTGGGGCCGTGAAATTCGCCTCTCGACTTCTGATCTTTAAATACCATGAAGCCTGCAGAGCTCTGCTGCAATTTATATGTCAAACACCTTCACAAATCATGACATATCAAATGTGGAAATAGGTTTCATTTTTTGGTCTGTCAGTCTTAAGCACTCTCAAAGCTGTTTTTGGTTCTTCTTGGATGACGAAAGCATTACTCTCTAGCTATTTACCTTTAATTTATAGTGTATTGCAGCTGGATAATGGAAGTGTATGTGTATTTATGGTATGTATGTGCAAGAAAATGCACTGGAAAATGCTTTTCAAAGTGTAAAAATAAAACCCATTTTTCAAATCATACGCCAATATTTCCTCCAGAACTTTAGACCTGCCTGGTTAATAATTGACTCTGTGTTCAATTCGCACGGGAATGTATTTTTAAGCAGTATATTTCTCCTGCTATGTCCGGCTTCACCTCAGGAGTTTGTTTTGAGGGTCAGGTCGGGTTATGCACAGATAAATCATTCAGAAAACAAGGCTATCAGACCAGATTTTCCTTGAAAGCGGTTGAGCTGGGATCGGCCGTGTACTGTAGGTTTCAAAAGCAATAAAAGAAATAATCAGAAACAGAATCCTGGTTATCAAATGCTTGTTAGATACATTAAACATAAAATGGCTTATTAAAGTTAAAACTAAATCAATATTGATCCTGTCTCATTTCTTGAAGGTGAGATACCCTCTTTTATCTTAGTTTAATGTGTAGACCAGTGTTACTTTAGTTTTATTTTCAGGGTCATAGCTGGGGTTTGTGGGGCCCCGGGGCAGGTTGGACCCGTAGGCTCTGTTTGTAATTGTGTAAATAGCACAAACAAATAAATAGAACAAAGATACAAATGTAAAAAGTGTTAAAGTTTTTTTAAGTTTGAAGGTGTCCAAGAACAGAAACCAAATAATTAAATGTAAAATATCATTACAAGTCTTTGTGCGTGGTCTGTGAGACGCGGCTCTCTGTGTGCACACTGAACACTCGGTTAAGTTCTTGAGCTTCTTGTGCTTGAATGCTTTAAACTCTTTTGAATGTTTAAATTGACAAGATAAGCTAAACTGGATGATAAGGTGGCTCTTCGACTGTCCTGAGAGTCGTTTTTGGCTGGCCTCTTCCATTTTATTTTATTTTATTTTATCTAAATAAAATCATCACTGTATTGTTTGCTATTGGGATTGCTGAATGAATGCACTTACTCAACTGCTGTTGTTTAAATCGAGAAATTGACTATTGCAATTTGGAATTAGTGGAATTACTAGGAATTTCACTGTTATAATATTTTTCGTTTGTTTTAGCTATTTTCGTAATGAAGACAGAGAGATTGCATAAGACATGGTATTAATTTAGATAATAAAAAGCCTATACTTAAATGTACATTTGAGTAAGACTACAATGGCTACCATAATTAATACTGATGTGCAGTTAATTAATAATAATCTTATTGCTAAAATGTCAAGTTTTCATTGACTAAAGCTAGACTAAAATGCCTTAGGTTTTCTTGGACTAAAACTTGACTAAAGTGTTGAGACTTTTATTCGACTAAAACGTAATAGGATACAGTAAGGTTGACTAAATATGATAAAAACTAACAAGGCATTTTAACATAGGACTAAGACTAAATTTGATAATAGCTCACAAAATAAACACTGAGTCGATGTATGTAAATTTTTTTTAAAGGCAACTTTCATATGAACTATCTTGACAGCCAAGTTCTGCGGTGACCCCGGCATACCTCCGCACGTCAGACGCGAGGGTCAGAGCTTCATCTTCAAAGCCGAGGTCACGTACAGCTGCAGCGCCCCCTATGTGCTGGTGGGCTCCTCGACACGCACCTGTCAAGCAGACGGCACGTGGAGCGGGACGCAGCCGCGCTGCATAGGTACACCATCCTCTGTTCTCAAAAAAACATTTCAACCTCATCAGCCAATGCTGCTAAACCTGTAATGACCATAATATCCACTCCAGCTTTGATCTATGATGAAAATGTGAACATTATGACCCGCTGTTACGGGTCACTGCCATTACATCAAGCACTACATCTACTTTTCCTAATTCAATTATGAAGATAACAGCAGTGGAGCAGATAATGACTATGTCATTCTACTTTTACCACAGAACCAACTCGGACGACGTGCGAAAATCCTGGCACTCCGGAGTACGGCTCTCTGAACAGCAGTCTGGGCTTTAAGGTAAGAAGGAGTTGAGCTGCGAGCGATGCTCTCGGACTATCTAGGACTCTCGTATCAAAGCCATTATGATGAGAATAAGTTCAAAAGGCCCATTTCTGTCAGTTGTAGGCCGCTTTTATCTTTAAGTGCAAAAACGGCCTTTTCAGTTGGCACAATGTGACTTTTGATGTGCTTATTAAGAATTGAAAATCATATTTTCCATCATTGCTGAGACAAAAGGAGATCCGCTCGCCCAGTGACAGTATGATCCAAAGGCGTTAATGCCACTTCAGAGAGACGCTTCAGAGAGACCCTTCATTTGAGTACGTGTCAAATCGGGACTCTGGCGAGGTATTGCCATCTTTCCGGACTGCCCTGTCTTTATAAGCACAATTGATTTATTGTCAAGTTGATTCAGTCAAATGCCGTTTGAAGAGCCCATGACAGTTTCAGGATGTGCGACTGTCTCTCGCCTTCAGCTCTTATTGTCTGGGGAGAGTTTACTCTTCAAACAATCACTATATCTGCCCGAACGCCTCTGTCGGCGCTTAAATGGCTCTTCAGACTCCTCCATTTCTTCCTCAGAGGGGCAAGAGAAATGAAAAATGTATTGGGCACTTTAATATGACAACTTTGCCCGATATAATGTCATATTGGAAGTAAAAGTGGTCAGCTGAATTGGGTTTTTCAGCAGAGACAGCATTGATTGACGTGTGATACAGTCATTTTGTGTAAAACATACTTTGTATTTGTGCGTGTGCGTGTGTGTGTGTGTGTCTGTGTGTGTGTGTGTGTGTGTGTGTGTAATTTAGTTTTAACTTTATTTTATTTTATATCATATTTGATTTTATTCTTTCTATGAAACATATGGGCTGGTGTTGGCGCAGTGGATAAGACGCATGCCTTTGGTGTGAGAGACCCGGGTTTGAATCTACTGTGAGACACCAGTGTGTCCCTGAGCAAGACACTTAACCCCTAGTTGCTCCAGAGGTGTGCTTTGGATAAAAGCGTCAGCTAAATGAATAAATGTAATAAATGAAACATTATCAGTGCTGGCACAGGTGTTGCTTATTTTATTTTATTTTATTTTATTTTATTTTATTTTATTTTATTTTATTTTATTTTATTTTATTTTATTTTATTTTATTTTATTTTATTTTATTTTATTTTATTTTATTTTATTTTATTTTATTTTATTTTATTTTATTTTATTTTATTTTATTTTATTTTATTTATATATATATATATATATATATATATATATATATATATATATATATACACACATATAATAAAACATTTTTACAACCATAAAACATTGTGAACTTAACGTTACCAATTTACTGTGGCAATAATTATATTTTATTTTGCTATATTTTATTGCAACTATAAAACATTCTTAAAAGTGGCAGAAATGTTTTTACATTTTGCTTTATTTATTTATTTATTTTATTTTTTTTTACTACCTCAAAGCATAGTACCAAGTTTCTGTTGCCAATTAGTAATCATTATTATTATTTAATTAAGTCTGGGCATTTTCCCATGGAGATAAAAACAGTTATTATTAACAAGTTTTTGAAAGTTATTTAAACTGTCACCATATTTATCATATTAATGGTATATATGCATAGAGTAGGTTTCTGATCTTAATTTTAACAAATAATATGAAATGATGAAATCAATTGGATGGTAATTGAATATTAAGTATGAATGACAACAGATATGCATTTTCCATTGCCAAGAAAGATTTTTAACCCATCAATCATGCTCTGCCAATGGCAATAATCTCAAAAAGACAACCGTTACCACCAGCATCTATCGTCGACGGGTCTAATGTGAAAAGTATCACTCACGCCTTGAAGAATGAGCTCTTTGAAGGGTAAATTAAAAGCTGGTCCTCTCGGCTGGCTCTCTGTGAACACGGGGCTCTCCGCGTCTTGTTTGTGTCAGTCGGGCTGCCGTTGTCACTGATTCCTTCAGAAGTGTGTGATTTAATGAAATCTAATGTTCCAGTGTTGTGAACCTTTCATCTCAGCAGGACTCACAGACTCTGCTTCCCCTCCTCAACATTTGCATGTTCTGCTCTAATGCTCAGCGTTTATAGAGGACTTCCTTCACATGAAGGCTGGTTTTCCTTACAACGCATTCAGAACTGAATGAAGTAAAGCTAAAGGATGTACAGGTCCTCAGGTAGAATGATTATGAGAAGAGTGTGCAACATTCAGAACTGAAATGAGAGACATTCTTTTGATCTGTTATTTAATTCTTCAATTTAAATCGAGCTAGGAAACAGGATGCAGAATGGGCTTTTTTAAATAATTCACTTACTGAAATTAATATTAATTGATTTATAGGCAGTGTAATGTATTTCAATTAAAATTTGCTTACTTTTATATATATTTCTTATGTATAGTTCTCCATTTATTTATTTATTTTCTAAGAAATATAGTCAAGGGTATTATTATTATATTATATTATATTATATTATATTATATTATTCCAAAATTTGTGTTCAGTACGTTTTTTTTTTTTTTTTTACAGGTTAATGCTGTATTTATGACATTTCTAAATATCATATTTTCACAAAAATAATAGAATGATTTCTGAAGGATCATGTCACACTGAAGATTGGATTAATGATGCTGAAAATTCAGCTTTGCATAATAGGAATAACTTACATTGAAAATAATTTCACATTTAAAACAGTTATTTTAAATGGTAATAATATTTCACAGTGTTACTGTTTTTATTGTATTTTTGATCAAATAAATGCAGCCTTGGTCAGGATAAGAGTCTTTGTTTAAATAAACCAGTTAATTAATTAAACCTTATTGACTCCAAACCTTTGAATGGTGGTGACTTTTTTTTTTTTATAGCTGATTTTAATAAAAAGTGGCGATAATTCTGTAGCCATTATATCTAGAATTATTATCCTATGTCCTCCTTTTCTTCTGGTCTTTACCTTTGCTGTAGTTCAGCTCAAACTCACCATATTGTCATCAATCTTATACTGAATCAGTTGAACAATACACGATTCTTAAATCCTGAATGTTGTATTTTGACCAAAAGTGTTTGTGAGTGTGAGAGTAGAGATGTCGAGGTGTGTGTGTGTGTGTGTGTGTGTGTGTGTGTGTGTGTGTGTGTGTGTGCGCGCGCGCGCTCTGACAGGCTTATCTCTGTGCCTCAGGTGGGCAGCACAGTAAAGTTCCACTGTCAGACGGGCCACTTGTTACTGGGCTCCACCACACGGACGTGCCAGCAAGATTTGACCTGGAGTGGCACTCAACCAGAATGCATCCGTGAGTCCCTCTCCCATACCTCCACAACAGACGCCTAATTACACCGTTGTTTGGTAGGATTTGTGAGTGTATGCGCATCGTACTTCATCTTTCCAGATGTCTGTTATTTTGTTTTCTTGTTTTCTTGGCAAGTCATCCATTTTGCATGTCACTATACAACTTTGATTTCACCCTCCAGGAGTTTCGTTGTTCCATATTCATGTCATTTCATGTGAAAATGAAAAATACTGCTTTACCAGACATGCAGTACATCACGTGAATGGACAAGCTGTGGTGCATTTATGATGAGAGTGGCTCCAGTAAGTGTTACTGGGTAAATCTCACAAAACTTTCTGTCCTATTTTTCACAAATATCAAAAGAAATTGGAGAAATTAGAAATGTTTATTTTATTAATACATTTTTATTTATTATATTATATTATATTATATTTTTTCAGTAAATATGGGTATATACTGATGTTATGATTCTTATTATTAATTATCATTCTAAATATTGCAACGTATATATTATATAATTACACTAAATATGGAAATATATGGATGTAATTAATCTTGTAATTACTTATATTATATTATTACACTAAATATGGATATGTATGGATGTAATGATTCTTATAATTATATTATATTATATTATATTATATTATATTATATTATATTATATATTATGTATTATGTAATGGATGTAGTGATTCTTATTATCAATTATCATTCTAAATATTATTTTACTTATTGTATTATATTATTGCACTAAATGTGGATACATAAGTGATGTAATGATTCTTATAATTATATATTTTTTTATTTTTTATATATTTCTTATGTATAGTTCTCATTTATTTATTTATTTTCTTATAAAATCAAGGGTATTGTTATGTTATGTTATGTTATAGTTATTTTTTCCAGAAATTTTCACAAAAACTTTATACTGTAAATCATCTAACCCCCCCCCCCCAATTCTTATTCTAATAAATTCTAATGACATAATTATTGCAATGCATTTCTTATATTATATTATATTTTATTAATTGAATTATATTGTTGTGTTTAATAATAGATTTAATAATCAGTTTAAATAAAATATTTAAAAATAATTACAGAAAAAAAAACATTATTATGGTACTTAAGGGGTTGTATTTTTTTGCGTTTTGGGATGAAAATGAAATGGATGTTTTGTTATGAGATTTCCCCATCCATCAGAGCCTTCGAGCTTACTGCTTGACATATCTCCTAATGCAGCCCACTCCTGTAAGCAACCAAAGACCCCGCCGCATGCCAACGTGATGGGCATGGACCTGCCCTCCTTTGGCTACACGCTGCTCTATTCCTGCCAGCCTGGTTTCCTTCTCACCGGGGGCTCGGAGCACCGCGCGTGCCGGCCAGATGGATCCTGGAGTGGGAAGGTGCCCGTTTGCAGAGGTATGCAGTCCAACACCCCATCAGTACAGAGCTCAGGTGTGTTTTACACCTCAACTTTGTGACCTGCAACTTTTCTGCCATTTCTTTTGTCTTGTCGAGGCAGAAGCCGACTGATGGCGTTTCCTTTGCTTGATGTGGGAAGTCATGTGTGAAATGCATTTTCTTAAACCCATTTCAAATGCAGTGACTCGTTGATGCAGTGAAATGCATTTTTCTTTCAGCTGGCTCAAAAACAACTGAAAAAGTCATAACACCTGTTCAAGGAACATTGAGTCCCAAAGTCAACGGTCAGTCTTTCTATACTCTGCATCACATGTTTGATCTAAAACAAATAATAATCAATGCTTGCACTTGTTTATTTTCCATTATTGTGTTTAAAGGTATTTCTTAAAGGGACAGTTCATTTAAAAATTATGTCATTGGTTGTTTTAAACCTGTTTGAGTTTCTTTCAGCTGTTGAACACAAAAGAAGATATTTTGAAGCATGCTGGTAACCAAACAGTTGACGCTAGCATTGACTTAAATATTATGAAAAAAATACTATGAAAGTCAACTGTTCGGTTAACAGCATTCTTCAAGAAATTTATTTCCTGCATCACCGGTTGCTTACTGCTTTTATAACACTGCAACAGCAGCAATAATAAACCAAATGGGATCATAAATAAATGTTTATCAGATCACAGTATAAGTGATTTTATATTTCATGGTAGAGGTAGCAAAAAAATATTTTTTATGTATAACAACTGACCCTAACCCTACATACAGGGCTCCAGACTGCGATCAAATGGACTCATTTTGCAACCACGTTTTCTGCCTGTGCAACTTAATTTTGTGTGCTGTCACACTAGCATGACTGCCACGCGCTTTAACTCATAAGTGCTGACATTTCTTTTGCATATGAGAAACATCAAACTGTAAACGAATCCGCACTACTCGTTTAAACTGCGCAGCACTTCGAGTGTAGAGCCTGGTTTATACTCGCCGCGTCCGCACGAGTGCAAAGGTGCGCACAGCAAAAAGTACGCAAATATTGAGGAAACGAAGGATGGTTTTCAAGCTAAAGTAAAGTAAAAGACTGCTTCTTAAACCAGAGAAGGTGAACATGTTGGTATTCTTGTGGGAAAAGACATGCAAGCACCAAACATGCTAGCGACAGGAAGTTTAGCTTTACTTTACTTTTTGTTTTTATTTTGAAAAGCTTGTTATCTTTGCTCTTTACCTCACGATACGCTATGGAGGCTCTCTCTCTTTTTTTTTATTTGATTCCTCAGTGTTTGCTAAATGTTCTGTAATCTATTAATCGGTATATAATAACCATGTGGTGTGTGCCATGCCTCGTCTTATTCGTTTCTGTTAATAAATGTTTTTGAAAGTTTGTCATTGTATCTTGCTGTTTTATTGTTTTGCTTTTTAATTAAGAATAACAATGAAACCAACTTTTTTTTTGTCTTAAAAAGCGTAAGGTGTGTAGATGTATGCAAGCAAAACAGTAGTGAATTAAATCTTTATAAATCACTTCATTCCATTTGTCAGATTCCATAATCTGAATGATTCTTATGTATTATGGCTCATTATTTAACTTTAAGCTGCACAGTTGTCAAGAAATATAGCAACTTAGACGATATAGAAAGACTTTTTTTTACACAGTTCTGATCACAGTTTTAGAGTCGGTAGTTCAGCATATTGCTCTATTAACATTGTTGATGTCCATTTTAAAGCAGAGAACGAGCTCTCTATCATTTCTACTCTGAGGTCATTCACAGTCAGATCCTCAAAAAAGAGTTTGAGGTGTTAATTGCGTCGAACGCAGTGTAAATGGCTTCTTAACCTCTTCTCACATATTAAATCCTGTCATTGCAGTTCCTGACGATGTGTTCGCGCCCACATATGTGTGGAAAGGTTCGTTTGAGTATAAAGGAGTGAAACAGCCGATGACTTTGACAATCACTAGCTTTAACACGACTACGGGGAAAGTCAATGTGACTTTAACTAACAGGCACTCAGAACTGCTGTTGTCAGGTAAGAAGCCATAATGGCAGTGCCGCACAGTACAGCTCATGTCATAAACACTTCTATCAGTGTAGAAACCTGCTGCTCTGTCGAATCTCACCTGTTCGGCAGAACAGCTCATGTCACAAGTTGTGGGAATAATGTCACTTACTGTTTGTACAAGATATTGTGCCTTTAGTGCTTGCTTTTCTTAAAGACTGCAACAGCCACTATATTCACAAGTATGGAAGAGTAAATATGCATCATACTGACAAATGTTCCAAAGTTTGGGATTAGAGAGACTTTTTAAGGTTTTTGAACTCTTAAAATACCATAAAAACAGAAAAAATTATTCAATTTATTTAGCAATTTAAAATAGTTGTGTTGTATTTGAATATACTGTATATTGAAATATAATTTATTATTTTCATGCAAAGCTGAATCTTCTGCATCATCACTCCAGTCGCCAGTGTCACTTGATCCTTCAGGAATCATTCTAATATGATGAATTACTGCTTTAGAAACATTTAATATAATTATTATTAATAATAATTTGTGAACCGAGATACATTTTTAGGATTCTTTGATTAATCGAAAGTTCAAAAGAACAATGTTTTTGAAATAATAGAAATATTTTGTCACATTAGAAATGTCTTTACTGACACTTTCAAACAATGTTATGCGTCCTTGCTAAATAACAGTATTGATTTCTTTAAAATAAATAAAACTTGGAAAAATAAATGAATTATTTATGTATTTATTTATTTTTGGAGCTTGGACACACACCAAAATATCTGATTATTCATAACAAACAGTTAAGTCTGACATTATTCCAAAAACAGCTTAATTATATGAAACGCTTGGGCTGAGAGCAAAAGACAAAACTGTGAAACTAATACTATAAAGCAGATACTTCAGATTTCTAATTGGATGAGCCACATTCAAAGCTATTTTAAAGTATGCGATATTTACACACCTGTGACCCCATATCAGTTGAATTGTATGTCAATGTAAATATTAATCCCAATACATTTGCATTAATGAGCAGGTGTACTCAATGAAGTGTCCACTGCATGCAAGTGAGTGCAACACAAGCCGTGTTTAATGTTGTCTGAACGCAGGTGTTTACAAGAGACGAGATACTCGTCTGACGCTGCGGCTGGACCACATGAGAGCTCTGGTGAAGAGCACATACAGCAAGATCACTGAGGACACCCTGATCATGGACGGCTTTGTAAGTGGACCAAAGTTTCTAACTTACTACAAGCTGCATGTTTGTTCAAATAGTGCAAGTTAATGGTTGCACTGTTTGGAAACTTTAGTTCTTCAAGTAGTAAAAGAAAAAAGATTTATGATCAGGTGCAATAGTGAACCGTTTCTCAAAATGCATATCTGGCTATTTTTAAACTTTGCAAAGAAAGCAAGTACGCAGAGAGCAGTGCCCTGGAATATTGCACATAACATTCTCTCTATTCATAATTTGAGAAAACATGACGTTCATCTCTGTGTTGTTGTTCTCCTCGAGGTCTCTGCTGACCATGAAGGAAACACATACTTGTTTCAAGGCTTTATACAAGGTAGAGACTACGGCCCGTTTGGACTGCAGAGACAAGGTATGTGACTTTTAAGCTATGCCAAATTATATTTATGTTTTTATGTTCAGCCAACCAAACAATAATTATAAATCATATATAGTCAAAATCATATGAAATATGGATCGGACAATATTTGGCCGGGATACAACTCTTTGAAAATCTCGAATCTGAGGGTGCAAAAAAATCTACACACTAGGAAAATCGCCTTTAAAGTTGTCCAGATAAAGTTCTTATCAATGCATATTACTAATCAAAAATGAGTAATTAAGTTTTGATATATTTATGGTAGGAAATTTACAAAATATCTTCATGGAACATGATCTTTACGCAATATCCTAATGATTTTTGGCATAAAAGAAAAATGGATCATTTTGACCCATTCAATGTTTTTTTTTTTTTTTTGGCTATTGCTACAAATATCCCCCAGCGACTTAAGACGGGTTTTGTGATCCAGGATCATATATATATATATATATATATATATATATTATGTAGTAGCAAATGAATCACACTTGCATGTATGTTTAGATGAATCCGATATCTTTTGTAACTTTGACACTTGACATGAGCTGTTTGTTCAGTCGTATGATTCAGCCCAGATTGATGTAGCTCTGTTAAAAATGATTATCTTTTTCCCATCGTGCATCATTTCAGGCCTGAACATAATCGAGCCCACCAGGAGCCCCGAGGTTCCACCCAGAACCAACAGCAGCTCTGTGGCCGTCGCCATTCTTGTGCCTTTCTTCGCCCTGATTTTTGCAGGCTTTGGCTTTTATCTCTATAAACAGAGGTGATTGCAATTCCAGCAATGAAATTACTGATGAAAAAAGATTAGAAAATTTGATTCCTGATGGTCTTTTCCTTCTCATTTGATGGCAGGAAGTCTGATAAAGCGGAGTACAGCGGCTGCTCTGTGCATGAAAACAACAACGGTCAGGCTACCTTCGAGAATCCCATGTACAACACCAATTCCAAATCCATCGAGGGAAAGGTCGTCCGCTTCGATCCCAATCTCAATACGGTTTGCACAATGGTTTGAGGGTTTGATGCTGTCAGAACTGTCACTTTTGTGTTGGTATATTACTTGTTTTAGTCTCTTCGAAGCAACTTTCAAGCACAGTTGGGGTGCGCTACTCACACGGCAGCTCAAAGCTGTGCACGGATTTGCAGGAAAACGTAATTTCTTCACCGTTCGAGTGGAGAATTATATAGTATCTACATCTCACTCTGAGAGTGTTGATTTTGTATTTAAAAGAAAACAAAAACAAAAAGTTAGGTGTCCTTTTCCAATGTGAGCTTCATATGGCGCAAATTATTTTAAGCCATTCCAAGGGCGTTCACACATACAGCGATTTGCTGCGTTGAAAAGTTAAGAAACGTTGAACTTTATGCAAGTCAACATGGTACTGTGACTACCAGAAGGAGTGAAGACATTTGATGTGATAACGTGATCAGTCTCTTGTCAGAAACTGTAGACAAAATTGATGAAGTCAATGTTCTGTATAATTTCTCTGCTCAGAAAAACAACATGATGCATGGAGAACCTTGTCAGAAATCATGAGCATTTAAAGTCCATTCATGCATCGATAATCGTTCATTTGCTTCATGATATGACGCTTAAGTGCTATTCAGACTCTTTCCTCTGCAGAATGCTTATTTGTACCGGCAAGAAAACTGATTCTTTGTCAAACAAGCTTATTTTTACTGACAGCACATCTCAGCGTGTGGTGAAAAGGCTGTATGTGTGAACGGCCCTTCAGACTGTGCACATCGTCTCGTCATCGCAGTGAGCTTGAACCTACTAGCCTCCTTCAGATCCAAGACGCTTATTGAACACAGGCGTTCCTATCGGATGATGCTCACCAATCAAGTGTAAACTCCCTCATGGAATATCAACTCAAGTTTTTTAATGAGGAATGATTGCTATTACAAATGGTTTTCGGTTGGCTGTTTTAAAGGAATAGTGCACCCAGAAATGAAAAATTGCTGAAAATGTACTCACTCTCAAGATGTAAATTAGTTTGTTGGTTCATCAGTACAGATTTGAGGAAATCTGTTACATCACTTGCTGACCAATGGATCTTCTGCAGTGAATGGGTGCCGTCAGAATTAGAGTCCAAACAGCTGATAAAAACATCACAATAATACACACCACTCCAGTCCACCAGTTGCCATCTCGTGAAGGGAAAAGCTACGTGTTTGTCAGAAACAAATCCATGCTTCCAACTAAAATGAGAGTCCTCTATATTCATTCATTTCATTTATTTCTATACAGTAGCACAAATAAACATCACAGGAGTTGACTGCTGTGCTTAACAGAGTAGAACACCACAAGACATAATACAAATAAAACATAATTAAGCATCGCAAAATGCTCAGACCTGAAGATTTTAAAGTTCAGACAGGTACGAGGGTGCAAGACCATTTAGAGATTTAAAAACAAACAACAATATTTTGAAATCAACTCTATGACATACCGGCAAACAATTTAGAGCCATTAAAATAGGAGTAATATGTTGGTGTTTGCGGACCCCTGGTCAAAATCTGGCTGAAGCGTTTTGAACCTTTTGAAGCCTTGTAATAGAGGACTGAGATATCCCAGATTATAATAAATTACAATAGTTCAGTCTTGATAAAACGAAAGCAGGTGTTTCACTTTGGCGGACAGAAAAGGCAGACAGACAAGAGTTTCAGATGAAAAAACCCAACTTAACTACTGTGTTTATGTGTTGATGAAACTTAAAGGAAGAGTCCAGAGTAATTCCCACAGTTGATTTGATATAAGAGTGCAGATTTCCAACATTAACCATGTTTTTTTTCCCCAAACAGAGGGCCCAAACACGATTGCTTCCGTTTTGCTCGCATTAAGGTGTAGAAAATTTGAGGACATCCAGGATCTTGTGTCATTTAGACAAGCAAGCAAGGTTTCTAAGCCTTTCTTGTCAGTGTGCTTAAAAGGCAGATACATTTGAGTGTCATCTGCATATAAGTGAAAAGACACTCCATGCTTTCTAAGAATTGAACCTAGAGGTGACATATATAACCAAATGAATGAGAAAGCAAAAAATTGCTTTCTTCATTGAAGAAGTACAGTAGTCCCTAGCACTGTTTACAAGTGAAAACAGCCCAAAACATCTCTAAATATGTGGGTGGATTTTGATGCGAGACAACAACAGGAGATGGACTTTTTCATTGTTGGGATAATGCAGTCAGAATGCAAAAGTGACATTTTATGTTAAAATGTCTTAATGATGGATTTGTTTCTTACAAACGCACAGCTTTTCTTTTCTCAAGACATTAACTGATGGGCTGGAGAGGTATGAATTGCTTATTGATTATTGTGATGTTTTAATCAGCTGTTTGGACTCTGATTCTGCCGGCACCCATCCACTGCAGAGGATCCATTGGTGAGCAAGTCATGGAATTTTTTACAAATTTTTAATTTCTCTAAATCCGTTTTCATGAAGAAACAAACTCATCTATATCTTGGATAGCTTGAGGGTGAGTCAGTCATCAGCAGATTTTCATTTTTGGGTTAACTGTTCCTTTAAAGGGGAGGTTTGTTATTTTTTTAATTGTTGAAATGCTCTCTCTGTAACCGTAGGTTGACTTCCTAAAGAGTGAAACACTGTGGCTCTGTGGTGCTTTTCACAATACTATTTTTGCTGGAGCATCCTCAACTTCTGAATCCAATGGAGGTGGAAGGCATGAGAGGCGGTTCAGACAGAAACACATTCTAGCGTTTAAAATAGTGTACCTAAACATGTTATAGGTGCTTTATCAGCCATTCGCAATGGTCAATATACACTCAACTTGTTCAGATGTCCTGTAAATATCATCTGATTGGTCCATTGTTTCGAAACGGATTTCTTCAGTGCATCTTAACATGGTAAGAAGCAAAGTAACAGCCAAAGGCATTCATTTAACATTTGCATAGATCAACAATTAAAAATAACACAGAAATTCAAATCTTAAATCCAAAAGCTCAAGTACACTGTAAAAGAAAGTTGTAAATACAGTAGATCACTGGAGTACATTTTACAAGAACTTTTTACTGAAATTTTACATTTAATTCAGTGTGTTGCTTGTGGTTCCTTTGTAATTATTTGTCAAATTTGCTAGCAATTTCTGCACTGCATTTTTCAGTATATGGTTTTGGCCAAGATAATAGCCAAAGAAGCTGGCATTGTATTACGAAGACAAACAAAAATAGTGAAGCTGGAAACGCAAGAATGTGCCCTGTGTGAACGGCCCATAAAAGTGGGAAACTATTTTTTAATTCCGTTAAGTGACAGAAATTACACAGTTCATCCATTGGGTTATACTTCATATTTTCTTCAGATTTGAATTGAATATTCACAAATGTTTCCGATTTGCTCCGTTTAGGATCACATCCGACAGGCTATTAGCAGATTTCCTGCTTCTAAACATTCTGTTTCATAACTCATAATAGTGCCTTGTATGATATTTCACTGGTGTTGTGGGGGAAATGGGTTTCATTTTTTGTTTGTTTGTTTGCTTATTTATTTGTCAGCTACAGCTAGTAATGGTTTCATTGTTCTACAGAAAGTCACTTTTGCACATACCTGCCAAATATAATCAGATATAGCATCAGTGCTATGTTTGAGTTCTTTATGCCGCTGCCCATAATGCCTCTTCATCAACAGTTTGTATATTTATACAGATGTTTCTGTTCCTCCGGCGGTTAAGTGTTGAGCGGCATCGTAGTGCTGTGTTTGGCTCTCACTACACAAAATATCAAACTCGGTCAAAGATTTAGGATTGCTTTCAGACACTGGCTCCTTCAGATGGGTCCATCACCCTTGTAAATGCATTCATATCAAATGTAAAGATATTTAAACTTTTTTCAAAAGAGTTATATTTTTGTGAGAAATTTGTAAAATAAAAGGTTATGTAAATATCCATTTGTAAATGCCATTTACAAATAAAAAGTAAATTGCTTTTTCTACATTTGCCGGATTATTTCTTGAAGTATTCAAAGCTGTGCTTGTATGATGAATGTATGAGGACTGACTACATAACAAACAGATTTATTGGTTGCATCCCAAATTACATATTTATACCATGGTGAAAATACCTTTCCGTTTGCAAGTGTGATTTTGAATTGTTAAATTGAAATGACTGAGGAGTGAAAGAATTGTGTTTTGCAATTTGCGATTAAATATATTTACCAATTTTGCCTAATTTACTTATTTGCTTATTTACTTATAGTACAATATAAATGATCTACTTTTTAAAAATGTTTAGTCTAAGTTTTTTTAATGTTGAAAGTATCTTATGCTCACCAAGGCTTAATTTATACATTAAAAATAGTGCAATATAAAATAGTATTGCAATTTTAATCAAATATTGTAATTTGTTATCAATTTAAATTAATAAAATTGTTTACATTTTTATTATTAATTTAAATTGCAATTTAAAATGTTTCGTGCTGAATTTTCAACATCATTAATCCAGTTTTCAGTGTCACGTGATTCTTCAGAAATAATTATAATATACTCATTTTCTGCTAATTAAACATTTCTTGTGATTGTTAATTCTGAAAAAAAAAATATGTATTTATTATTTATTTTGTGGAGACCAAGATGATTTGTAACATAAAAGAAAAAAAAAGAAGATAAAATTATTAATATTGACAAAAAGCACCAACGTTGAATTTACTGACTAATCAACTAATAACATGATTTTACAGATTGTGCTAACATAAATTTCTGGGTATGTGGGTGTACATAACTGTGAACAATTAGTTCATTTAAATTCATAAAAACAATTTAGTTGAAATGAAATGTTTCAAGACACCGTGTATAAACTTTGATTAATTAAGACTGCAGTTGTTTTGTGGTAATTAGTAGTTTTGCCCAGATTAGGTTCATTCATTTAGCAGCAGCTTCAGTCTCACATTCCTTACACTTATTTATATCTAGAAAATAAAAAAATGTGAGTCATCAAAACCTTTGCGCAAGGAATCATGGAAATCATTAGCAGAACATTAGTATGCAGAGCTGCACACTAAAACTTTTATGTTTATTTATTTTAATTTTTTTCCAATGTCATTTAGGTCACGCTAATCTTGCGTGCAAATACAGTCCAGATTGGGACGCAGGGTTAGTCCAGCATGATTGTGCGTGATGAGTGATGTTTCATGCATGGGAACTCTAACACTAGCAGTACTTGAACGCGTCATGCAACATGAAGGTGGAGGATCAAACACAACGTGGGACTTTTACACGGCTTCAAACTGGATGTTGTTAGTTCCTTCCAGAATTGAGACGTGATCAATTATTGATGAGGAATTGCAATGGAGTGAGCGAGACAGGTTTACAGGCGCTGACGGGCATATAAACAAAGCTGAGGTTGATCAAATGGAGCGCCATACAACAGAGAAGCTGACAGGACAATTTGTCCAGTCGCTTGTAAATAAAATCCAGTGAATTAAAAGAGAATGAGTGCAAATTGAGGAAGAGAGCAGCAGTTCTCAAAGACAACAGTGCTAAACCCACAATGAAACCTGGATCAAATGCATTGCCTTTGGTTTCACTTTGGCACTCCAAACCAATGCTCTGTGACCTGTACGTTCACACTGTCTTTGACAACCGCATTTACTCTTAGATGTGATTCTTAAACTGAAGTCAAGTCTGTATTCTATTTGCCTGTATTACATGACCAAACAAGAAAACAGTGATGACATTACACAGGTGTGAAATATTTTGTCCCAATCTGAGGGTCACTGTATGTGATGAAGAAGCTGTATATCTGCAGTGTTTAGAAACTTGCATAACCTAATTATTTGTCTCATACATAGTCTAACTCACTGAGCGGTGCTTTGCCCCCAGATTTAGAAGCAAGATCACAAATTTATTCACGTGACATTTATATGACCATTCTATATTGTGAATATACTGTATAGTCAAAGATAAATGGAATGAGACACAGTAGGACTTATTAGAAAGGAAAATTCCAAAGAAAAGATAAACGTAGAAGGATAATCAATAAATTATGAATCATTTACTGCCGTTGTGTGAATATTTAATCATGGAATCATTGAAAAAGAACTGTAATCTGATTAGGAGCATTTTAAAAGATAATATAATCTAATTACACATGCTTAATTTTTGGAACCTGATTATGTAATATTTATTCACTTACTGTCTGGAGTCGTAGTGGCAGTGACTAAAATAAATATTAAAGATGGCAATGTCCAAAACTGCAAAGTCTTAGAACATTTGAAATGACAAAAGTTCAATTTAAGAGCAATTTCTTTCATCAAATCTTAATTAACCTGACGGCAGCTTTTATGCCTCAGTAAAGAGCAGAAATCCACAAATCTGACGGGAGCAGACTGGATCTGAATCTTTAGATGACACAGCTCATATCTGCAGATCTGTAAGTAACCAAAAAAACACATACACACATGGAACCTGCAATACGCTAAGCGCAGCAGGAAGGCAGCACTCTTGAAATGATGTTTCCGTTTTTGCTTCTAGACCCTCATCCTTTGACTAATAACTCTGAAGCAGCAGGAAATGAGAGCTCTGATTGGCTGATGTCACAACAAGAACAAGCACACTCCTCCTGTATAGGGACCACCATGAACTGTGTGATCAATTGCAGCAAATATTTTTCTTTTATTTAAACATTAATTTCACTGAATTATGTTTAAGGCATAGTTTTTCCAGAAACGGCAATTTTGTCATCAGGTCCCACTGACTTTCATTGTATGGACAAAAATACAATGAAAGCCAAATGGAACTGAGATTACAGGTGCATCTCAATAAATTAGAATGTTGTGGAAAATCTCATTTATTTCAGTAATTCAATTTAAATTGTGAAACTCGTGTATTAAATAAATTCAGTGCACACAGACTGAATTAATTTAAGTTTCTTTTCCTTGTGATGATTTTGGCTCACATTTAACAGAAAAACCACCATTCATCTCAACAAATTAGAATACTTCATAAGACCAGTAAAATAATTGTTAGATCATTCTAATTTATTGCGATGCACCTCTATGTGCGTACCAGCATTCTTCAAATAATCCTCTTTTGTGTTCTGGAAAAAAAAAGAAAAAAAAAATGTATACAGGTTTGAAATGACATATGGGTGAATAAATGACAGAATTAAAATCCTTTTAAAACAAGACAAGTAACACTATATTAAAAAATAATCTTAATTCAACAAAACATATTTCCTTTGAAAACAAATCCTAATATATAATATGAATTTTATTTGAAAATAAAAAAATATTAGTAAATTAAGACAATAAATGAAGTATTTATTAGTATTTTTTATAATTTAATATAATTGTAATTTTAAATAATGAAAATAGTGTTGTTGTTGTTGTTGTTTTTTTTTTGAACATTAAAGAAAGGCAGCTCAGCAGGTTCTGATTCCAGTACGGCACAAGACATTCTCTTCTCCCGCCTGTAAAGTCTTTTGAGTCCTTTCACAGCCATCTGCTTCTGTCTGGAGATTTCAATATAAAGTGGCAGCATCTGAAGCGCAGGCTGGCGCAGGTGACGCTGTCCCATTAGACCAGAGGTGATGAGGTACAGAACACGAGAGAATGAAAGACTCAGCACACATCATAACCTTTCAGAGGCGACATCTCTGGCCTCAGACACGCATATGCGTCTGGCATACTTCCTGGCCTGCTAATGTAATGGATTAAGATGGTCCAATATTCATTTAGTGTTTTTTTTTCTTTCCTTCTAGTGTATTTAGTGTTTGTTAGTGTGCTTTGCTTTAATTTGTATTGTAAAACTAATTAATTTTCAGTTAACCATACCTGACATATGAAATAATTTTGTTTTTTAAATAGCCATTTATTGAAACTTTAGACTAAAAGGCTTTTATGGCTTATATAGTGAGGAATATGGAAGCCCAAAATAATAAAAATATGCAATTTGGTAGATGCTGAAATTTTTATGGCCAAAAGGTTAGATGGGATTCTTTTAAATTCAATTCAAGTTTATTTGATTTGAATTGAATCGATTAGAATTGATTTGAAAAAAGTCTCTTTTTGGTACTTTTTGAATTCTTCTGATAGTGTGTATCAGTGAGATCTTCATAAAAGTACAGCAGACTACTTACACACAATGATATAAACATTACTTGTCATTCTATATCTCCAAATAATATGAATGACTTAGTAAGACGATATTTACATGATTAGTTTTATGATCAAAATTATGTAGTTTTATTGTGAGGGGGAAAAAAACATATACTGCAATGCAATACTGTGAGTGAGTGAATATTACTAACAAAATAAAAGTTATTCTTATATCAAATGAGTCAATCAACAAATCCATTCCTTTGGTTTTTAAACTCGAGTATGCATTTCAAGCAAACGCCAGTTAAAAAAAAAGCATCTGATCAGGGCAATGTAAACTCGAAACCAGCCTAATTATAAAGGCTAGTCTTTTAAATTGTAATTTAATTGTATTATAATGCTTTGATTAGTCGTGTAGTACTACGCTGACTAGCTGGATTTAAAACTACAGGTATATCGCCTCACCAAACTAGAATAGAGCTCTAAAGTGTTTGCCAGCATGAGGACAGAAGTGCCGCCCATATGATTTGGGTTTGCACTAGCATTCTTTTAAACGCTACTGATGGCATCTGCCATCATAAAAGTAAACACGGCAGCTATGGAAACATCAACAATGGGGGAAGACACCAAGCAAAAGCAGTAATTTCCCAAACAACCTATTGCATAACAAGGAGAAAAAACCCAGAATGTCACTGCTCTGCAATTACCTTACTGGGTAATTACTCAGCAGAACTCTGTTTTGGGGGCTAGAATACATTTAATCTGCTGATGATGGCTCTTTTTTGATGAGCCGTGTAATTAAATCCGTTTGCAATATATCGGAGATTGAAAACTTTGAATTGAAACTGGCAAAGTTGAAGTCTTTCTTCTTGGTATGTACTCTGATCCGCTACATAGGGGATGAATTAAAAACCTATAATGTTTCATTTTCAGCATACCGAGCAAAGCGAATCATTTTCATGAGAATTCTTTCAGTCTCTGGCTTGTGAAACGAATGACGTCACAAGCTTCCAGAAAGTCTCAGATCCCGATAAAACAAAGTGGAGACGCATTTGAAGAACACTTTTTCCTCAAGCAGATTGAGGTTTTCTCGGTTCCAAGCATTGCCATCTGCGTCGCTCTCATGACTGCAGTAATTATCAAGGTAATGGTGCTCATCGTGCATGAAATATGAATAGAATTTACATAAATCGTCCTTGATAGTCCAAGCATCCTTAACGAAAATGGCTCTCCGAGTTGGGACGTTTAAAATATTTTACGGGTTTCCGAGCTAGAGGATATGAATCTGAAGCTGACATTTTCATCTGACACGAAATGTTGCAGGATAACAGACAAGCTGCAGTTTTGCGGTATATCATAGGCTACCATACTTGACATTTTGGCAGGGGACACTCTTTAGATTATTGCAGGATAAAACCTGACTGCTGCAGGAATAGCTGAAGTGTGGATGCACACTGTTTTGAGTCTATTTGGACCAGGCTGTGCCTTGGCGATGCGTTCAGCACATTTTACACTCACTCCATCAGAGAGTCTCAGAGAGACTGTCAACTCATGCAGATGCAAAACTACAAACTCTGTTGATGTCAATTCTTAAGGTGAACTGGTCAAAAACAAGGATATTTTGTAGAATGGACATACTGCTCTTTACTTAGAAGGAAAGAAGGACTGGTCAAGCTTGAAAAGGCAACATAAAAGTAGTCTATATGAGCAAGATAGCATTGTTTAAGCAAAATCTCATTTGATTTTGACAAATTACAGTTAGGCATGTAAAGATTTCAAATAATCAGGTTTATGGTTGATGACACATGCTTATGCTTTATACTTATTTTTCAGTTATTTTTTTAAAGCAACTTAAGTTGTCAAAAAATTAAAAAACACGAACCTTCATAAATCATTCTAATATGCTGATTTGCTGCCTCTATATTATAAGAATATATAATAGAATAAGAATAAGAATATAACCAGAAATCTTTTATTTTATTATTATTTTATCCATTCTACATTTATTTACTGAAACTTTTGATCAATGAATTGCATCCTGACTGAATAAGAGTAATTTCTTTTAAAAAGGAAAATAAATAAATAAATCTTACTGACCTTTGAACAGTAGTGTACTTTTTGACTTTAAATATTTTCATTGATTACATCTGCTCAAGCTTATTCCGGTCTGTTCCTCACGCAAAGCTAAAGTATCAATTTGGAAAATAATGCACAAGTCCTATGTGTTAGCATTTGGAGTTTCTCAGAGCAGCATGGACATTCTGCTAAATGCCTTGTTTTGTGCTGCATGAAAGAAAGTCCTTGAGATCTGGGGCCGCAGCGGAGTGAGTAAATGACAGAATTTTCATTTTTCAGGCCAACTTTTCCTGTAATAACCTCACATCCTCAAAGTGAAGATGTTGAGGAGTTTTGCGGTAATATCGTCGCTGATGTGAGAGATTGTGTGCTTTGTGAATGGCTTTGAGAAATGACTGTTTGCTGAATGGCGTCTGTTGTATTAGGGCCGCACACTCACAGCGACAGAAGCCTGCTTGAGATTCTCGGGCCCCTCTTCTCTCTCTCAGCTGTCTGTCACGCCGGATGACTTTTCCATCTGCTCGCTGAATCTTCAGGGGTAAAAAGCCTGAGTAAAAATTGGCTTCTTTTGATGACAATGTGACACATGAAATGGTTTCTTTTGTCCTCAAGACCCAGCCTTCCTTTGACTGTCAGACTCGTGTGGAGTTCAGGTGAGACTGTACATCAAACCTCGCCTATAGTGCCCTCAGGATAGATCCTGCTTTGCAGCTATGCATGAATATTCATTCATTTCCCTGAAATGATGATGCAAATATGAAAAAGATTATACAACTCCTATACAAATATTATAGAAATCCTGTAACTGTTGATTAACACCTGTAACTGCAACTGTAAATATCATATTACTTATTATTTACATACACAATGAGAATATTATTGTTAATGTTAGTTATTTCCATGAGTATAATGATTCATAACTTTTGATACATTGATTTTTATGATAATTATCATTACATATAGTATGATTATATTGTTACTATTTTTAATTTGTATTTTTATTTATTACCTATATTACCGTTTTATTGGAAATGTGCCATGGTTTTTCTACTACTGAGTACTATTATTAATTGTAAACATTTTGAATTATTATGCAACTCATTGAAATCTTGTAAATGTCGATTAACACACCTCTAACTGTAAATATCATGTTTCTTAATTTTTTTTATTTTTTTATTGTTTATGATGGTTATCATTGTTATTTACATTGTTTTTTGTCTACATTTACCATGTTAATATTACCTTTTTAATGAACGTGGCATGTTTTTTCTACTGAGTGCTATTATTAAAGTTTTTATATGATAATATTACACTAACTGTTTTAAGTATTATGCAACACCATGAAATCTTGTAAATGTCTATTAACACACCTGTAACTGTGCATTCTGTATCAATTCTGGCAGTTTTATAAAAGATATATGTTATGGGAAATTATGGAATTTTCCACGGGTAAGGGGTGTTACACATGAGAGAATTAAAGCAATAAAGTTTGTTGCTTTATTTAACCACCATCATTTTGCAGAGATCCTGCAGCTGTGAGTCGAGCAGTAATTAGCATCATGGGGAGACTCATTTCAAGCACTTGTCTATTTGCAGCCGAGCTCTTCATGGAGGGTGAGAGCGGACAGACCCTGACGGGAATATCATCCCGACTGCAGAAATCCACTGAATAATCAACCAATCTGACAGCGGCCAGGACACCACATGACGCTGTTGCCCCCCAGTGTTTATTCTCTTCTCCATTACAGTTATTTACTGGAAGTGATGCATCCTTCACAGACAAGACATAATACCATGGTTTATTGGACATGGCAACTGTTTCATACTATCTTTACATACATACATATAATAAGTCCTATGTATATAAGGCCTATGTATATATATATATATATATATATATATATATATATATATATATATATATATATATATATATATATATATATATATATATATATATGCTGTATGTATGTAAAGATAGTATGAACCAGTTGCCATGTCCAAAAAAAAAAAATATATATATATATATATATATATATATATATATATGATATCATGTTTATACATTTTTTTTTATTATTTTAGGAATTATTCATGGTGATGTGCTTTTTTTAACATATATTATAGTAATAATGTGTTTTAGTAAATTTTTTTAGTAGTTATTTTTTGTACATGTACAGATGTTTATTAATTATCCTTAATTTCATTGTTTTTTATTTGATTTGCGATTATTATTATTTGCACACACCATAATAATACAATGTTTATTATTTATTTTATTGGTTTTTATTTTATTTGCTATCCATATTACTTGTACAATGATAATTTATCGTTGGACTATTTATTTTACTTTTTTGGACATCTTGCTTTTTATTACACCTACTATATGTGGACTTTATTGCTAATACATCATGCTAATAACATGTTTGTTTGTTTGTTTTTAGCTAAAATTCATGACCGGTGGTATTTACATACTTCCAAGAATATAGCATAGTAGTGTGGGACATTTCGGTATAAAAACCATGATGTTTTGGACATTTACATGTTTTATATGTTGTCACTGAATATAATGTCATTGTCATACTGAAAATATGACATGTAAATTGCATGGTATATGAACATGGTAATTATTCAGTACAATGGTACCTCCACAATACTCTACTGTTAGTGTCTGACTGTTTGCTTTCTTTCCACAGAGTGATGGGAAAATGCAGATGTCAAGATTTCTTCTTCTTCTCTTTTAGTGTCTCTGTTAGGACGTGTCATAATAAGCTGGTAACCATGGGGACAGATATCAGTTCTCATGCATCCAGTGACCCGTGTGGCATCCTTCAGTGTCAAAGTGATGTATGGTGTGCAGCGCTGTCATAACGTCACATACATCTGTCTGAGAATATTCTCCACAGATTCAGAATGCTGCATTGCCATCTGCAGAATAAAGGAGTTTAACTAACCCTCCTAATTTCTGAAAGCCAGTGTGAAATGATGTTGTCAACTTCAGTAATCACATGTACTCATGAGTGATATTCAACAAGAAGAGTGGGGATTAATGAAATTGATGAATGAAATGAAAAAAAAAAAAATGTATTAAATAATTTACTAGGTGTAATGTGTAGAAGTCAACTGTGAACAATGAAATAAAATGCCAAAGTCTTTATACCAAGCAGCTTGACCTAAATGTTCAAGTATTTAAATCAATAGCTATTAATTTGTATAATAATAAAAATAAAGATATAATTATGATATGATTAATTTTAATATTTATTCATATTGTCTATATTTTACTCAGAAATTAACTTACTTTGAATAGAAAATTATGCTTTTATTTAGCAAGGAAGGATATGTTAAATTGATCAAAAGAAACAAGACATTTATAATGTTACAAAAGATTCATATTTTAAATAAATGCTGTTCCTTTGAACTTATTATATCATGGTTTTGACAAAAATATGAAACAAGACAATTATTTTCAACACTGATAATAATCAGAAATGTTTCTTGAGCAGCAAATCAGCATATCAGAATGATTTCTGAAGGATCATGTGACACTGAGGACTGGAGCAATGATGCTGAAAATACAGCTTTGAATCAAAGGAATAAATTAAATTTTAATATATATTTAAATAAAGTTCCGTTAATTTAAGTTGTAATAATATTTCACAGTATTACTGTTTTTACTGTAATTTGTAATCAAATAAATGCAGCTTTGGTGAGCATAAAAGGCTTCCTTCAAAAACTGAAATTTTGAAGAATTGTAGCTAATGCTTTATCCATGCTTACTACTGACACATTTATTATTATTATTATTAAGCTTTGTCCTGGTCCAAATTGCCCATTATCTTTTTGACAAATCAAGCAATCTTTCTACTGGGGTTTGTCTAAAATAGATGACACCACAATAATACACCAGCACAGAAAACTCACATAGATTCTGTCATCCGAATTTCTGCCTGTCCATTAAAAAATAAGTAAGTGATTCTGTGTTCATGATCAGCCCTTGCAGGATTTGACCCAAAACCTTTAAGTTACCTGCCCTGTTCTTGAAAGACTAGCCAGCCCCAAGCCCACCCACCGTCAGCAGCCTGCAGTTCTTTCAGCAGCTCTTCATCGCTCAATACTTGGCCTGAAAACAAACACTCCAGCCTCACAGACACTTCAGGGCGTATATATAAGCCACCACATACAAAATGAACAATGAAGCTTAGAAAATATTACTAGAAGGCCCTCGTCCATGGGCCGCAATCGCTGGCCTGTCACACAGCAGAAAGTTTATAGTGCAGCTTAAACGCATGATTTGAAAAGTACAAAACTGTTCATATTTACAGTGTCTCGACAGAATGTTGAATAGACGGCTGTAATGCGAGGAGAAAGAGCCAATTCAGCAGAGAGGAAGACCTCCTCGCAGAGAAACGCCACTCTGTACAGTAAGCACACAGATCTGCTTCTCCTTCGGCCTTGGGTTGCCGCCCGGGGGAAAAATGGAGGGAAACGGGAATACTGAATGGGGCGCTTGTTTTAGATGTGAAGTTGAAGGGAAAACTAACTTGCTAACATCTTAGTTGGCCGGTATATACAGAAGTCCAAAAATGGTAATTCTGTCATTATTTACTCACCCTCGTGTCATTTCAAGCATGTTTGCTTATATTTTAGAGTGGAACACAAAATAATTTTCCAATTCTTTACCATGTATTGACAGTTTATAGTGTTTAAAAAGAACAGAATCACTATTTAGTGTAACAGAAAAATCCCATTCATTTTCTCCATAGGGGAACTGACTTTTAACAGTAACTTGTAAACCATTAAAGACTGACCTACTGTGAGCTGTGAGGTTGTTAATCGATGGTATATGCTTCTGCTGAAGCCATTAACTCAATTACTGGTGAAAACATCATTTCCCGTGATTGTGCAAAACATCTGCACTTCAGAGAAAAGCAGCAAGCAAATCACACCAAACGAAGCACAGTGACTGGTTTAATTGAGTCTGTCTCCCTAGACTTTTAAAAGTTGTATAAAAATATTTGTCTCTATGGGAAAAATGAGTGGAAAAACTGCATGATTATCAGAGGACATCAGCCTATTTTGGGAGAACATTCGCTGAAAACTGAAGCAATCAAAAAGTCATTACGAAACCAGTATCTGAGCATAAAATATGAATAAGTGCTCATGTTGAGAGCTTTAGAGACACTCAGCATACCTTCAAATAATCTGAAATTATACAGGAAAAAAAAATTTAAATCTCACTCACCCACTAAAACTCTCAAACTACATTTGCATGGCATATTTAAATGTATTTAATTTTATTTATTTTTTTAGGCTGCACTATTGAATTTTTTTAATTAAGTCGACTTGAAAAAGCTTAAACATCTTCAGACTGGTCTAACTCGGGTTGCTATGTCTCTTCTAACTGATCCGGCTTACGGTTTTCGTAAATCACACTATCAAAACCACCAAAAATCCCATAGACTTTCACTGAAGGGGTGAACTGGCTGCTTTAGCAGGTCTGCCAAGCTGAGTTTCAAGTTGTTTTGACCACTTTTTTTGGCAGGTCAGGCTGGTCTTAGCTGGTCTTTAGATGTTTTTAGGAACATGTAAACAACATATTAGTCACTTTGCTTATCGTGCTAGCAACATGCTAGAAACTAATGACATGCTAGTGATTTGCTAATCGTGGTAATGACATGCTAGTCACTTGGTAGTCATGCTGGCGACATGCTAGTCAGTGGTTAATCATGTTAACAACATGTTAATTAACAAGATAACAACATGCTAGTAACTTACTAATCATGTTAGCAACATGCTAGAAACATGTAAACAACATGCTAGTTACTTGTTAACCATGCTAATGACATGCTAGTCATGCTAGCAACATGTTAGTCACTTTCTAATAATGCTAACAGCATGCCAGTCACTTGCTAATCATGTTAGCAAACATGCTAGAAACTTGTTAGTGACATGTTAGTGACTTTTGCTAATCATTCTAATGACATGCTGGTCACTTGCTAGTCATGCTAGCAACATGCTGGTCACTTTATAATCATGTTAGTAATATAATAATCACTTGCTAATCATGCTAGCAAACATGCTAGTCACTTGTGAATCATGCTAACAACACGCTAGTGAAATGCTAACAGCATGTTAATAACTTGTTAGTCATGTTAGCAACATGCTAGAAAAATGGTAATGACATGTAAGAAACATGCTAATGACATGCTAGTAACTTGCTAATAATGCTAGAAACATGCTAGTTGCTAATAATGTTAGCAAAATGCTAGAGAAATGGTAATGACATGTTAGAAACATGCTAATGACATGCTAGTAACTTGTTAATCATGCTAGCAACATGCCAGTTACTTGCTAATAATGCCAGCAACATGCTACTCATATTGAAAACATGCTTGCGACATACTAGTCACTTGCAAATCATGCTAATGACATACTAGTCCCTTGCTAATCATGCATGTTATTAGTTTACTATTTTTTATCTATTTATCTGTCTATTTTTTTGATAGATTGCATTGCCTTCAAAACTGTAAAACTACTTAAAATAAGTTAAAACTGAAAACTCTCAAACCTGAAGCTTTTAAAACGAATTCAAACTTTATGTTTGCCTACAAACTTTACTATCTAGTTTAATTTTCTTTTTCTTTTTTCTTTTTTTCAACCCCAGTATATATTGGTTTAGATTTTATTAATACAGTGCACAGTACTGCTTTTATGGTACTTTTATAGTGATTTCTCCTTTGCTGCATGGGCAGGAGCACCATGAACTCAGCAAAGTACTTCCTGTTATTTTCAATGGATGAAAAAAAAATCCAGACTTGGACAGTCATCAGGGAGAGTAAACAATGGCAGAATTGTTAGCTGTTGGCGAACTATCCCTTTAAATGCAACATTTTCAGCTGGGACAAAAATAGTTTTGCCGAGCACTCTGTGGCAGATAAAAAGACTGTTACAAGTGGATGAGGAGAAAAGACAAAAAAAAAAAAAGACAAAAAAAGCTCAGGGTGAGAGGTCATCTCACCTGTGAAGAGCATCAGTAGATTCTGAAAAACCACTGATAAGACCATCAGAAATATTGATTCTTGTGTTATGTCATATCATGACCCATTATAATCCGATTCTACATGTGGAGGGAAGTTTTACCAGCAGTCTGGGAATAATTGGTCCCTGGAGAGATCACATCAGCCCCGCCTCTCTCTCTCTCTCTCTCTCTCTCTCTCTCTCTGTCCTGTCTAGAGCTCAACAGATGTAAGCAGCCCTGTCTTCTCTAACCTCTCAGATCAAATATGGGACTCTTCAAGACACGAGTATTGATCATCTCCTGCTTATTGTTTACGTGTTATGAAGCAGAAAAATTAAAAACCAGAGGTCTGCGCCAGAAGGATGTTGACTACATGGAGAAAGTAAGTCTTAAAGTATTCATTGTTTTATTTTTGCCACTCTTGCAAAACATGATTTTCAAAGGGCAATATAACTTATGTATTTTTTGTGTATTTATGTACTGTATTTAAACCCAAAGGAAAGTTTAATTGCTCTGGAAACTAAATTATGATTCACTTAATTGTTAACATGTTCCTCGAAAAACTCCAAATTCCATTCATTGTTTTCTTTGAAGAGTATAGAGCTAAAAATTAATGGGCATAGTGCCTCAGATTATCCTTTTGTGTGTGTGTGTGTGTGTGTGTGTGTGTGTGTGTGTGTGTGTGTGTGTGTGTGTGTGTGTGTGTGTGTGTGTATGTGTGTGTGTGTTTGTGCGTAATAATTTGATGAAAAATGTTTGAGATCATACTGAGATTACAAAGTGTTTGCGATCTCTTTTGAACATCTACAGGAGAAATGTGAGATTTGTGGGGGCTTTTATTTCAAGAGAAACCTCTTTGTTTCCATTTTTCTCCAAAACAATTATTAAAGAGGTCTCATCTGCTCTTTGCTTTTTCACATAGGAAGGTTGGTCCTCTGCAGAAGTTCTAGAAACTCGTGGTTTTATTTTGAACTGTCTGAAAGAGGTCACAAATCAGATACTTCAGTTTTAAGTGTGCAGTATGAGTGACTATAAAATAATTGGCTACGCTGGCTGATTCTGTCTCTTCAAGAAATCAATACTGTAACTGTGATTTCCTGCAGACAGTGCAAGTTTTTTCTTATTGACTAAAGCCTTTGCCAATATTGAACAATGCCAGATTCATTTTTGCAGATGCAAAAAGAATATGAGTCACAGGGACCAGTTAACCAAGCGGTAACAATGGATTGATTGCTAAAAAGGATGTGACAAAGCTGTTTAGACTCTGTTCAGAGCCCACTAAGAGTAAATAGTTTGCAGGAAACTAACCAGAATTGTGTTTCTTTATTGAGAGTAAAACTCTTTTATTAAAAGAGACTAAGACTAAGTAACTCTTTCTGAAATATGCACACTGTAGTGTGCAATTTTTCTGTATGCACCGAATACCTGGATGATACCAACAGTGTATGCTTTGCAGCATAGAATAATTATATACACTAAAAGTGTTTGACTTAATACAGTTCACCCAAAATTGAAAATTTGCCGAAAACATACTCACCCTCTGGCCATCCAAGAAGCAGATGAGTTTGCTTCTTCATTGTAATGGATTTAGAGAACTTTAGCATTGCATCATTTACTCGTCAATGGATGCTCTTCAGTGAAAGGGTTCCGTCAGAATGAGATTCCAAACATCTGATGAAAAAAAAACTGTTTGTAAATGATCAAGGCATTTTTTAATTTAAACTGACGCAAAACTATTACATGTAGATTATTGTGATGTTTTTATCAGCTGTTTGGACTCTCATTCTGACGGCACCCATTCACTGCAGAGGATACATTGGTGAGCAAGTGATTTAATGCTACATTTTTCCAAATCTATTATTAAGAAGAAACAAACTCATCTACATCTTGGATGGCCTCAGGGTGAAAATAAAATGTTGGGGTGATCTATTCCCAGTGTTGGGGGTAATGCATTACAAGTAACGCGAGTTACGTAATCAGATTACCTTTTCAAGTAACTAGTAAAGTAATGCATTACTTTTTAATTTACAAGAAAATATCTGAGTTACTTTTTCAAAAAAGTAACGCCAGTTACTTTGTATTCCCATTTTTTGACTGACAAGCCTCCTGTTCCCATATTGGGAGAAATCGGATGTATGGAGGCATTGTGTGCGCTGTGTGAACATGATGTTACTGTAGTTCTAGACTAAATGTGAATGTGCATTAATTCATCCCACTCACAAAAAAACAAAAATCAAAACAGATTTAGTATTCATCAAAATTAATCAAAACAGTGAAATGCAAACTCAGAATATGACGCAAACCTGCAACAACTAAATATATTAAATAACACAAATGTATCTATTCCCATTTTATTAACAGTGTCTTTGCTGCTGACCTTTAATGATCCAGTTCAACCATACTAATAATTAAAAAATGACTTTAGATAAACTAACAATTGTGCTTCATTGTTTTTTTTTATTGCTGAAGAGTGTTGAACCTTCTTCTCCTGTGTTCTACTGTACAGACGTGAATTTACTTTTCCTTCAGCCTGAGGTTTATTCATTACACTTTTTGGTGTGAAAGGGCTTTTACATTTGCTATAAATAGAACTTCTTACATTAAAAGCAATCAAGCCCTGCTCATATTTAAAAAGTAACGTGAAAGTAACGCAAAAGTAATGTAACACATTACTTTCCATAAAAAGTAACTAAGTAACGTATTTAGTTACTTTTTTAGGGAGTAACGCAATATTGTAAGGCATTACTTTTAAAAGTAACTTTCCCCAACACTGTCTATTCCTTAACTTTAGCTGTCATTTTATAGTTTTGACTTTTTTTATTGCAAAATAAACTTAAAAGATCACCAAAATGTTACACATGCTTTTTTAAAAGTATGCACGCTAGTATTCAAGTTCGAACATTGTCTCGGTCTCTCGTCATCAAAGTCAATTGAATATACAGCTGTCGGCTGTTAAAAATTCCTCGCCTCATTTCATTCCTTGATTGCTTTGAAATCTCCCAAGGTCCAATTCAAGACAAATTTGATATTCATCTTTTGCATAATTTTATTCAACAATCTTGCCATTGCAACCATCTGCATTTTTATTAGTAATCCAAAGTTAACTTTGAATAGCCCAGACATAACCAACAATTTATGCGTGTCTGATATTCCAGTTTTCAAGCTACAGCAAGCCATAACAAGACTTAAAGTTATTCATTCTACGAGGTGTAGAATCATGCTGCACTTTTAAGACTGTGTAGAGATGTGATTGATCTTTATAAGGCCTGAAACATATTCAAGAATGTGAATGCCTAAACCTCTATAGATACAAACGCTTAATTTCAGGTTTTTTTGGTATGCCCAATCTGTCCAACCACAATTTGTAATGATGCAAGTATTGCGATTCTCAGGGGTATAGCAGCCATTAGCACAATGGTGTGTGACTCTACAGTAGTGCCCCCTCGAGTACTAAAGTTCGTTAACGCCTCAATAATGCAAGGCCATATTCACAAATCATTGCATTTATTTTATTTTCAAGTAGTTTTTTAATGCAAGTTCTTGGTCTCTTTGTGAATGATTTGTCAATGTACATTATTTCAATAAACTAAATGTTTGTTTTTGCAATAATTTATCAAAATTTTACTGCTTGCTCTACCTCTAATATATATATATATATTTTTTTTCAGCTGACATCATCAATGCCTCTTACTTGTTAAGCTTTTTCCATAGTAATACCACTTTATGATTTAAGCTTTCCCCAACAGCATTTCATGTTGACTTTAACAATGATCAACAGGTGTTCAAAAAGCATTAATTTCTGTTTGTACAGTGTTTGTACAGTTTGTTTGTGTTATTTAGCTATTATTTATATACAGTACTATTATCACAATAATCCACTCCACTCCAGTAAGGTCTAGTGAAATGGAAATGCTATGTATTTATAAATAAATATAAAAAAAATCCATCATTAAGATAAAGTTAAATGTGAAAACAGTCAAAAACAGTTCTAAACAAATATAGTGTGTTGGTGGATTTTGATGTAAGAAGACAATAGGGAATTGACTTTTCTCTGGAGGAAGCCTTATTTTGGATTATGAACTTGTATTTTGGCCAGAAGCGACAGTTTTAAATTAAAGCGTCTTGATGGATTTGTTTCTTACGAACACACAAATTTTTACTTCACCAGATGTTAATTGACTGAAGAGTCAAGTGAATTACTTGTGTATCATTGTGATGTTTTTATCAGCTATTTGGACGCTCATTCTGATGGCACCCATTCACTACAAAGGATCCATTGATGAGCAAGTGATAACTTATAATGCTAACTTTCTACAAATTTGTTTTAATGAATAAATAAACGTATCTATTATAATAAAGTTTTGAGACGTTCAAATCTAAGTTAATTAACTTTGTGCTTTCAAAATGACTTTATAACAACTTTGTCCCACCAACATGGCCTAGCATAAACAACAAGGCACTAGCTTTATTTCTGGAAAGGTTCAGGCTACGACAAATTAGTTAAGATGTTTTATCACAAACTAGTAAATGAAATGAAATAAATCAAGGGCCCTATTAATCATGGACTGGGAAAAATGTCTTAGCTCCTGGATCAGAGTTACTCTATCACCAAAAAAAAGTGTTTTATTGTAAATGGTTGTATCAGGTAAACATTCCAGTCGATTCATCATTGTAATGGAAAACAGGCTCGGTAATCCTTCTGAATTTGCTCGTGGTGGGTAGATTATATGGAGGGCGAGTTTGTCATTCAGACCAGTCGGGGAAGCATCACAGATGAACCTGGCAAGACAAGCCTCTGAAGAAAACGCGGCTGTGTGCATGGCATTGTTTGCAGGACACTCAGGTGTGTTCTGTCAATAGAAAGCAGCGGAGCCAAACGCACTGAAGGCTTGAGCTCGGCCACGGCACTGCAAGCTTATAAATATGAATGCATTTCACTTCCTGGCTTGCCCATGGCCTGTATCGGGAAGATTTATCACCTATTCAAGGGCCCTTATTTCCACAGCTCTCTGCTCGCAGGCATGCTGATTAGAAGCTGCATTACTCTTGCAAAAGAGACTCAGGTGCTAAAGCCAGGCCTCCTGCGCTCAGAGCCGTGTTTTGTTCGCGCAGACAAGGTTGGGTAACTGCGATGACATCGCTTCATATTCGATCCTTGCACTCGGAAGCCACGTTCATATTGAGATCTAAATGTTTGGTGTGTCACTGCTTCGCTAATGCGCGCGCATTTGCACAAAACTCTAAATAGCCTATTATGCATGCGCCTTTTCTGCATGACTGGAGAGCCCGCTGGAAGATTCTCATCCATCAGTGTCGTTGGCATAAAGTCTACACCTCCTCAGTGAATGTTCATTAGAATGCAATTTTGCTCACACAGGCTGGGCAGCGTTAATACTTTGTTTTCACCAGTTCTGGTTGAAGATCAAATGCATGCATAACATAATGTCATATTTTGACTAGTGCATTTGTTAAGGCTAATATTAAGCTGTAAGTGCCACCTAGCCTCCCCTGCCTCGTGTTTTAGTAGCCTATTATATACTATTGTAATATTTTAAATAAGCTTATTTTGTTTTTTTGTGAAAAATATTTTCATGTTCAGTTTTAATTTTAATTGTAATTTTAGTAATGCTGTGTGCTTTTGAATTGTTTTAATTCTTTTCTATTATATTTCTAATTTACTTTTTAGTTTTTAGTAATTTTTAGTACTCCAACTTATACTTATTTTCATCAGTTAATTCTTCAGTTTAATGTTTTTATTTCCGCTTTCTTTCAATTGTACTAGTTTTTAAAAAGCTAAATAAATAAATAAATATAAACATAACATAGCATGGTTTGTTGAGGGGTGCTATTACTTCTCTAAATGATCAGACTTGCAGTTTTGTCTTGGGTTGGTTATTTAGCTAAGCCTTCTTTTTGCTAAACTAAACTTGTAGTTCAGTTCTCTTGGTTCTTTTGTTCCAGACCACAAAAAGAAGAAGAAAATTTAAGGCAAAATGTAGTCCTAGTGCGCTTAGCGTTTACATTTGTAATTTTTAATGCTGAAACTAAATAGACTTTACAAAGTTCAGTTTAATCAAGCCAAACCTGGCAAGTGTAAACATACCCTAAAAACAAAACATAGATTTTCGAAACTTTGAATCAATTGAACTAATTGCTTCGTTGGATGATCACTTCACAGTTAGGGAAGTCGTGGCCTAATGGTTAGAGAGTCGGACTCCCAATCGAAGGGTTGTGAGTTCGAGTCTCGGGCCGGCAGGAATTGTAGGTGGGGGGGAGTGCATGTACAGTGCTCTCTCCACCCTCAATACCATGACTTAGGTGCCCTTGAGCAAGACATCGAAACCCCAACTGCTCCCCGGGCGCTGCAGCATAAATGGCTGCCCACTGCTCTGGGTGTGTGTGTGTGTGTGTGTTCACTGCTCTGTGTGTGTGCACTTTGGATGGGTTAAATGCAGAGCACGAATTCTGAGTATGGGTCACCATACTTTGCTGAATGTCACTTCACTTTTCGAATCTTGAAGTGACACCTTCTGATCAAAATGGTGTAAATTGAACGCAAACTAAGCTTGAATGTCCATATAAATTGTGAATGTTTTGATTGAAAGTATAATTAAATGCAATTAACAAATCGTTAAATACTAAATAATATTTGTTATTTTACTAATTTGTAGGGTATATTTCTTGGTTAATCAGGTTAGTAAGAGACTAAGTATAGGCTAATTTTTCCTTTTATTATAAAAATTTGTCATTACACATAACTATAATGTTGATTCGCGATCAGGCAAAAACCACATAGACACTAGTTCATGGGTTTGTAGAGATCTGCCCCTAGCGATGAGCCAATAACATTTTTCAAAACCTTTCTGATCGAATCTTCATTTACTGAAATCATGTAACTTCAGCAGTTCGATGCATGCTCCAAATCACAGCTTCGAAACAAAAAATTCTAAGTTTCATGAAGCAGTTTTACGAAAACTCTTTTTTTTTTACTTAAACGCTATGTATTAATAGCTTTAAAAGGCACCTATGTGATTTCCTTCCCAGCTATATAACTTCCCAGACATAACTGACTGTGTTATTGTAACTTATGCATGTTTATAGCATAAACTTGTGTCAATGTGTGTCCCATGCCATGTGATACATGATTATTATTATAAGCAGATGTTTTTTGAGATCTGAGATACTAGCTGTAATGGCACTGTCCTATTCTGTCCTATACTGTCAAAGAATGCTGTATCCGTGTTTAAGTTGTTCATCTGAGACTCTGAACAACTGATTATGAATCACAGAAATAATGAACCGTGTGTTACAGTCTGAATAGACAGATGATTTAGTCTCCATCCAACCAGGTTTAATGCAGGTATTGTCCCAGTATATGCTACTTCTCTATGCCCATCAGCAACATTGTGCAAAAAAGTATAAGCCATAGCATGGTATTTTCATCAGTAACCAGAGACCACACTATTAGAGCTCATTCCAGATCCATTATGCTGACTAGTGTTAGAAGAGATTGTTAATACCTCTTACAGGCACTTCAAGCTACAAAATATGCTGTTTAATATCAAACCAAAAAGCTCCTGTTGAATCCTGTATGTTTCCAGTATTCCAGCTGCCTCCAGGGTCCAGCAGGCCCCCAGGGAAGGGAGGGAAATCCAGGAGTGAATGGAATTCCAGGTACTCCTGGTCTACCGGGCCGGGATGGTGCAAAAGGAGAGAAGGGTGAGTGTGTGACGGAGAGGTTTGAAGAGCCGTGGAAACCCAACTACAAGCAATGTGCCTGGAACGCTCTCAACTACGGCATTGACCTGGGCAAAATTACAGTAAGAGGTCACAATGATGATTAATAATTCATTTAAAGCATTTGTGTCAAAAAGATCAGTGCAGTATTAATCTAGTTTTATTTATATACTTTTTTTTTGTTTTCCTTTTAGTTTTAGCAATTTCGTTGTGTGCTTTTGTAATTTGTATTATGATTTTTTTTATTGCTGTAATTATTATTATTATTATTATTTTAAGATATAGTTTTTGTGTAATTTAGGTTTGTATGACTTAAACATATTTTGTTGAACTGTCAAAGTAATATTCAAGTTCAACTTATATATATAACTGATTTATTTTATATCTTTTTATTATTATTATTATTTTTATTTGTATGTAATATTTATCTATTTATTTTATTTTATTTTAGCCTTATTTCAATTGAAGATAAAGACTTTTAGTTTTAGTCAACAATAAAAACACTGGTACACTGTAAAAAATATTTTAAAAAGTTTTAAACAAAACAAAGATTATTGGAGTGTTTTACATTTATGTCTTTCTATTTCAAAATGTCATGTTCATTCAATGTGTAATTGTAATTTTTTACCATGGTACTTTTGTTCATTGTCTTTAATTGCTGACCTACTTAAAAAGGGTAAATAATGGTTGTTACTGTAAGTGAGCACTGACGATAGCAATGTGCTGCTGAAACATTTACTCTGGTTTGTCTGTTTTAATTCACATGCAATCTATAAAATAAAAAATGTTTTTGTAGACTTTTTTCAGTCTTGAGTAGATCAGTGTGCAGTTAGTCACCTTCTTGCTCACTTTTTTCATCAAAAATGTTAATATTTGCTTGTTTTTTTTAATTGATCAAATTTTCATTATTGAGTTACCAAAATTTAAATTAGTAAATAAATGTAATTATTTTGTATTATTATTAATAATAATAATAAAATAAATAATGTCAAATCTTAACATTGAAAGATTTTCTGAACTCTAGACTATTTTCTTTGCCAAAATTATAAGTGCATTTTCTATAAAATGGTTTTAGTAATTATTATAATGTATGGGAAAGTCATAAAAAGTTTGGAACCCACTTCGTAATCATTTAGTACAGGGTAAGAAAAAAAAATACTATACTTATACAGTCACCATATTGCGTACTTCCACAGTATTTTTTGGTTTATTTGCTTCTTTCAAGCAGGTGTGTAGTAAAGCAGACGTCAGACTCATCAGCTCATCTTGTGTTCCTGTCCTCAGGAGTGTACGTTCACTAAGAAGCATGCAGACAGTGCTCTCCGTGTGCTGTTCAGCAGCTCACTCAGGCTGAAGTGTAAGACAGCTTGTTGCCAGCGCTGGTACTTCACTTTTAATGGGGCAGAATGTGCTTCTCCGCTGTCTATAGAGTCCATCATTTACCTGGACCAGGGAAGTCCAGAATTCAACTCCACCATCAACATACACAGAACCACGTCAGGTAAGGGCCAAGAAACCGCTTGCTTGGACACTGACATCTGAACTGTACATCTGAGAAGAGGTGTGAGATTGCCAAAAACAATTCCTTACAGTGTGTCACAGCTCATGTATGTCAGTGCTGAAATGGAGATCTTTAAAATACATGTTTGCAAGATTTGTAACATTCTATAAGAAAAAATGTGTTATAGTGTTAATAATTTTGCACAAATTAATGTTGAAAGGACAAGTTGGAAAAGGAGAGATTTACTTGCAGAGTTCTGCCAAAAGAATGATTGTCTTTTTGACATAATTTTGAGTAATGCGTAATTTGAAAAAATTTTTTTATTATTTGTTTGTTTCTTTGTTTAATAACTAAGTAGGTGTTGATAATATCTATCTATCTATCTATCTATCTATCTATCTATCTATCTATCTATCTATCTATCTATCTATCTATCTATTATATTGTATTATATGAACATTTATATTCATTTTTAAACAACTTATTGTAAATCAATAAATTCTTAAAGATTCAGTATAACAATGTTATATATATATATATATATATATATATATGTGCTTCAACTGAATATTAATATTATATTAATAATTCAATCATTATAAATGAATAATTTACAAAATATTATTTCAGCAAAGTCTATATATATAATTTAAACATGTATAATAATAAGCATTTGCTCATTTTTACAGAATTAGCCTTTTTCAGCATGACACAGGATATTTGGAGTTTATTTTGTGATAATGACTGTCTGTCTGTCCATTATGTCTTTCATATGTTAATGAGGAGTACAAAAGACAGGCTTGTGTAGAATGACCCATGCTGTCTTTCACTCAGTACTGACCTGTAATATAAAGTTCAACCCCTTGGTCCATTAACAGTGATGTATGATAAATAAAACAGTCAATGAAAGCCTTTTATGGCTCTTGTGCTACAGGGCAAGTCTTCGAAAAGCTCTCCGCTCTAAACATTGCAAATTGTTCGGTGTGGATTAATTACAGCAGATAAGGGTGTCTCTGAATTTCTCATTCCCCCTCAGGGTGCAATAAAGCATGTCTGTTTATCTCTGCTTTTGGAATGTTTTTTTTACTTGAAGCCTTGAGATGGTCATCGGAGAACCAGAGCAGAGTTATCAGATGGACAGACTGACTGACACGCCGTCTGTTTGTTTCAGTTGAAGGTTTATGTGAAGGATTGCGGAAAGGCCTGGTGGATGTTGCGATCTGGGTGGGAACCTGCGGAGACTATCCACACGGAGACGCTTCCACCGGCTGGAATTCTGTTTCCCGCGTGATCATAGAAGAGCTTCCTCTGAGCAGCTGAGTCCAGAAACTTCCAAGCACTTACTGTCCTATGACATTCTGAATTGCTTTGTACTACACTCTTCTAAAGGTTCTTTTTTGGCTTTGATGGTTCCATGGAACCTTTTAATTCCACAAAATATTTTTTAAAGTTCCAAAAAGGTGGTTTTTCACAGTGATGCCATAGAACCATCATCTTTGGTTCCTTGGTTCTCAAAATAATATTTTTTTCTTAGTGTGCTGAACATTTGAATCATCTAAAGCAGGGGTCTTCAAACAGTCTGGTTCATAATGTCAATGGCAGCACCATTTTACAGTTTTACCATTTCCGCAGTTTAAAGTGAGCAAAACAACGGATCTGTGCACACCACCACGCTCAGGTCATTACTGTATATCTTTATTTAGAACCATTCAAACCCTTTTCAGAAACATAAATCACTGTAAGATCTACAGATGATGTGGTTATTTTTACTTTATTGGTATCAATGGTTTCACAAAGATCTTTACCATCCATGGAACCTTTTCATTTCACAAAAGGTTCTTTAGATTATTAAAATGTTCTTCACACTCAGAAAAAAACATGGTTCTTTTAAGAACTGTTCACTCTTTGGGAAGCCAAAATCTGTTCTCCTGCAGCACTGCAGAAAAAGAAAAAACTTTTGGAACCTCCACTTCCTTCAAACCTTGATTTATTTCTAAGAAGTACTTCTGCAGCATTTGTTTGCAGATGTCACTTGGTTTGATATTTTGTGACGTTATATTTAAGTTGAACAGCTCTCTCTTGAGTTCTGCCTCTACAAACAAGGGCTGAAACAATCACATAACCTTGGATTGTAGTGACAGACTCTAAAACAAACTACAGCAAAAGAAAGTTTGTAAGTAATTATGTTTAACAATTTGAGTCTGGACAGCTTCTGTAAAAACTCTGAATACATTTTATTGGCTAACTTTTAAATGTCAATAAAGTTTTTTTTAAAGAACTCCTCACTTGGGTTCATGTTCTTCAAAGAGCATAGAGTATTAACCTATGAGCGTAACCAAATTTAAGGCCAAGAATTTGAGCTCATTAACACAAATGTCAGCAAATCTGTATGCGCTTGTGATAGGAGGAAAAAAGCCTGAGGTTTGGTTTGGTTGAACAGGATAAAGCAACATGGATGTAAACATGAAGTAGACTTATACACATAAAACAGTTTTACCATTGATTTACTCTGATGACTTACCATTAAGGCTTGGCAATATAGCTAAAAACAAAAACAAATGGTGTCATTATTTTTCTAACAATATTTGAAATACAGATCTCAAAATGTATGCCTTTGGTCTGAAACGGCAGAAAAGACATTTCTAATGTTACAGTAGATTTCAATTTCAAGAAATGCTGTTATCAGTATATTAATCAGTATATTAGAATGATTTCTGAAGGATCATGTGAAACTGAAGACTGGAGGAATGCCGAAAATTCAGCTTTGCATCACAGGAATAAATTACATTTTAAAATATATTCAAATAATAAACTAATTAAATTAAATTGTAATAATATTCCCCAAAAAATTATGATTTTTAATCAAATAAAGCAGCCTCTTATGATGAGCATAAGAGACTTCTTTCAAAAAAACATTTAAAAAATGCATACCAACTCAAACGTTGCCACACGTATGGATGAATTTTTTTTGTTTTGAATTGAGAAACTTAAGTTACAAAGCACATTAAAATGGTTTCAATATTCACAATGTTGCTTCATTTTATATTACCAGTGAATTAACAATATGGATATTTCATATACTGCCCAGCCCTAGTTACATAATTTATCTTTAGATCTTGATAAAAGGTTAAAACCTTGTTTGTTTGTACAATTTTTAATTAGACAAAAAACAAACTGAAATTAACAGCCTGCATGTGAACATAATTAACAGCCACTTAAAAATGGTCACATAATATATATCCCTCATGTCCATATTCACCATAATGTCACCAGTGTTCAAGAGAAACCAAACTAGTATCAGATGTGATTCTGTTAGACACTTTGAACTCGGTAAAATCATGCATTTCAGTTCTCCAGAGAAGACCAGGATGTATTATTTCTCTCTATTCACATCTCGGACTCCTCCATTGGCGTTAAACACTGTCGCTGATGGGACGTCCCATCCCAGGCTGCTCTGCTCCCTGCAGGACGGCTCCACTGCACTTATTCCTGTTCTCAGTTCACTTGTCCTGGTCCAGGAGGAAGCTGGAAACATTCTCATAGACCACGAAGGTAATGCAGCAGGCCGGAGTGACTCGGATCAGGTTGGGCACCATGCCTTTGTAGAAACCCAACAGACCCTCGTTTCTGATCAAACACCAGGAGATAGACAAAAGATCACAGCACCTTTTACCATGTGCATAAACTGCTCAGACTAGTCTTAAAATTGACCACCACTGGTTATAACTTTTTAAAGCCAGATGCATAAAAAGGTAAAGTGATTAAAGGTAAATCAAGACTGATTACCACTTGGTTAACTGTAAGTGGTCAAACTAGGTCTTGACATAGTGGCTATGTTTATGCAACTCACCTCAGAAAATTGATGTGAAAATTCATCACATGTATCAGTTTGCAACTAAGTATGCTCATATCAACCTAATTTTCTAGTAACAAGTATTAGGTATTTAGGTTTATTAAGATTTTTACTAATAAAGAAATTAATCAAAAGTGACAGTAAATACTATTATATTACAAAAATAATATTGCAAAATGTTACAAAAAGTTTGTATGTGATTGAGATTATAATATAATATAATAATTACACAACATATTTCTATTTTAAATGCTGTTCTTTTGAACATGCTGTTAAATGAACAAAAATGATTAACCTTTACACAGCAGTGAGTAATAATGCTAAAAATTCAGCATTGCATCACAGAAATAAATTACATTTAAAAAATATATTCAAATAGGAAACAATTATTTTAAATTGTAATAATATTAAAAATTTTACTGTGTTTTTAAATTAAAATAAATGCAGCCTTGGTGAGCATAAGAGACTTCTTTGAAAACACTAAAAAGCTTTTGAACCATAGTGTATAATAAATAGTTTAATGCAGTTCAAATTAAGGGTTTGATAGCATAAAAGTCAAGTTTGTCTTTGTTTTTGTTATTTAGATTTGGTTTGCTAATGTGCTTGTTTTTGATTAGCATGTATGTAAATCTCATGCTTACCTAAACGTTCTGTGGATGACATCTACCACTCCATCATACGTGTTGTGCTGATCTTGCAGACGGGCTCGGACCACCTGATATGGGTATGTCATAGCCACTGCGAATATTTTGGACAAAGCTGCCATGGTAATGTATTCTAATGCATTCTAGAAAGAAAATCGAGCACAAAATGCACTGTGAGTTTCTACAAACCGCATTAATGAACCGACAAACGTGGCTGTTTAGCATAATACCACTGTGTAAAGTGATGCCAAAATGTCTTTGGACACCTAAAATTAAACATGCAAGGTCAAGTGACAACAAGATTGCTATTTTGAAATGTTTATTGTAGCATAATGCAATGTTTACCATTTTAATGCAGGAAGCCAAACATTCAGTTCATTTCATAAACTATGTGTCTAACGTCTGTCTTGCTCATACTAACCAGTTTAGCATCTGATTGCATCTTTCTGTATTTGTTATAATCTCTCTTCAGCTCTTCATATGCCATGAACTGCAGTGCACCATGGGAGGTTCCAAACAATCCCGGGACGAACCCCTAGGGATCATAACGGTTAACTCAGCTAGATGAAACAAACAAACAAACAAACAAACCCCACAGCATGCAACTGACACACAATCACAAATTTTCCCATGCACATTCCATATTTCCTTATACAAGTGCTCCCCCTAGTGGCACAAAGGGAGTTTCATCAACTATTTCCTAGTAAAAGGAAACGATCCATCCAGCGACTGCATAAAACGACCTGTACACTGCCATAGAAACTCTTTTGTACCCGATAGAGTCCTGCGATCCCTTCATGGTGGTAGATTTTCACAAGAGCATTCATCATCCCCTTGTACTGCTTCTTAGATGGATCTGCGCTGTACTGCAGAACCAGGCGAGTTTTGGTGACCCAGATCGGATTAGTCAGGCAAAGCGTCATCGCCCCTAAAAAACAGTGAAACTGAATATAAAGTAAATGAACGGCAGCTGTTGTAAAACCAAGATCCACATGAAAAGAGTCATTACTGGACCCTAATGGCTCACGGTGGGTCATTTCAAGTGAAGGATGTACCTCATTCAATTAGAGAAGCCCATGACACACACACACACACACACACACACTCTTCAACATGAGCTCTTTGCTGGAAGTTTAGATTATACACAAAGCAATTTACATTGCGTTTAATGTCACAAAAAGCTTTTTATGATATTAATGGACAAATCGTGACTTAGCCGGTGGTCATTTCATCTAAAATGACTGCTGGTCTAGTGATAGATTGCTCTGCTAATGATTATACTGTACCCATTTGGCTATAAAAAAATAAGGGTTTGTTTAATTTTAGCAAGCTTATGCGCATCTAATTTGCGGTCTTTCTTGTAGGTGTACATTTATATACACACATACGTACATGTATTTAGATATATACACACACACTTAAAGATTTAGATATTTTAACATTTAAACATTTCACTAACATTTTTAACATTATAAATATATAAAAATATTTACTAATTACAGTTAAACTAATATATATATATATATATATATATATATATATATATATATATATATATATATATATATATAAAATGAGAAATAATATATAATTTAGTAAAAGCATAAACAACAACAGAAGTGTAGTTTACCTTTTATGGTAGTTATTTAATTCTGATAGCATTTTTATGCGCTCTGTTCTTTTAGGACAAACATTCAAGCCATGTTTAGATCACGGCCCACCAGCAGAGCAGCACTGATCTACAGCGCTCAAGAGATTGTGTATGTTTCAGACTTAAAAACAAGCGATCAATACCTGGGCTATGCCTCATTCGTTATGCTCCAGTTTATCTTTCAGCACTGATTAGAAAGGCATGTGTTGAAATTCACTTTGTCAGCATTTATCATTTTGACTGATGATGGGAGAAAATAAATGAGCAATACACGGGAAAACAAGAGGAAATACTTGAGTACTCATCCTTCGTATTTTTAAGTTGTTACAACTACATGCATTTATTTCATTTCATATGCTACCCATATCTCAACTCAATCTCACATATAATTGTTTTTATTTCCTTCCTTTTTATTTCATTTTGAGTTGAAGCCTATTTTAGACAAAATTAGGTATAAATATTTTATTAACGTTCTTTATTATATTTTTTTATTACTTTATTATTATTATTTTTTTTTAGTAAACGGGCAGAAAAAAAATGACTAAACTATTGTTTTCATGCTAAATAAAACCCTTAACTATCATAAAATATGCTTCATTTTATATAAGCAAGATATAATGTATTTAAAATAATAATAATAATAATATTTCTTGGTTGTGATTTTGGAGTGAAAATTACATATATATAATATGTGAGTGAGAGTTTAGAAAATTAAGCCTATTTTATTTTTTATTATATATATATATATATATATATATATATATATATATATATATATATATATATATATATATATATATATATATATATATATATATATATATATATATAAAACACTGAAAGTAATACAAAAATGGTCACTAAAACCTTAATGGTCATAAAACAGGCTTTTATTTAAGCAAACATAATAATAATTAATATTTCCTTCTTGTAATTTTATAGTGAAAATGACCCGGTCATGTTCTTGACAGCATTGAGTCTGATGTGATGAGAGTCTGTGGTGATTCTGACCTGCTCCTGCTGCTGACAGCAGATGTTCAGTGGCACTTAGCTCTGTTTGTCTGCCTTCTTTGTTGTATGCTTTGATTGCATTGTAACTACGAATCAAAAAGAAGTTATATTAATTGAGAGATATTTATATCTAACATTATACTTATTTATCTGTGGTAAGCAGAATAACAGACTCTGGACTGCTAAATAACTGAAAAGTTGTCAAGTCAAGTCTCCCTTTATTTACATTGTGCTTTAAACTAAAAAGATTGTGTCAAAGCAAAGGAACAACATTAATTAGGAAAACATTGTGTCAATAATGCAAAATGACAGTTAAACTGTGCTTATTACAGAATGATACATACAAGAAAAAGTATAGCCCCCATGACGCTCCAGCACCCCAGATATTTGGGGTGACACCTTGATAAAGGCCCCGGAGACCCTCCTGCTGCCAGATGCTTTTCATGCAGTGCAGAATTCCATTGTACTTCGGTCTCACATCCAAACCATCACTCACTGCAATACAGTAAAGAGTGAAACATGTTAGCCTGCCCTACTCACGCCACACATATCAGCAATGCATGCTTGTATTAGAGCAAACTCTCTCATATACAGTATATAGTATACAGAAAATCTGTAAAACTAATAGATTTATTATTAATCAATTTAATTGATTTACTTGAAATCATAAATTGAAACTGATTTGGTAATAGGCTACTTAACCTTTTTTTTTATTGAGATATTTCTTAAAATATTCAAATACAATACAATTACAATATTTATAAAAATATAATCAAACAAATTTATTAAACTAGTCATCAAGATCTTGACGTGTACATATATTTATTTTGGGACTAATCACATCATAACATTTTCTTGTAAAGTTTATTAATGAATTGATGAGATCATGACAGTTGACATATTAATATATTGCCATATATATTCAAATCATATAATTTGTAGTCTTATTCATCCAGTCAATGATGTTGGTCAGTATTTTTGTATTTATGTAGTGTCCTAAATTTTTTATAAAAATAAAAAGTTAATTATTAAACATTACTATAACTTTTAACTTAGAAATTTCCACCACATTATATGTATTTTTAATTAAATGAAAGATAATTATAATAATTATATATAATTATTTTAATGTAAAATCATTTTCTATTTCTAACTGTTTTTAAATTCATTTTAAATAAGTACATTTGTAAATCATTTTCAAAAAGTTTTAAAATTGCTTGTTTTATTCTTATTATTTTTCTGCATGATTATTTTACTTTCTTTTATGTAAAGCACTTTGAATTACCATTGTGTACGAAATGTGCTGTATAAATAAACTTGCCTTGCCTATAAAAATGAATTAAACTAGACGTATATTTGTTGGCATATTTTCATATAATTATTTCGGGGCTAATCACACCATAACAATTTTTCAAACAGTTTATTAATAAATAAGATCATGAAAGTAATCAAATCTTAACATATTTTCATGTGCATCTGTTTATGACATACAACGTCCTATTAATAACAATTACTAATGTTTTTCTATATACAGTGACTAAATGTTTTATCAAAATAAAAAGTGAATGATTAAATATTATTATTAGCCAGATCTATTGACCTCAAATGATATAATCACCAAGTACGTTTAATGACATACTGGTTCTGGTTTTACACATACCTGCAAACCTAATTTTGACCAGGTCCAGAGGATGCAGCACTAGTGTGGACACCACTCCTCCACTGAGTCCTGCTATTAGATTCTCGATCTTCACATGACTGAAGAGTCTCTGCAGGCTGCTGGTGAGGGTCAGGGGGACAGGGGAGCCCTGGCTGGGGCTCATAACTGCTCCCTTACCGCAGATCAACACACTAAACCACCTACTTTAACATTGGCCCAGTCTAAACATTTAGACCGGTAAAGACTTTTCTGGGATTTGTTATTTCAGTAAGAATTAACTGTGTGCATGACCTTACCAATTAATGTAAGACTATTCCCAGTGACAGACAGCAGTGATGATTCGCACACGGTGCTTTACACAACACAAGCTGCGCATGCGTACCACTGTCATTTCAAAATAAGAGTCTTTAACGCCTACCATGACGAAATTCATTAGCGGAAATTAGAAAATAATAAATAACCAGTTTAATTTAAAATAAAAAACAGACCCAGATTAAAAGAATTCGCAGTCGACAGTATATTTATAACTGATTTTATACAACAGTTTTTCTTCATTTTCATTTTCTCTATTATTATAAATATTATGTAATATAATTATGTTCTCAAATAGTGTCATGACGAAAATTATTATTAGAATAATATGGTACTGAGAAACATTAAAAGGAATTCATTTTATAAGATTTATTGTTTATGAGAAATGTTATTTTTTCATTCATTAGATGACAATTTTAGAATTCAAAAATTTCAAAGCACCCAGTCTAAAGCTAAACACAATTGCACAAAGCATCAATTTTACATACAAAAATTCGAAATAAAGAATGATAAACGGTAATAAACGGTTGCATGTTTAATAATGTATAATTAATTTTTGCTTTCAATAAAAAAAAACTGAACACAACTAAAAGTAATACCAGTTTGCAAATAGTATAATGCTACTTTCAAACATTTATATTACAAATAAATAACAATACATAATACAATAATAATAATAATAATAATAATAATAATAATAATAATAATAATAATAATAATAATAATAATAATATAATTTGTCAAACCAAAACAAGCGTTTAATTAGTGGTACTTTTATTGTGTAAGTACTAAAAGTATGTAGGTCAAAGCTTACCCGCCGTCTTCAGACCAGAAAGATCTCTTAATGCTGAACATTTCAGAAATAATATATTGGGGTGATCACGGAAAAATATTTCCGTTGTTTGTCTCTCTTTCTGATATGCTCCTGGGAGGTGTGCGTGCATGCGTACTTAATATCGCGAGATTTATTGATTTGCCTGGCTATTCACCAAAGTTGAGTCACGTACTTTGCGTAATCTTTCTCCGTTCATGTGAACGAGTCTTACGCCGCTGGCGTATCTGAGTTTTGCGGAAGTGGTATCAAGGGGAATGTAGGGCTGCCAAAGAACGATCGGTTTCCAAAGCTGCACTTGAACATTAATATTATGGGTAAGTTCCGCTCACTTTTACGATATACCATACACCAAACATCGCCGTTTGAGTCTCGGTAACGTTTACGCGGCTTTTGGGTCTATTCGAAGCATTTCGGTGGTTTAAATCGACGCTCGCTAATGTTTTTACTGTAATGTAGGTTAGTGATAGCGCGCGAGGCATTTCCTGTCAGTTTTTTTCCTCTCGCGAATCATTGAAGAACGAAAAACGGATTTCGTTCGCTAGAATTCAATCAATATTAACCAAATAACGTTACAGTCCTCTTTAAACGTTTTCTTTTTTCTTAATTGCTAAATATAACCGGCACATAATTTGTATTAATACTCATTTTTAGAACACAAGCTAATGCAGGTTAGCAGCTAACAATCACACAGTTGCTAGAATAATGCAGCAATTTCATTTCTACATTTTGATTACATATTAAATATTTCAACCAAAATATATATATATATATATATATATATATATATATATATATATATATATATATATATATATATATATATACGTATATATATATATATAAATTCCTTCACATTAAACCAGATGCAGTATGTCATTCAGGCATGCTCTAAAACTGCGGTCATGCTCTCACATCCTGTAGACAGATCTGTTTTAACAACTAAATTCTTCACCTGGTGTGACCCTGGGTTTGTGTATTTTACTTTCAACTGTGTGGCTTTAATATTTGACTTTTTATTACTGTTGCTTCTCATCTGTTTGGCTAGTCATTGCATTTTCTTCTGACTTCTGAGTGCCTGAGGTTTGTGTATATTGCTCAGACTAATCATGAGATTTATTGTTAAACCAAGTTATCGTGCAGAATAAATGATGCTGGTGACATTAAAGGATGCAGCTGAGTGTAACCAAACATTTTTGGTTTGTGACCTCTGTGCGTTCAAGCATCTCATATTCTGCACCATCACTTCTCATGTAGTGCCACACATTAATCAGCATGATATGGTCGCACATTTTAAAACCATCTTCACACTTGTGTGGTTTATGTACAAAGTATTGCTTTTGTTTGACTTTCCAGTTATTCAACTGCCAGGCCATTATCAGAAACCCTAATCGTTTCACATTTTGCTGTCATTTTATGATTCATGCATGCAGTTTTAGTCAGGGTTTGCATACACCTACTCATTCTTTATTATTTCTGTTTAGCACATTTTAGTCATCAGTGGGAATTATGTATTGACCAAAAATATTGCGCAAATCAAAGCTATTTGAGCTCCTTCAGTGTAGCCTAAATCTAATCTAAATCTCATAAATAACTGAATTCATATTTAGGTACAGCTGTCTGTAAAACTAATTTAATGCATAAGTTTTTAGATGAAAATGGTTTTATGATCATGAGAAATGTAAACAAAGTTCATTATGTCACTACAAGTATCGTATACAACATTTTAGTATCTCTGATATAAAAATAAAGTTTATATTTGTTCCTCGTTTTATTTCTTTTTTGTGACTTAATGTGAGGAATATTCCACATGTGGTTTTCTGTTTTATAATTGATGCCACAGACACAAATATGATCATCCTGATGCAACAGAGCCCATGCTGAAATTTAAAAGGCAGCTAAATAGTTTAATATATAAAGAGCTTTGAATATATATATATATATATATATATATATGATAAATATATGCACAAAATATTAACTGAAATATTTTTAGTTTCTATTTTGTAGTATTTTAGTAATACTGTACTGTTGAATAAGTTTATTATTAATTTAAATCCTTAATTTATTTTAGCCAAATTATTTAATTTAAATGAATTATTTTATTTTTATTATTTATTTATCTAAAAAAAAAATCCCCTTTAAACTTTTGCTCTTGACCCCCTGAAACTCCTTTGCAAACCGCAGCTTTGGAAACTGCTGTTCGATATAGACTTATTCTTCAGTAGATGTTTGAATATGTTTGAGTTGAGTCACTTGTGTCACTGAGCAGTTCAGCTTAAACCTTGTTGTCTTTTTTTTGTTTTTTTTACTTGCCAAAGCAATTTCAAGCATTTGGAGCCTGTGTGTATGTCATACATTTTTGTGCCTTTTTTTCCTCTCCCTCTTTGCTGTTGTATGCTGTACTTTGGACGTGCAAAACTTCTCTTCTGACATCTTCATTTTGTTCCCCATCACCCTCAACCAATACCATGCATTTCTGGGATTCAAATACACAGCAGTAAGTATGACTAATACAGGGGGAATAGAATACGATCTCCTTCTATTTGCCTATTTGAGAGTGCAATTGAGTGTTATTCACAGTGAGCATATACCAGCAAGTGTCTCTGATCAAAAAAGTGTTTTTCTGTCTGTGTTCAGCAGCAGAAGAATCTGGAGGGATACGTGGGCTTTGCAAGCCTCCCCAACCAAGTGTACAGAAAGTCTGTGAAGCGGGGCTTTGAGTTCACCCTGATGGTTGTGGGTAAGGAAACACATTCTTTGAATGTATTGATTTCGATCTGCTTTGTAACCTTCGGTATGCGGCTTGCAAATACCAAACTACACTCAACGTGTAACTAAGTTAGCAACACATTGCTTGTGATGGATTCAGTGTGTGCTGGAGTCATTATGACCACTTGAGGAGCTTCCTGTCTAGTTTTGAATGTTTGCCAGTTAGAGACTACATTCTTGACATTTGGTCTAAACGCTGTTTGGATAACCACACAGGAAGCAAGGGTTGGATGGCAGTGATTTCACATCCTGTTCAACTTGAGTTGTCAGTAAAGAACACCTAAATGGCTGACATTTTTTGAAGGCATAGCTTTGAAGTTGATTCTTTTACATTTAATCAAGTATGCGGTGATACGGGATCTGTCTTGTTTTATCTGGAATTTGCTCCGAAAGCTGTGTTTGCTTTGGCTTTGTGTGCGAGCTGCGGTTTTGTACCCGACATCCCCTGCGTTTATGAATCTGACCTGGGGACTCATGGTTGTGCATGTTTGAGTTATTTTCGGTCGCAAGCGAAAGGCATGTTCAATCAAGACATTATTTATGGTCTTTACAGCTGCAAAAGATTGTCTTTGGTAGACGGTTTAAACTTTTTCGTCACATAGTATCCCAACTGATTTTAATGTCATTAATGAAGTTTTATAGTGCTTTCTCTTGCTGATTTGTAATACAAATTGGCTGTGCTGTGCGGATGGACTTTACCCAGTTGTTCTTGCATTAGTGTTTGGGTATGGAAAACGGCCAAGTCTATAATGGTGCCAGCCACTCACCCTGCCAGAAGCAATTTACTCTAGTTAGTGTGCTGACCTCACTGTGTGAGACCGCACAGATGAATGCCACGCTCTCTTAGTTCTAACCTTCATCCAGCGCTTATCCGTCACTCTAGTAGTTTGGTCCCACTGCTTGCGCTCTATGTTCACACTAATGCTAAACACATAATAATGAAGCATCATCACAACGCTGGAGAGGTACTGAGCTGGTCATATTTAAACGTCCAAAACAATTAGTGGTAAGTATTTAGAATGAAGTTGACTTAGTCCCATCTTGGACATTAACGGATTTACTAAAGAACTGCCAAAAAGCTGCTTGCGAGGTTAATTCCACTGTTCTCCCCTGGGTCTCTTAGGGTTCTTAGACTGGATGCAAAAAATGCTGTTCCTCCAGCATTGACGTAATACGTGTAGGGGAAGTTCACACAGGGCATGTCCTTGCATTCCATCTGTGCTATTATTTTAATTGTTTGTCTATTTACTCATGCATCAGATGGATGTTTTTGGCCACTGTGTCATGCCATAAATGTCACATTTTTAAGATTTTAAATGTAATGCTAGGTCAGTGTATTAATCAGCAATTAAATTGCCATTTAGAGATTAAGTTCTACATTTGACCCTTTTTGTACTTTCAAAATCTAACAAATTAATTTTGTGAATCATCAGTAAATATTTTTTTTAAATGAGATGCAATTTTGTCATTAAATTGTGTATGTATTTATCTGGAGTATATCGCCCTGTTTTTTAGATATTGTGTCTGCATCAGCTATCTCAAAGCCCATATCTGTTTAGCACTATTTATCTTTGAAAAATGCATCTTAAAAGTCCTGTAGTTCATATTTGTCTGTACTTAATTATGTTGGTATTGAAATAATCTTTAGTCTTCTAGTCCTAGACTCCAGTCTTGATTGTATACTGATTTTATACAGTTTTATATATTTATTAAATGTTTGGTTAAAAAAAATAAAGTTTTTGAAATAATTAAGGTTTCATTTATTTGATCAAAAAAAAAATTCAAATGTTGAAAACAACTGCTTATTTTTGTTGAAAATATGATACTTTTTTTCAGGATTTGATGACTGTAAAATTCAAAATATTTTGTAACGATGTATATGTCTGTACTTTCACAATAGTTTATTATTATTATTGCATTAATTTAATGCATCATTGCTTAAAAAAATAATAATAATAAATCTGAATGAACCCATAAACTCAAACCTTATTATTTTGCTCTCTTTGAAGCAGTGGTATTTCCTTCACTCATTGTATTTTTTATAAGATGTTGTACTGAATTATACTGAATACAGGTCTCATTTTAATCTCATGTTTCTCTGTATTTTCTGTCTTTTTTTCAGGAGAGTCAGGGTTGGGAAAGTCCACACTGATAAATTCTCTGTTCTTAACGGATATGTACTCTGGAGAATATCCTGGACCTTCACACAGAATCAAGAAAACAGTTCAGGTATATAGAGTGATGAAATGTTTCCTAAATGTCAATAGATGTTGCTTGTTCCTTCTCAATTGTGCACTGGGAACAGAAAATGGGGAAACACTATATATATTTATACTTGAATATAGTTTTATAAAGGATTTTAGATCATAAGTTCAAGAACACATTTCCAGGTTCTTATGCCACTATGCTTCTGGCTTCTCGAGCATACTTAAGGAATAGCTATGCTATGTCCTGCATGTTTGTACTTGTAGCCTTTAAAAAGACTGAGTCCAAAGCTTTACAAAACATTTCAGCTTTATGATAATTGTCTTTGCATCAACACCACTAATACCCAGTGGTATGTAAACATAAGTGACCAAGCAGACACTAGCTACTAGTGTTTACAGCAGCTATTTGTGAGGTCTTATTTAGCATTTACTAGAGCATATGTTAAGGGCCTCTGTGTAGAAATAGTAATTCAGTTGGTCTGTTATGCACAGGTGGAGCAGTCCAAAGTGTTGATGAAGGAGGGAGGTGTCCAACTTCTGCTCACGATAGTGGACACTCCAGGATTTGGAGACGCTGTGGACAACAGCAACTGGTGAGATTACGATTTCGGTGGATTGCCAGATATAATTATCACAGCATGGTTTAATATCAGGTTGCTTGATGTGATTAGATGGCTGTGTGATTGTGACAGCATGACCTGAATCTCCTGTGTGTTTTCTGCTCCAGCTGGCAGCCGGTCATTGATCACATCGACAGTAAGTTTGAGGACTATCTGAACGCCGAGTCGCGTGTGAACAGACGGCAGATGCCGGACAGCAGAGTGCACTGCTGCCTGTATTTCATCGCACCCTCAGGACATGGGTGAGTGATTGGAGACCTGGCCTTCTGAGTTCTTGCTGTTCATTATACGTTATAATGTCTTAAAGGGGTGGTTCGGGATTTTTGACATCGGACCTCATTTTTAGGTCAGCCTGGTTGTTATTCATCAGTGGAGACATTTTTAAAAAAAAATTATCCAGTCCTTATATTTGGATAGTTGGCCGATGCTAGGCTAGCGCGAGTCAATGGGTATATGTTAGCCAGCCATTAAAAACCGTTTTACCCACTCCACAGTGCACCAAACGCAAATCAATTATAACACCTAGGTAATCAATATCACTCCGCTGCTGCTGTCGACAAGGCTTATGATTACAGGGAACAAATTATAACTAATGCAATGTGATGAAAGGTAAGTTTGATTTCTAACATTATTCTATCAACCGACATTTGCATCGATAGTCTAGTGTTATAATTGATTTGCGTTTGGTGCACTGTGGAGCGGGTAAAACGGTTTTTAATGGCTGGCTAACATATACCCATTGACTCGCGCTAGCCTAGCATCGGCTATCTATCCAAATATAAAGACTGGATAATTAAAAAAAAAAAAATGTCTCCACTGATGAATAACAACCAGGCTGACTTAAAAATTAGGTCCGATGTCAAAAATCCCGAACCACCCCTTTAAGAGAAGGAGAAAACCTACCAATGATATGTGGACATCAATCCAAAAAAAAAAAAAGCTGTATCACAGTTTCCACAGAAATATTAAGCAGTTTCCAACCTTGATAATAATAAGAAATGTTAATTGAGCAGCAAATCAGCATATTAGAATGATTTCTGAAGGATCATGTGACACTGAAGACTGGAGGAATGATGTTGAAAATACAGCTTTGCATCACAGGAATAAATTACATTTTAAAATATTTTTAAATATTTTGTTTACAAACCTCTATCCTTTTTTTTTTTTTTTTCCATTGAACTTCGGTTCATGAACCAGCTTTTCCCATGTTTGCAATTTTTTTTCTTGCTAAGATGTCTGATAATAGATTTCATTGACAAACCGGAGTTGAGGTCATTGAAATTTTCCTCTTAGTCAGTGAAAACATTAGAATGACTGAGTTACTGTATAAGCAGCTGTTCTCAGACAATAGTGGATCTGTGCTCAGTTGCAGTGAAGATGCAGGAACGTGTGGCTCTATTCAGTCTTGTGTCCACACAGTCATGGTGATTAGCAGAACTGAAGCGTGGAAGAAAGTAAATAGTATGGGTGTTGTTGCCTATGATTCAAAACGGAAAACAATTTAGCATTAAAAGCACAACACACGACCACCAGTGACTTTTTATTTTTTATAAAAAACAACTATTTAAAACAGCAATATTTAATTTAGTAATATTCAAAAAGTCAGCCAGTGTTCATTAAATAATTACAATAATAATACATTTCACCCCAAAATAAACAACATTAGATTTATTGATTATTTTATTTTATTTCATTTTCATACTATGGATCATTAGATATTCTATCATGATAGTTTAGAAATCCAAATTGAGTTGGACTTCCAAACTACACTATTATCTTTTCTATAGCAAATGTGAGGGGTTTTTAACTTTGTAACACTTCAAAGCCCTAACCTTAAGTATGAACTAGGTTTGGTGATTCTTGCATTTGCAAAGACCATTAAAAAGCTATTGAGAAAACCGTGATCATTATCATGGTGTTGTGTTGTATGTTTTCCAACCAGACTGAAACCTTTGGACATCGAGTTTATGAAACGGTTGCATGAGAAGGTCAACGTCATCCCACTGATTGCCAAAGCAGATACCCTGACACCCGAAGAGTGCCAACAGTTCAAGAAACAGGTCAGCCGGCTGTAGCCTCCAGCTCTTGTGTGCTAAGTCCTGTCTGTTACACTCCTGATTAAGGAAAAGGCAAGAAGAGACAGCAGGAGTTCAAGCCTCCGGCACCATGTGTGTCTTGACCACTTTGCCATCTGTCAGAGTATTATCTCTGCAGGAACCACGAGCAGGAGCGCAGCATTACCGCCCAGACAGGAAAGATCAGATGAAAAGATTTGAGCACATCCACAAATAAATAAACAGAGGATGTTCCTCAACCCTAAACAATCGCTTTTGGTCATCCTCTGGAGGTTGTGTGATTTTTAAAGTCGTTTTTATGTTTCTCTAGATTATGCGAGAAATCCTGGAGCACAAGATCAAAATCTATGAGTTTCCAGAAATGGATGATGAGGAGGAAAACAAGATTGTGAAAACGATCAAAGTAAGAGTTCTAGATTTGTGTAACACACATATTTCCAAACAAAACATTCGTAGTTTAACGACCAGCGGAATAAAACTGACTGATTTTGCAGTTATATGTTTATGAGCTGTGATATCATAAATGTGTCATTTCTGAGGGCTTTCATTAAATGTTCTGATGGAGGATTTTTGTGTTATACTTTGTATTTCAAAAGGAAAAGTAAGAAATATTCTGTTTTCTATGATCCGTCTGCTTTAAATGCTGTTCATATAGGAGAATAAATAAAGTGCAATATAATGATAAAGTTCTGGATCCGTGTCTGTGGAGGTGGACAGTACATGTGGTTCACCAGGTGGCGGCACATTGAAAGCCTGCCAGACTTTTCTTGTTGCTTTAGCAGCCAGATTCCTTGTACACAGCCATCCATGAGCCTCTCTCTCTCTCTCTCTCTCTCTCTCTCTCTCTCTCTCTCTCTCTCTCTCTCTCTCTCTCTCTTCTCTCTCTCTCTCTCTCTCTCTCTCTCTCTCTCAAGGATCGGTTGCCCCTGGCTGTGGTCGGAAGCAACACTATCATCGAGGTGAATGACAAGAAGGTTAGAGGAAGGCAGTACCCATGGGGAGTGGCAGAAGGTAGATGGACTTAAAATGGCTTTGACACTCAAATGCATCTGAAATGTTTAAAGTTGCAGTTTTAATTTCAAACCTGTGATCGTTTTGATCGAGCAGCCAAAATTGTAATAAAGTTCCACAATACTGGAATACTATGAATTGTACTGTATTTTTGATCAAATAAATCATACATGAAAATCCCTCACCTTTGGGCGAAATTCGCCGTTTTGAAACCAAAATAGGTGACCTACGTGAAACGTGTAGATTCAATGTGTAGATTCAATGTGAATTTCTTTTTTGGGGGGGGGGGTATTCATATTTAGTGAATTGCGAACAGGTGTGAATGCCAGAAGGGAGCGCGAGTGCAATGGTTTCAATAATTTTTATATTTTCTGGTATATCTAAGTTAAGTTACCCAGGAGCTCTGTTGACATAGACTTAGCTAAAGTTAGCTAAAGCTTAATGAATTGAGGTTCTTCCCCCAAATAGCAAGTGGGGATGATTGACAGATGCGTAAAGCATATCATTAAAAAGAGACTGAAAATCGACACCAATAAAGATTCCCACTTGATCCTCCTTCCACTCCCACCGTTTCACTGATGAACAGTAGGCTACAGTAATCATAATATTAATTAGTAATAATTTTTGACTCATGGCTGAAGTTAAGTTCTCCAGCTGTCCCCAGGCTGGCAAAAAAAAGCATCTCAAAATGCATCAGATTAATGCTTTAAAATGGGGAATATTAAAATTTTTCTCCCCCGGACCCTACTAGATGGGTAATATCTTTCTCGCCTTTTTCACCCCTGACCTGTTTTCATGCCTGATAAATGCAGACTTAGTGAGCATGAGACACTTCTTTCCAAAACATGTAAAAAAAAATTCTTACTAACCCCAAACTTTTGAACAGTGTTGTTGTTGTTCTTCCTGGATGTGATTCATATGCTCTATTAAATGATTACATTCGTTAGAAGTGAGGTCAGTTCTTGTGAAGTCTTATTCTGCAGTAAATACCTATAGATGGCATTTGAAAAATAACTTTATATGTTTAAAACCTGATTATCTTTTCTTTCTCCACAGTTGAGAATGGAGACCACTGTGATTTCACCCTCTTAAGGAATATGCTCATCAGGTACAAACAGTCACCGCAAGAGTTTGGCTGAAGTCTTGAGGAAATAAACTGTAGAAGCACAAAAGCAGTAGCTTTGGGAGAGTGCGTGAGACTCCCCTTTAGCAATTTGACCACAAGGGCTAATTTTGTCAAATGCATTGCTTCAAAAGTGTGCTTCTGCAACATAATTGCCACTTGATTTGATGTTTTATATATCTATTTTAAAGGCACTCACCGTATTTTCCTCACTATAAGGCGCACCAGATTATAAGACGCACCTTCAATGAATGGCCTATTTTAGAACTGTTTTCATATATAGGGCGCACCGGATTATAAGGCGCACAGAATAGAAGATACTGCAGTCAAACGTTTGACTGGGTTTGCGCTATGCATCCACTAGATGGAGCAGTGCTAAAGGGAATGTCAACATTCTGACAGAGCGCCTTGATCCATATATAAAGCGCTCCGGATTATAAGGCGCACTGTCGTTTAAAATTAAAGGCTTAATACGTTTTAATACGGGGTGGTGTTGGCGCAGTGGATAAGACACACGTCTTTGGTGTGAGAGACCCGGGTTCGAATCCACTGTGAAACACCAATGTGTCCCTGAGCAAGACACTTAACCCCTAGTTGCTCCAGAGGCATGCGACCTCTGACATATATAGCAATTGTAAGTCGCTTTGGATAAAAGCGTCAGCTAAATGAATAAATGTAAATGTTAAGTGCGCCTTATAGTGCGGAAAATACAGTACTTTAAGCATGGCTTTGTGGAGCCAGTGTATAAAAATTTACTTGTTTTGTGTCAGAACCCACATGCAGGACCTCAAGGACGTAACAAATAACGTCCATTATGAGAACTACAGAAGCAGGAAGCTTGCAGCTGTTACCTGTAACGGAATCGACAACAACAATACCAGAGGCCAGCTCACCAAGTAAGATACATTTAGTATCATATCACTGATATTAAATAAACAATTATGTCTACTTGATCCCAGAACATACACTTCATATCAAATGACAAAAGCCTTTGCCTGCATGGTTTTTCCTGATATTCAAGATGTTTATACAATAGAAGTGTGAGTGGAAATGCCTGGAATAATGTAAGATGGCAGATAGCATCCGTTATATACAGGGTTAGATTCCATACAGCCTCATTGCAGACACATAAAACACACTCGACTCTGACCTCATTGCGTCACAGTGTGTGAATGTAAATTATAACACTCAAGCAACAATGTGTCCCTTGTTCTACGTGATCTCTGGTGTTGCATATATGAATTTAAACAGCCGTCAGTGTCATATTAGTGTTTACACGTCTAAAGTGTTTACACGTTAAAGTTAATTTCAATGCTGAACATTTGTTAAATATAGTATTCTAAGTGATGCTCAGTTTTCAAAACAGCATTGTGACATTTTATGTTGCATCATTTCCTGTTGTCTGGTGTATTAAAGAGCACACTGTAAACCTCCATACTTAGATTTGTGGCTGGCCTACTTCTGTGTTTAAAGTCAACATAAAATGCTGTTTGACAGGATAACAGGATAAGTAAGTCAGACAGGATATTCACTGGGGGAAGATTTAGAGCAGTACTTTATTTTATCCATTAGGAACTGATAAGGATTATTAGAAGTGGCCGTTACAGAATGGAGTCGGTTCGTAATATAATATAATAAATTATAATACAATATGTATACTCTGTAATCTAAAATATAACGAAAAAACAGGAAGGGGTTTAACAGTTAATGGGGTCAATTTTGATTTCATGTTAACTCGCTTAAATATATTTTCTGTCAGTACATTTCTCTGGTTTAAGGAGATTTACATTTAAAGTGCCCCAATTATGGATTTTTGAAAATGACCTTTCATGCAGTGTGTAACACTGATCTAAGTGAATGAAAACATCCTGCAAAGTTTTAAATCTGAAAGTGCACCGTATATAAAGTGATTTTCTCTCAAAAGAAAGAGTCGGCTCTGAATCACTGAAACGAGTCGCTTTTAAAACGAATCCCAAGCTGTTCCATGTTGACGTCAACATTAAACATTAGCATATTGCCCGCCCACTTGTTGGTCTTTTCGCTTTGGTCTGAATGAAAATGAAAATTAATTCTTTGCCACTAGGTGCCGCTTTTCGAGCGGGAAAAATAGCGGTTTCCCTAGTAACGCTGTACACAAAGTAGTACTGTGCTCACAAACACTGCTTTATCAGGCATTACATGCATGATGTCATAAAAATGAAATCATCCAACCAATCACCGCAGATTGGAGTCACGCAAAAGAGGGGTTTTAAAAAATAAATCATTGAGCGATTTGTTCAGGAGTCGTTGAGCAAGTAAGGTAAAAATAAATGCTTATTATAAGACAACCAAAGTGTTTTTTTGACATTGCATGCATGTCAACCTGTTGTTGGGGACTCCCAAAACCAAAATATGAACCTTTTATAACCTATAATAGGGGCACTTTATGATATCCCTTTACAGTTTGCTGTGCTTGCTAACCCTTGATTTAAGAAGGCAGACTCTTTAACACAAGCACGAGTGCACACTTGCATGAGCGCACGCTCACAGACACGTTTGTGGTCAGGCCATGCAGCTTCCAATAGTCAAGTCACCTCTAACCTTAAATATCATTCTTGCAGGAAACCACATTAAATATGTGCGCTATAATCCAGACTAGTCTTTCCTCTCATCTTCTTTCTGTTGACACGTTATTTTGCTCTTCAGTGCACAGTATGATTTGTAGCATGCTAAGTGTGTGTGTTTTTGTCTTTTAGAGTTGACACGGTTGAAGGCATGTAAGTGGTCATTTAAATTTTTCCCAATCCCTGTGCTGTACGGATCCTCTCTTCCTCTGGGAACGTTAGCTTGCGGTGTCTGTTATCTCCCTCTTTTTTTCCATCAATTCCATGTGTGATTTTCCCGGGGAGTAATAGACCTTGTGACAGCAACCCAGTTGAACTGGTTAGATTAGAGGAAGTCAAACCCTCCCATTGATTCTTGATGTGAAGTATCCCAGAGTATATCCTACTGTTTGTTTATGAGTGGGAGAAAAAAAAAAATGATTGACAGGTGCATTGCCATTTTTACTCAGACTGTGATTCACAAAAATTATTTTGAGTTCAAATTCATTCTTCTCATATTTCATGAATAAGATCTTTTATTTTGTTGTTCCGAAATTGAGATTAGTGTTATTTTATTCATATTTTGAATTGTTTAAATATTAAATGATTTATTATTTAAATATTTAATCACTAATATTCATATTAATATAATAATCACTAATATATATATATATATATATATATATATATATATATATATATATATATATATATATATATATTAACTGAAATAGAAGAATCTTTTTTTAATTTATTTTGGCTAGTTTTGGCTGTTGTTGTTGTTGTTGTTGAACTAAACCTAAACTGAAATAAAATGAATAACAACTATATAGACATATACTAGCAAAAAAAAAATAATAATAATAAAAAAAAAAATATATATGTATATATGTATATATATGTATATATATGTATATATGTATATATATGTATATATGTATAGTGTTAGTTTTAGCTTTAATTTCAATAACCCTGATTGAGATGCATCACTGATGAATCATTTTGGACTGAATCAACATCGTATTATGAGTCTTTGCATATGTTCCCGTCGAACCTCTCTGCAGCTTTCCTGCGCCGCTCACTAACTTTGATCAGCAAAAAAGCTTTGGCAATTAACAGCTTTCAGGTTCCTCTGGGACCAGGATGTTTGTTCGTTTGATGTTTCTCCTCCTCTTTCTCTGCCTTAGCCAGACTAGCCATGGTAAGCTATGAGTGTTTAGTTGCCAGAGGTGTTTAGAGGGTGCGATTGATCACGGGTGTCACCTTGAGCTCATCTTTGTGATAAGGAGTGGGCAACGAGGGCTTTGTTTGTCCACCTTTCCATCTCCTCTTGTCTTGTGAAGATGCACAGGGATGCGCTGTTCTAAGGGAAACTGTGGGATGTGCTCTCATGATTGTATATTGCATGTGTCAATACTAGGAGCCCTATCGCCCAGATGGAGGAGGAGAGAAGGGAGCATGTGGCCAAAATGAAGAAGATGGAGATGGAGATGGAGCAGGTGTTTGAGATGAAAGTCAAGGAGAAGATCCAGAAGCTGAAAGATTCAGAGGCAGAGGTACTGACAGCACAATTCCTCAACATGTCCTAAAAGGGATTAGATGATAAAACTAAAAGAATAACATCTTTATGGAAAGATAATTTATTTAATTTTATTCTGAATCATAGTTTGGACCACACAACCATCGCAAATTCCAAAAATAAGTAAAACAGTAAGAATACAGATTAAAAATAATGATGTTATGGTTGCACTGGTTTTTGCTAAATCAACACGATGATAATTAATCATACTTTCATTTATATTTACTATATGCACATTTCCACACCAGGGCTATTATAGTTAAACTTAAACCATAAAAAAATGAATAATGATCTAACCGTTTTTTGTTTTTTTTCATATATATTTAGTTTAAATTGATGTACTAAAATAAAGTAAATTAATTAAAATTGTAGATATATAAAAAAAAGACAAACATCCTTAAGAAATAAAATTATGAAAAAAATGATTCCAGGCATATTATACTATATGGACATTTTTTAAATATTAAGACAAAAAAAGATCAAAATAACTAAACCCTACCTTTAAATAAAAAATATTAATTGTAATAGTATCTCGATGATACTGAAACACAAGTTTGAAATGCTTCTTTGCTCTGTAGTTAAGTTCTTCAATCAGTGTTCTCTGTCTGCTTGGTGTGCTTGATTTGACGGGCAGTACCAGAGCCTGACCTCTTGTTTCTGTGTGACCTGTGCAGCTGCAGCGGCGTCATGAGCAGATGAAGAAGAACCTGGAGGCTCAGCATAAGGAGCTGGAGGAGAGACGACGTCAGTTTGAGGAGGAGAGATCCACCTGGGAGACCCAGCAGCGTATCCTGGAGCAGCAGAAAATGTAATGAAACCATATATTATAGAATATATTTATGTAGTATATTTAATATATCGTTTTTATATTTTCTTTTTTTAAAGACCCCTCTGAATTTCTAAAATAACGCATCCCTGCTCAGAACAGTTTTTTTTAATTATTATTATTATCATAGTTTTGTTTTTTCTCTCCCCCACAGGACTTTGGAAAAGAATAAGAAGAAAGGGAAGATCTTTTAAAATCTTTAATGATGCCCAGGTTGTTCTCATTGGCCAATCCCCCTGACCTGATATCTGTGTAGCCTCAGACTGCAGAGGTCTGATGGAGGCGTTCAAGCTGTTCGTGGACTTCGGCTTAAGCGTTTACCTTTGTGAAATTCATTCTTAGGGAAGCCAAACCCATACCAATCTAAACGAAATCTATAATGAATTCAACTTACCAGCTGATGTCTACACTTATATTGGCAAAAATGTCTGACCAATATTTTGGTGATAAATTGTTTGCTCGTTAACTGAATAACATGAACCTCTATAACAGAAGTACGTTTTTTGTAAAAGAAAAAATGTGACCGTGCTCTATTTTCCCTGGATGAAGAATCCCATGTAACGTGGCCAAATTATACAACTGTAAATGCACAAGTGACATCCGGGGACGGGCAAATGTATTATTTGCTCTTTTGGCTTATAATTTAGTTTTTATCTTATTGCAGAAGTGTTTCCAAAGTATAATGTCTGTTTAAGTCAATATCCTTTGACCACCTCCTATAACTTCATTAATGTTATTTCAGTTATTTTTATATATATATAAATATGTATACGTACACCAAGACAGCTAACGTAATATTTTTTTGTATGTTTCTTAATACTCAGCAGAGGGGTGTCTTAATTCATGGACAGGAGCAGTCGTGCTCATGATAGAGAGGTTTCAGCATGTTTGTCTGTACGTTCACCTCTGCTGGACAGTATTTCAGCTGTTAGGACACGAGTCCAAAGCAATTTTTGTTTTGTTTCTTATGTTCTGCGTCTCTGTATTTTTAATTTTATTTTTCATTTGTATTGTACAGTCTCTTAATAAACTTGTGACGATACAGGGTGCTCGTTTAGATTGCTGAAAGATCTCAAATAGTGTTGCAAGACTGGGAACCGTCATAAGATGCTTTTTTAAATAAAAATTCAAATCTACAAAAAAAAACAGTCTACCTACAGTACAATGTTTTTGTACAAGAAAAGCTGATCATAATATTAAAATTAGTTTGTTACGGGGCGGTTGTCACACTTTCATCACTTATCTATCCCCTTGTATCACATTAAAAGTAGTGTTACTCAATATTTAATCATTAAAATGTGTTATGTTTGTATTAATAATGAATGTTTCCAAATGTACAGTTATATGGCGGTAATACATTGATTGAACCTTCAAGAATAATTCATGTTTAAAGTTTAGAAAGTAAAAGTGGGACCAACATTATAATTATGTATGAATTAACTGATAAACGGTCTTTGACTTGGTACTATAATAAAATAATGCTTGTTGCATATTCTTAGTCTTGCAAATTGAATTAAATTTTTTGTAATTATTATTAATTTTTCTTTAGCTCAGTGGCATCTGTCATCTTTTTTTACTTTTAACCAACAAATGCTTCACAATGACAGTAAATAAACCAGTAAATAAAAATAACTTTTATGCCTTAAAATGAACTTTGAAGATTCCCTTAAAAATGAAACAGTCGCTCTATTATCGCTCAAATAACTGAATCGAATGACTATTTGTGAACCGTTCTTATTTGGTTATGTTTGCATTTGTGTCCGTTTAACAAATGAGCACAAGCCAAGGTTGTTGCAAAGAGCATGGAAATGTGACAGTATGATTCTTCGTCATGCTTTAATTTTACAGCGCTAGGTGGCGCTGTGAACACATTACCAATCCTTCCTCATTCTTAGGATTGGAGACACTAGCCCGTTGACACACTGAGACATTTTTAATTGTGGCTTTAGTGTCCAAATAGTTTTTGGAGTCACTGTATATATATATGTGTGTGTGTGTGTATATATATATATATACACTAATATTCATATTAATATAATAATCACTAATATATATATATATATATATATATATTAACTGAAATAGAAGAATCTTTTTTTTATTTATTTTGGCTAGTTTTGGCTGTTGTTGTTGTTGTTGAACTAAACCTAAACTGAAATAAAATGAATAACAACTATATAGACATATACTAGCAAAAAAAAATAATAATAATAATAATAAAAAAAAAAATATATATATATATATATATATGTGTGTGTATATATGTATAGTGTTAGTTTTAGCTTTAATTTCAATAACCCTGATTGAGATGCATCACTGATGAATCATTTTGGACTGAATATATATATATATATATATATATATATATATATATTCCCAAATAACAGAGCGTTATCAGTTTCAACCTGACGTCTTGGACCAAAAGTAGGAGCATGTTAAAACTTTTAACTAAATCACAGCGCTCGCCCTTTTTTTTTTCTAGGAGGATTCTAAAGAAAATATGTCATTAAACGTTGTGATAGATATGATTTAGGCTATGCATTTGGGAAAAGAAAGGAAAAACTAGCAAACCTGGTTCAACCATATTCCGTTTTCCCATTAGACCCACAGAAGTCTGACATTTCTTCCCTGGAAGTCACTTGTAAGATATACCACGATATTATATTTGATTTACACACGATTCAGCATCAGCAGCCCCTTTGTCTTTTAAAAGAAGTTCAATCATCACGTTAATGTAAATGCACCGTATATTACACCATTCAGTTATAATTAATGCATAATAATATGTAGGACATTTATTTTTAAAGCACACTTCAATACAACCAGTTATAGTACTGCACACCTGATTAGAAAAAAATCAAATACTCATACTTAAGTCTTCGTGTTATATGTGATTTGGCAGAGAAAGCAACATTTATATTATACAGTGTATTTATATCGTATATATCAACTGATAATGTGGAACTGAGAAATAAAAAAATAAAAAATCAACACAATACAATTTGTAAAATATTTTTACCTGATGATCTTTTCCCCATTAGACCGAAAACCTGCTGTAGTCCAGGTGTTAAGGTGACACTTTCCAACATCGTCTGTATCAGACTCCAGCACATTTACCTTCAGATAGAATAACTTAAGAAATGCAACCAGCTGACAAACTATAATGTTGCTAAATTATTTTATTTGAAATATTAATATTGCAAATGAAATCACTTCTATATTTCAACTGGGAATAAAATAACAATAGAATAAAATAAAATATAAATAAATAGCTGGCAGCTAACTGAAATAAGTATAAGTTGAAAAATTAAAACGGACATAAAAATAATAAGGCTGAAAAGATTAAAAAAAATGAAATAAATGCAATGAAAACTAAAAAAAAAAACATAAAAAATAAAAGCAAATATAAAAATAGTAAAAAGTACTATGATCGTTTATAAATAACACCAAATAACATTTGAAGAAATAAAATATTAAAGACAAAAACGACATAAAGTGAAAGTCATTGTAATGGTTAAAAAGTAAATAGATTTTCCACTCGTTGCTGTTTTTCATTCTTTTTTTCAAGGTTTGAATTTATTTTGAATATTTATTTCGCAAGGTTCTATTTAATATTTTGCATAGTAACACGCTCCTTCTCGTTTCTTATTGGCAAATTGATCGTGTCACTCAAACCTGCCAGGCCTCCGTAGGTCACGCCCCGCGTTTATCTAAATGAGGAAGAAGTTGAATTAAAAGTGAAACAATGTAACGTTAGATATACACGGACTCGGGAGCGTGTACAATTCACGTGCGTGTTCATAAACAAAGAAATGCCCGTTCTCAGCTGAAAACCATGTTTCACTCTCGATTTCTGCTGCTTTGTTTTTATATGTTATATTTCTGCGCTGCGTTCCGCGTTAATGCAACGTCTCCTCCGAGAAATGCGAAATCTTCTGATAATCTGCACCACATAGACTCTCCGGAGCATAATGCAGGCAGCACCGGATACAGAGGAAGGTCCACTGAAGGTCTGGAGGGGTTTGAACCTGGTGATGTTGCTCCTGCGTTCAAGGTGCAAACTCTGAACGGAGTGTTTCAGTACAGTCCTCAGAACGACTCGAGGAGCGCGCTCATCGTGCACGCGTTCACCAATAAATCCGCCTTTCTGGAGTGTCTATGGACGTGGAACGATTCTCTGTCAGACCTGCTGAAATATCTGCCGTCCAACACTGAAGTCCTGCTGCTGTCCCTGGATGACACTGCGCTGCAGGACGCCCTCTGGATGAGAGAACAGGTGTACACAGCCGCAGCCCATGGGTACAGACACATTCAGGATCATATTAACAGCTAACAGCACTGAAGCTTGTTTTCTACCAGACAGTACCACGTGTTATGATTTAGGACAACATGATACTGTTGTATTCTTTAATTTACTTTGGAGAACCATTTCAATAACTACCACACACACACACACACATATATAGACATTCACTGCAGTGATAGATGGATAGACCAATTTTGTGTTTTCCTTAAAATGTATTAATTTGCTTATGTATTTCTTATTATTTATTGACTAAACCATCGCTGTAGGTATAAATAGATTCATATCTTTATATATATATATATATATATATATATATATATATATATATATATATATATATATATATATATATATATATAATATATTTGGACTGAAAAGTACTTTTTAATCATTTTTAATTCATTTTTAATATTTTGGTTACCTTGGAAAACCATTTAAATAATTTCCATTTTTAGTATACAAATATTGTAATATTCAATACTGTAAGATGTATTAAAGTACTATGGTATTACATCTGATATCACATCACACAGATAGATAGATAGATAGATAGATAGATAGATGCAGTCAGGCAGGTTTTTAATTCATACTTATTTTATTATTATTATTATTTTATTTTTACTATTTATTTATTACAGAAATACCAGGTCATATTATGATGTTTGGATATCATGGTAATACTATAGTTTTTTTATTTTTATTATTACCTTTCAAAAAAATGTTGTGTGAAAAACTGTAGTGTGATATTACCACAGTATGCAAAAACAATATCAAGGCAATTAATATTCAATATTTTTTTTTTTTTACTTGTTAGAGGAAAAGAGATTTTGTCCAGACTGCATTTCTCTCCTACTCCTGTGTTTGCGCTGGGTAACTGGTTACCCAGAGTTCTGTACTCGTGGGGATGTGGAGGACACAACTGCGGCCTCGCTCAGGTGCTTTTCTCCTCTCCAGGTGAGTGTGTCTCTGTGGGATCACATGCCTCGTTTCCATTTGTTTTGGGGGCATCATTTCTTAAATATTCTGGAATTACAGACTGGAGCGCACCGGTGATCGCCAAGCGTCTCAATGCCCGATACGACTGGCTGAATGGACGCTGGGGTGCAGATCCTTACAGACTGCTGGATGCTGGTGATGGTTGTGAACCTGTAGCATCTGTCAAAGGTGCAGTGGCGTGGGTATCTGAGGGGGGCTGCTCTTTCTTCACAAAGGTGAGCTGCATGAGCAAGGCAACATGGATATGTGTTCAAGATACAAGATCTGGACTGATTTTCAATGTTTTTAAATGTTTAAGATAAAAACCATGGCTGAATCTAACGCTACTGGAGTGCTGGTGTATGCATTACCTGGGAATCCCATACAGGACATGAACTGCTTAGGAGACGATTGTTCCACCTCCATCAACATTCCTGCGTCTATGGTCCATATTGAACCATCTGTCATGGAAGCACTGCGGTAAAACAAAAACTGAAATAACAAATAAGCACACAGCAAAATTACTAAAACACAGGAAGTGTTAAAATACCAAGTTTCAGGCTTTGCTCAAATAAGTACAAGCTAGAAACGGAAGGAATAAATAAGAAATACTTTTTTCCCCCTCCTTTAAGTCAAGTAATAATAGTGTTTCTCTTTTTATTGTATATGTGTGAATTTAATAACTTTGATTAAAAACATGCAATATACAAACACACTATTTAATTTTATAACAGCCTGTCCATCTGTAAAAATGCTTAAATTAATAAAACACATCTTTATTATGTTCGCTGTAATTTTTGTGGTCTTCTTCAAAAGTAATTTCCTTCACATGAAAAATGGCATGTGAAAGTTTTAGTGACAGCACATGAATTTTCATGAAGATTTATGATTGGTTGTGTGTTGTCAAACAAGTCATAATAAGATTTTAGCATTTCATTATTCAATACTTAAGAACTTAATGTGTGTATTTGCAACGTTTACAGCATGACTTGTATTATTTAGACAGGCTGATAAATCATGCATTGTTTTAAATATATATATATATCATTTTTGACATGTGGATTGTTTGGATAGAAAGGGGAACCCTGTGAATGTGACTATCCAGGTCACACCTTCTCCAAACTTCTTCTTTGCGATCAACCAGAAGGGGGCGCTGTCTGAGATGGGCTGGTTCCTCTACCCCACCTTCAGATTCATGGCCTGGCAGGCCCAGTGGTAAGAAAACAGAGTAACACTTTATTTTAAGGTGTCCTTGTTGCACGTTACATGTAATTATTATTATAAAACCAAGAAATTATGCATAATTACATGCAAGTAACTCTAAACTAAACCCTGATCCTAACCCTAACCATATAGCAAGTACATGTAGTTAATTAAGTTCTCAGTACTTAAATGTATAATTAAACGGTAACAAGGACACCTTAAAATAAAGTATAACCGAAACTGATATGTGATATCTTAACAGCTTATACTTATGTTTAAAACATTTGTGTGTTCAATCCACTCAAGACAACTTGTCTTCATGTTTAGTTCATGCACTGGAAACCGGGGCTATTATCACAATTTGAATAGAGTGACAAGTAAAGTTGAATGTACCACAGGGAATACCATAGTGATATCTGGAGAACTGGGTGCTGACAGCTGATATTGTGCTAAAATGTGCCAAATGCTGATCTTAAAATCTTGCTAAGTATTGTCCAATTGCTGTCCTGGCCATTACTATGACTAACTTATGGTATCATAATTGTACTTCTTTTTACCTCCTTTTTTCTTCTGTCCGGTTCACCTTTATTTAATTCCTCAGGTTCACATTCAATGAGGCTCTGCAGGAGCACCTGAGTCAGTCTGCTGTTATAGTGCCTGTGTTTGATCGTCATCTGATGCAGGGAGAGACGGGAGCTCAGGCGGTGGTGGATCTGCCTGAAGGTTTGAGCTTCACATTAGTCACATCCACCATGACAGGCCTAACATTCAAAGATAGACTTTTTTTGTCTAATTCTGTCTGTTTTTGTTTATAGATTTCATGGATTATGATATTCTGGAATTGGACGCCTCCCTGTCCTGTCCGGGCCGCAGGGATGAGACATGTGCTCACTGGGATCACACCGTACAGCTGTACGTATGCTGCGATCGCACCAGCCCATACTGCAACCTGGAGCTCGGGCGCTGGATAACAGCCTTCCGCAGGTACAGATCATTGCTGCTGTCTTTTCAACATTGTCATTGTGGACATTAAACAATTAGCCTTAAGGCCCGTTCACACCCAGGATGTGAAAAATAATGATAGAGGTTTAGTTTTAAATGTCATTCTATATTTAAAAGTCATAATTATTCCGGCACAGAGGAATAATATCATCGGAATGACTTTCAGAACCTTTTTTTCCAGCTGACGAATGATAAAAACAGCCATTGACAGCCAATCAGAATCCAACTGCTTCAAAGAGCTTGAGTATTTAAGGTGGCAGATGACAAACCTGGAGTTTGCACTTATATATAATGTTATTGGTGAGGACACTAAAATAGTTGTCCTTCTTGTTACCTTTATAGTAAAGGGCACTGGCCTTCAGACAGTGTGTTGCAGCTCATTGCTGATGGTAGAAACTGTTTCTTTACAGAGGCACGGGTCATTGGCTGACGGATGTTTCTCCTTTGATTCCTCTGCTAAATGACAAGAAATGTGTTTTCACCATGAAGACTGTGCCATGGGCCATGCCATGGATGACGTCTCTCCGTCTACGCTTTAGTCACAGCAACCAGACAGGTCACGACTTATTTGATTTATTTCTTAAGAAATGAACACTTTTATATAGCAGGGACACATTAAATGATCTAAAGGGACAGTAGAGATATTATGTTCCAGAATATTTGTTTCTACTGTATTTTGTAACTTTCTATTCATCAAAAAATCCTGAAAACACAAAAAGCAAAAATTAAAACTGTTTTCAGCATTGATAAGTGTTTCTTGAGCAGCAGCATATTAGAATGATTTGCAAAGGATCATGTGACACTGAAGACTAGAGTAATGACGCTAAATAACAATTTTGCATCACAGACATAAATTATATTGAAAAATATATTCATATAGTGCATACTGTATATGCAATACTGAGAATTTCAAAAAGCTTGTAAATACTGTGCTAAAGATTTTTCATGTCAAATACGTTTAGCTATGGTTATAAAGTTTTGGGGCCGTCTGCACTATTTGTATAACACACTGAGTTGCTGCCTATATAGTGCATTCTAAATTGAACACATGTGAGTTTCTGTTTCACTGGGGATCATTTTTGGAGGAATGCGTATAGGCAGTGGACACTAGATTTTGAAAAATATTTTTTTTTGTATAAACAACATTTTCGTGGAATGAACATATCGGTGACTGATTTACTGCGTGCAGCTGTGAATGCTATTGCTCACCCACACATGTTCTGTCGACTCATACTCAAAGGAACAAAATGAGCTGTCTCCAGTTTTGGAAAAGAGAAGTGGAAATATCATCTACATAGTTAACACTACAGAAAATTCTTCATTATCAAAATGGGTTGATATTACGCTTCTGAAAATGTAACTTGCAGAGAACTTCAAGTCGGTTACTGACGCTTCCTGCACACTTCTAGTTTATAGTCAGCCTCAGTTTTACAGTAATATTTACAATGAGTCATAAATCTATATAATCACTTGTTCCATTTTAGTGTGCTTGCAGAACACCATAAATACACTTTTCCTGGAAGTGCATTTAGAGGCTTGGCTGTTTCCCAAAATGCATCAGTGCAACTCGAGTTACTGTAGTAATAAAGCAAGACAAATAGATTGCAGCGGGATGAGGGTGTCTGTTATGGATGTTGACATCATCTGACATTGTTCGCAGGTAATTACTCAGACAGACTGTACCCTTTCAAGGTAATGTCACTGTTCCCTGGGGGGACGTTTGACAAGGACTATAACAGCAGATACCAGGAGATCAAGTTCACTCTTACAGCTTCAACAAAGAAGGTGATGAATCCAAACCTCTTATCATTGTGAAATAGTTATAATAATAGACTCCCAGTCAAAAATGTAAAATCCTGCTTCCGACACATTGGCCAAACAAAAAATCAAAATATTTCATTAAAAACTGCCAAATATCAGACAATATAGAAGCCTTTGTGACCAAATATTATAATTCATTTTTTATTTTTATTTTAAATAGTCATTGTAATTATAATAAAATAAAAAAAGAATATATATATATGTATGTATATATATATATATGTATGTATATATGTATGTATGTGTATATATGTATGTATGTATTTATATGTGTGTGTGTGTGTATATATTTAAAAAACTTTCCATTATTTGAATCTGTTTTTACATGTGTGCTGGAACAGTACTACCACTACTAATAATAATAATAACAATAGTAATAAATAATAAAAATAAAATATTTTATTTCCATACAATGTATTTATTTTGTAATTTTATTTATTTTAATCTATTTATCTATTAATTTGTTTATTTAATTGCATATAACATTTCTGGATAAGTAAAAACTTATTGATTGAATGTTTTTTTTTTTCTTTTAAAGTCTTATTAATATGACCTTTATAATAATACAGTCAATCAATTTATTTATTTTTATCTATTCCTTTATTTTGCATATGATTTTATAAATTTATGTACAAGGAAAAACTTTCCATAAATTGAATGTTTTTACATGTGTGCTCGAATAGTACAAATAATTATACTGAAAATACCAATAATAATACAAATAAATGATAATATCTTTTTAAAATATGTTTTTATTTTAGTATAATGCTAAATTAATTCATTCTTTCATTTCTTATTATTTTTTTTATTTTTGTGATATTTCAGGAGAATTGAAACCTTCCATGAACTGAATGTGTATTATTGTGTGGCAGGTGGAGTTATATGCCGTTATCACGGCTCACGGGTCTGACGAGAACTTCTGCGGTGAATTTTGTGTGACATCACATCATTTCCTGATCAACAGATCCGTCAATAACACCCTCGTGTTTGAGTCAGCTGGTCAGTTGGAGCAGGATGAGTTGACTAGACAACATCTTATGACATCAAATAAATGTGTTCTCACTGTGCCAGTGAGAGTAAAACAGATGTGCATGTCCGTGCAGGATCACCTCTGGGCTGTGCCATGCGGGTATTTGAAGGAGCAGTGCCTAATGAACACGGGACCTGGTTGTACGGCCGCGGGGGCTGGTGCGACGGGCTCCAGGTGGATCCATGGAGGACCGACATCACTTCCCAGGTACAGCAAAACAGAACGATATATGCATACTACATATACTGCATGACCTGTGCAGCAATCAGTTAGTAGTACAGCAATATTTTATTCTGACACGCACTCTTTAAAATAATGCTTCTGTATTGGCATTGATGATCTCATGAAGAGTGTTTAACATCCATGGATCCTTTCTATTGCACAAAATGTTCTTTATAGTGGAAACAGGTTCTTCATGGTTTTTTTCACACTAAGAAAAAAAAAAATACTGCTTTTGAGCACTGTTTACTGAAAGGTTTTGAGGAAAGCTGAATGGTTCTTCTAAACCCTCATTATTTTGAAGAATGTAGCCAGAAACATGTAATTGATTCGATTTATAGCTGCATGATGTTGTTAATGATTTTAAAAACATTTTGCTCCCCTCACAGCTGGACATGAGTGGAACGAATTCTGTCCTTTACTTTGGACTCTTTGAAGGACGCAATCCAGACCCAAAGACTAATCCGGGGTACATTATTATGTACTCCTCTCTAGTGTTTTATAAATGATGTACAGACAGAATTTTTTTTTTTTTTTTGTCAGCATAACTCATCATTATTCATAATTATTTGGTATTCCCTAATGCTGCTTATTTTTGAAAGGTATTTTTTTTTTATAAATGCTTTCTGACATAATTCAGTTTAGACAGTGAGATTAGGCCGTCACATAATCACGCATGCAGTAAATTGACAGATCTTTTTCAAATAAATGATGTCTTAAGAGATACACATCAATCTCTGTGAAATCTTTTTTTTTTGCATTACTAGCTGTGTGTAGTAAATCACTGACCTAGTAAGCTGCATAATAATGCAAATATATATATATATATATATTTTTAGGCACATATTTCTATTTTGTGGGATATTCGTTGGATTTGTCTTTGTTCAGCAACTCATGAATGTTAGATTTGGCCTACTATCATATCCACTTTACCTTTACTCTCAAGCCAAGAGTCATGCATGGAATAACAATAGTTTGTTCTTTATTACTTCTCTCTTTTAATTAATTTTGCATCATATTTGCTTAGTGTTTACAATATCAGTCAAAGGTTTGGACAACCAATCTTACATATTATTAAAATAATTTTTCCTATGTGCTGATAGGTTTAAAAAAAAATAGAATTCAGTTTTCAATTTTTGTAAAGAAATTAATTTCTGTGCATGGTTTAAATTTTTAATATGTGACCTTGGACCACAATACCAGCTGAATAAATAAGTTTTCCATTGATGTATGGTTTGTTAGGATAGGACAGCATTTGGATGAGATACAGCTATGTGAAAATCTGGAACATGAGAGTGCAAAAAAAAATAAATAATAATATTTAGTAAATATCCTTTAAAGTTGTCCAAATGAATTCTTAGCAATGCATATTACTAATCAAAATCACATTTTGATATATTTACAGTAGGAAATTTACAAAATATCTTCATGGAACATGATCTTACTTAATATCCTAATGATTTTTAATGATTGTAATTTTGATCCATACAGTGTATTATTGGCTGTTGCTACAAATATACCCCAGTGACTTATGACCGGTTTTGTGCTCCAGGGTCATATATAATAATAATAATAATAATAATAAAATATTATTATTATAAACTATAAACTAATTTCTTTGAAAAACAGTTCAAAACATTTGATTTGAAATCGATATCTTATGTAAAAAGCCTTTCCTATTGCTTTTGTTCAATTTAATGCATTTTTGCTGAATAAAAGTATTCATTTTCTTTAAAAAAGAAAGAAAAGATTTGTTTAATGGGAGAGTATGTTCAACAAAGTGAAAGCCCAAACTTTTGACTGCTAGTGCATGTTTTGATTTAATGTCCTAGATGAGCTGGCGCAGTCCCTGTTTTCCTGTGTGCGTGTGTTCTGTTGGATCATTACGAGGCCTGAAACTCTTTTGAAAAATCTCCAGCATGTTGGAGTCTGAGTCTGAGCTAAACACTGGAACCATGTTCTGTACATGAGCTGGCAGAGCTCCGACTTCCCCGCCGTGGGGCTGAACGCAGCTGTACTGGAAGACCATCCGGGCCTTTCAGAACATCCATGCCCACCACCTCCAGCACACGACTGGTTCCTCAAAGCTGACGGCGACATGTTTGTTGTGGTGGTGAACCTGAGGTACCTGCTCTCCCAGCATGACACAGAAAAGATTCCGGCCATTCGTCCGTCAGGGTTACATGAGCCAAGGAGTCGGATACATTCTGAGCCGAGAGGCCCTCAGGAGATTTGTACAAGGCTTCAGTACGGGACGCTGTGAGCATTTTAGCTCTGTGGAGGACATGGCCTTGGGCAGGTGCATGGAGACCATAGGAGTGAAGGCCGGGGATTCAAGAGATCCTAATGGGATCAACAGGAAACATTTAATCCCTTTAGACCGGAAAATCATCTCATTCCCCCGGAGAATGGAAAACAGGTCTGGAGCTACAGTTTCTACAAACCCAGTTTCTCATTGAAAATATGTGTGGGTTATTATTATATTATATGATATTATATTATAGTATTATTATCATTATTATTATTATTTAGGCTTTGTATAATTGCACAATTTTATCCTCCGTTTCTATTTAAATAAATAAAATTATGCAATTGTTATTTAAAACCTGCTGATACTGTGAATCAGAAACTTTATTATTTAACAAAGTTATTATATGAACTAAAACTAAATTCATATAGTAAACATTAACTGAAAAAAAAATTCAGATGGTTGACAAATGTACTATTTCGTATGTATGTTTATATATAATTTAGTTTTTTGTTGTTTTTAGTATTTGTGTGTGTGTGTGTGTGTGTGTTCAGTAAAACTAAAAATAAGAAATAATTAAATACATTTAGTTTAACTGAATGTGTGTGTGTGTGTGTGTGTGTGTGTGTGTGTGTGTGTGTGTGTGTGTGTGTGTGTGTTCGTATAACACACATACATACTAAAATAATAAAAACAAAATTATTAAAATGAAAATAGAAAATGTACAAATAAAAACATTCAAAATATTAATAAAAACTATTATAGTATCTCATTGATATTTAAATAACACTGATCAGAATCAAGTCCAGTATGTTGAATATTTAATGTCAAATTCAGTTTCAATCTACTCAAACATAAAGATACTTGCATCAGAAAACATGATTTATCCAGTTTGATTAAATCCCACCTTACATTTTATTTTTGTTAAATATTCCGTTTCACTAAGAAATGCATCATTTTACATTAAATGGTTTGCATACATTGTTTCATAATGAAATAAGTGTTTAACATAGTCCTTTTGTTTTGTTTTTTTGATACAGCATAAACACTTACGTTAAAATTACTCGTTTCTAAATGTGAATATATACTGAATTGTTTAATTTGTGTATTTTTATTATATAATATATATATTTAAATATATATATATATATATATATATTTAAATATATATTTTTTTATTGTTAGTCTGAACTACAATTAAAAACAAAGTTTTTCTGTTTATTTTTTTAATAAAGTAAAATTGTTTCTTCTCTCAGCAGCATAATAGAGCAGTATTTGCATGCTTGAATATAAAAATTCAAATAATTGTAAATATTCAAAATAGTCAAAATAGAGTCATATGCATATAGGAGTTGTGTACATTATAGTGTGACTTGTGCATAATGATGCTTTTGCATCGTCTGAGATTACTCAAAACATAAGGATGATGAATCTGTTTTTAATGATCTTTCTCTGCTGTGCAGATTTTGTGATCTCGTTTCATGACAGTATTTGACACATCACCTGGTGCACCTTTGAGATACAGGTACAGATTCAGCACTAATCATGAACAAAACAGCACCAGTGAGATTAAACACAGTTAAACCACAATACAAATACAATAAACAATATAAAAAACCCTGCAAAGATGCTTAATGTGACCAAAAACTAGTTTACATGAGAACATTTGATTTTTAAAAGATTACAGACCGTTTTTCTGTTGAATTATATATTTTTTTTATATTTCCTACATCAAGAAATAGTATTTTTGCTCAAAATAATGTCTGAATATCAGTGCATTTTCTCTGAGCCAGAATTATTCCTAATCAACAATCATTCATACATTTCTTTTCAAATAAAAACACTTTTTATTTAATTTAGACATTTTTCATTGTGACTTAACCTTGTGTAAATACTTCTTTTGGCCACTATATATGCAAATAAGGCATTTGTAGATTGTTCAAGTTTAGTTTTTTAAAATGTTTATTATTTAAAATGTTGAATATTAAAAGCTTGTGTATAAAGAGCCCTTTTAGCTTCATGTGTTTTTGTAGGATCAGGTTCAGTGCTCTAATTATAAGACTTACTTTTTCACACAGGATTTTCTGCAGGCCAGTTGAGTGTCAAACTGGTTTTTGTTGCCTTGGCAACCTCCAAACCAGAACTGAGCACATGAATTGGCTTTTGGATCAAAATACCATTTAACAACATAGTCTCGACACGGACCGGGATCCAGAGGCTGTAGGCATCGCTCGTCTGACACAAGAGAGAGAAAATATGATTTTTTAGGAAGTCAGAATTGCAGTTATTGTTTGCATCGTACCACATTTGAGCAGCATTTACCTGCAGTAAAATCATCCTGTATGAGCAGTGGTGGCTCAGTCGTGTATGTGTCCTGTTTGGGCCAGTCCAATGATGTGAGAGAGAAATCTGGGAGGAGGTTCAGCTCTTCTCTTTCCAAATAAGGTGTTATAGTGCCTTTAATGTCAGTGCCGTCCACTTTGGGATCATAGTAGGGGAACAACTCTCCAACTGCACCTGGCTGATGGATTACATTTAATAATGTTAAATATGTACATGTTCATATGCGTTTTATAACTAGAGTACATACAAATAAATACCATTGACTGTCTTGTTTTTAGTAGTGCTGTCAAACGATTAATCGCATCCAAAACAATATTTGTTTACATAATACTGTAACTGTGTATATGTTTTATGCAAATATAAGTACAGACACATGCATGTAAATATTTAAGAAAAAGATGTTGTTTTATATTATATATTCTATATGTGAAAAAAAAAATATATATATATATAAATAAATTTGTAATTAAGAAATATATACTGTATAAATGTGTATTTATATATGCATAATAAATATACACAGTACATATATATAACTTGAAGAAAAACTTTAATTTTGGATGTGATTAATCGTTTGACAGCACTATATATTTACTCCAAATATTGTCTCTCTCTTAACATATAGCCATTAGAAAAGCATGCAAAATAAGTATTAGAAAAAAATTTAGCTTAATTTTATAATAAAGAAATAATAATAATAAATGTATAATAAAAATGCCATACTGCAGTTATGTAATTTAAATTGAATAAGTAGCTTTTAAATCAAATATGCTTTTTAGATACATCATGTTTTTTAAAACTGAAGCGTCAGTCTCAATAAATATAAAAACGAATAATAAAATATAAAAATGTAATATAAAACTGCACATGTAATAATAATTAGAAAAAGTATTACTTTTACATTTTAGCAAACAAATTTATATTAAATACATGTAATTGCAGAACTTCTATTTTAATTTAAATGCTTTTATTTTATTAAAATTATATTTATAATCTAAGCTTCTAAAATATCATTTTTTAAATAAATAAAATAAAATGATATTTTATTAATATGCCCAAAACGTTGTTTTATTAATATTTTTAGATCAAATATGGCTTTTAGATACATCATGTTTCTTAAACTGAAGCAATTAAATATAATCTCAATTAATATAAAACTAAAAACTAAAAAACTGCATGTGTAATAATTAGAAAAGTATTATTTTTAAATTATAATTTATATATAGTAAAAAAAAATCTATTTTTAATTAATAAAAATCTAAATTTTATTTCATTAATATGCCCAAAACATCTTGTATAACTAATGCTGAAGAGTGTGAGAGCTTACCTTGGAGGTAGTGCTGAATATCGATCCATCAGTGTTCTCACAGATCTCTTGAAGCAGTTTACTTTCCACTTCTAGACCACAGAGACAAAAAACATGCATTTCACTAATGTAGCTTAGGCGGGTCAAAGTCATGGGTTTACTGTATGTTGGAAAAAATAAATTAATAAATAAATCATTAAGCCATTAAACTTTAAACTGTTGCTTTATACTAGTCATAATCCATAAAAATGCTTCACACAATGAAAAATCATTTTCTCCTGTTGTCCTACTCTCACATCAAAATCAACACACATATTTGTTTAGAACAGTTTTGCACTGTTTTGACTTGTGCAGATTTCTCTCCTGATTTCAGCAAATTTTAATTTTTGGGTGAACTATTCCAGAAATACTGCCACAAAGACAAAGAGATTCCTTTGTATTTCCCTCCAAAATTTCACATGTGAATGATTCTGAGCCTATGCCCTATCCTTGCCATGGAAACTTTTGACATTTGACTACTATTTGATACATATATTAGGTCTTTTTTCTGCAAATCAGCAAACATACCAGGAAGCATTCTGAAGTCCTCTACGGAAAACACGTGCTCTTCGGTGGGCGGCGATGCTATTGACTTCAGCTCCTGCTTAAAATCATCATAGATGGGGTCGCTTTGATTCACCACTCCTATAGCCAACATGGTGATATTGGCTGAATGGGCATCTCTGACCGCATCCTCCAGCTTCACCGTGTCCCGATGATCTGTCTGGCCGTCTGTAATAACCACAGCCACTTTCTTCACACCGGGCCGAGCAAAGCGGAAGATCTCGTTGGCCTTTCTGATGCCACTTCCTGTGTAAGTGCCCTCCCCAATGTAGGGCATCCTGCGCACGGCTGCTTTCACTTCATCACGACTCAAGCGCTCTTGTAGGCTTGTGACCACCAGGTTAATGTGGCTGTAGAGAACCACTCCGACACGCGTGACCTCTGGACTGACTGACACACGGTCAATCAAGGTATTCACAAAGTCCTTAATGATCTCAAAGTTTTCCGGGCCGACGCTCTCAGAGCTGTCAATCACAAACATCAGCTCCAGAGGCCGTACTCTGCAGATCCGACCACAGCCTGACAAATGAAAAGAAAACAATCCAGCCAAATCAGTTTTTGTGTGATTTACTACAAAGCAATCCAATTAAGCAAAAATATCTACATTTTTAATACTTACCACAAATAGATCGGATTAAGCTGATTATTTCCTCTCTCTGCAAAATACATAAAAATCTTATTGAAGCACTCCATTTATGTTTCACACTAGCTAGTAGTACTGTTATTGTAGAATTATTTATATACTGTACTATAATTGTTCATTTATAGAATTAGCTGTTTATTTTTAGATTTTTTTATTTTCATTTTGATTTAAGTTCGAGTAATTTTGTTATTTATAAGCTTTATTCTATTATTACTTTACTAATTTTAGTATTTAACCTTATTTGAGCAAAAAAAATTTTCATCTAAGTATTTTGTATTATTTCAGATTTTTTTCAGTTATATAAAGCATAATATATAGCCCGAGACCCGGCAGCTCAGTGGCGGTATAGCAACCTCGTTCCCTGAATGAGGGAACATGACGTCTCCGTTCCCTCATTCAGGGAACGAGGGTTACCATACATAACCAGACGTTCCCTTTCAGTCGGTCACTCTCGACGTCTCGACGGTGACTGAGGTCATGCTTACCTAAAGACTTCCCATTCAAGGGGTCATGGTATACAACAATAGTGACAACCTGGACTTTGAGGGTGGAGGGAAACAGCCTTTGCCCCAGCCCTTGCTGCAGAAAGGAAAGCACGACCACATTCGGGCAACTTTAGGGTCTTCTTGGCGAGAAGAACACCACACAACGAACAGGTTCCACTTCAAGGCATAAGCATGTCTCGCAGACGAATTGATGGTGTTGACTACCTCCTGGGGTAGGTCACCTAGAACCTCCGCATCCCACCAGACATGGAGTTTCCAAGGTCTGAACATGGGTGCCAAATGGTGCCCCATCTCTGTGTCAGTAGATCCTTCCTCAGAGGAATTGGCCAAGGAGGGGCTGTTGCGAGGAGGACTAGTTCGGGAAACCAGGTACGAGAGGGCCATTACGGTGCCACTAGCAAGACTTGCTCCTCGTCCTCCTGGACATTGCACACTGTCTGTGCGAGAAGGCTCACTGGGGGAAACGCATATTTGCGTAGGCCCTGTGGCCAGCTGTGTTCCAGTGTGTAGAACAGCTGGCAGTGAGAGGTCTCTGGAGAAGCAGACAGGTCTACCTGAGCGGCTCTGAACCATCTCCAAATCAGCTGGACCATCAGGGGATGGAGTTGCCATTCTCTCGGGAGCATTGCTCAAGACAGCTCGTCGGCTGTACAGTTGAGCAGGCCCGGAATTTGAACAGCACGAAGTGATCTCAGAACCTTCCGACTCCAAAGGAGGAGGTGGCGGGCGAGTTGCGACATGCCACAGGAGCGCAGGCCACCTTGTCGCTTGATGTAGCCACGGTCGCTGTGTTGTCAGTTCGGACTACCATGTGCTTGCCTCGTAAGTGACCTTTGAGATGGTTTAAAACAAGACGCACTGCTAACAACTCTAGGCAATTGATGTGCCGATGCAGCTGCAGGCCCATCCAAACCCCTGAGACTGCATGCCCATTGTACATGGCACCCCAGCCGGTGGTGGAGGCATCCGTGTAAACCACAGCATGCCTGGAGAACTGTTCTAGGGGCACGCACGATCTGACCATGGGGTGAGGGTTTGGCAACAGGTCGGTTTGACCCGCTGAGTGCTGCACTTCCACTCCCACATCGAGACTCGGCCATGATGCCAGTGCTTGAGCTGTCTCATGTGTAACATGCCAAGTGATGTTAATGCCGCTGAGGCCACCATATGCCCCAGGAGCCTGACAGAGTTTCAGTTGGACCACTGTCCTGCCCTTGTATTCAATTGAATGTATTCAAGCAGGCTAGCACTGACCGCGCACGTTCCTCTGTGAGGCATGCTGTCTGTTCGACCAAATCCAACTCCATACCGAGAAAAGAGATCCTCTGCGTCGGTGAGAGAGTTTGCTCTATTCCCAGTTGACCTGAAGGCCCAACAGGCACAGGTGCCGGAGCACCAAGTCCCTGTGCTCGCACAACTGACCTCAAGATTGTGCTATTATCAGCCAATTGTCTAGATAGTTGAGAATGCGAACACCCTGCTCTCTGAGGGGAAGAAGAGCCACCTCCTCAACTTTCGTGAAAACACGGGGAGACAGGGACCGCATGAAGGGCAGGACCTTGTACTGATATGCCCGTCCTTTGAACGCAATCTGTAGAAAAGGTCTGTGGTGTGGAAGTATGGATACATGGAAGCACGTGTCCTTCAGGTCGATCGCTGCAAACCAATCTTGGGGTCGGGTGCACCCGAAAAGTTCTGCATCAACATCTTGAACGGTAACCGATGAAGGGCCGATTCAAAACTCACAGATCCAAGATCGGTTGTAACCCACCACCTTTCTTGGGTACAATGAAGTAAGGAATGTAAAACCCCATCCTCATATCGGCTGGAGGGACCAGCTCTATTGCATCCTTCGCCAGTAGGACCGCGATCTCTGCCCACAGAACAGGGGCATCAGCTGCTTTCACTGTAGTGAAGCGGATACCGCTGAACTTGGGGGGACGCCGGGCAAACTGAATCACATTACTGAGGGTGATGACCTGTAGATGCCAGCGAGACAGGCTGGGTAGCGCTGACCAGGCGCTTAGAAACCGTACAAGCAGAACCACAGCCATACCCGCAGTGGGGCAGCGAAGTGGAACCCAGGGACCGTACTCGGGCAGCTTTGTGAGCAGACTGGAGTGTGGTGTGAGTGTGGGGTGCAAGGCGCACCTGGTTCCACGGGTTGGCAAAGGTTGCATGAGTAAGGCCTTTGTTAATGCTCTCAAACCGTCTGCTGCTGCCATTTGGCGGAGGATGGATGAGTGAGGTCTGGTGCTTGACCACCCGCAACTCTCCATACCCTCCTGGGACCCAGAGATAAAGGAAACTGCTCTTATATAAAGTAATTTGGTACTGTCGGCCGTGAGGCCAACGGCGGGAAAAAAATGGAACAAAAGATTCTCCACCGGGCCCTACTCCGGGGTGGCCCGCCCATGCCCGGCTCCACGGTGCTGCTTTACCAGACACGTAGGGCAGTGATCGTGACCATCACCTGATGCCAGGTAACGACCGCATCCAGAAATGCACGGGTGAAACGGCATCCTTACAAGGACGACCCGGCATCTTTATAAAATTGCTATTTTCTAAATGCTCTTTTAGTGCTCAGGCGCACAGGGGAGATGGCCACTTGCAACACAACAGGGAGTGGAGCCTGAAGTGTGAGATCCACTTGACACTGGAACAACCGCCGCTAAAGCGCCGTCTTGCCAGCACAGAAAGCTTCCAAAAGCATGCTGAACTCGCAATTCACCGTCGACACAGCAGAGCAGAACAATACTGTCACTCAGCAAATTTAAATAACTAGTACATTTCACAAATAATTACAAGTAAATCATACACCAATTTGCAGATGACCAAAATGAGCAGTAAGCACTGTGTGAAATACTATATCCCATAATTCAATGCACTGGACTTTTACTAAAACTCTCAAAGGTCAAATACTTTTTACACAAAAATAGGATGATATTGCAATTTTTTTTTACTGTTGGCCCGAGGTCATACAACAACAGCATAACATTTTCTTCTTATTTTTATTTTTTATTTTTTTTGCTCTCAAACAAATGAACTCTTTATTGACATATGTGTACGTACCGTGAGACCAGGTTCTCCTTTTGTTCCTGTATTACCCTGTGATTATAAAACACAATCTTCAGGTGTGTTAAATGTAGTTAAATAATGTGTGATGTGTCTTAAGCAATGCTTGGTATTATCATCTATCATAATACTTTTAAATTAAAAGTAAGTCTCGTGTGAATGATTGATGATCAGATTTTCCTTCTCAGTTCTTCTCACCAGTGGTCCAGTAGACCCTGGTTCTCCCTGGCTTCCTCCATCTCCTTTACGTCCTTGTGCGCCGGGTAACCCACGATCCCCCTACAACAGAGTAGTTACATCAAACTCACAGTTTTGGTCATGTTTTCAAGTCTGACGTGATGCAACATTTTTAATTGCATGTAAGTGCATATACTGTAAGTTTGGCATTATAAATCGGCAGTTGTTTTTTTTTAAATAGTGGCAAATGTTTCATTTTGTGTTTGATGGAAGAAAGAAAGTCCTGGGACAATATGAGGGTGAGTAAATATAACTGTGTGAAGGATTCCTTTAATCCTTGCTGTATGAAATATAAATGCTTGATATTAGTGGACATAGGATTCTCCTCACCTTCTGCCCCAGCAAACCCTCCCCGGGAAACCCTCTTGGCCCCTGTATACCCTGATATCCAGGATCACCCTGTATGAAAACAAAATACATGTGAATTAAACAGTTTGAATATTTCACTGTTGTACCTAACACTGTAATGTGTTTCTATGAATACTGTATCCTGTTGATAAGCCTCAGATTCCTGTCACCTTTGGTCCTTGTATGCCCTCTCCTGGTAATCCTGGAGGACCAGCTGGACCAGTCTGACCAATGGAGCCCTGCAGACCACAAAAACACCTCAGAGCACACCTAAACATATCTACAAACACATCTAATGACACATTCAGCAGTGTATTATCGAATCATGGAGTGTTGATTGTGATATGCATACATGTATTCTACATATATGTCCTACCTTTGGGCCCATTTGCCCAAGACCTGGCGCTCCAGCAGGCCCTGGGGAACCTGGAGGGCCTCGATCCCCCTGTGATAGAACATATCAATTCATCAAATGCTTTTTATTTTATTTTATTCAAATGTGTACATTTTCTGAAGAACATTGGTGTTAAGCAAGCACCTTACCTTTGGTCCAGGTAAACCTGTTCCCTCTGGCCCAGTCTCTCCTGTAAGGCCTGGAAGACCTGGTTGCCCCTAGATCACATGGGCCGAAATATATTGTACAGTATATGGTGTAAATTATACTGTTACATTCCCAGTTGGTATGTCAGAATAAATACAGACTGTATAAATGTAACATTTGCATGAATAATATTCTTTGTAATGATATTTACAGGTGGGCCGGGATAGCCTTCTCCCTTCAGCCCTGGAGGTCCAATGGGTCCTTGTAACCCGATTTCACCCTAAAGACAGATGGAAAGCATTATCTTAATAAAAAAAACAACAACATTACAGGTTTCTTCTAGGGCATCACTTTACCTTTGGTCCTTCAATGCCTATCCCTGGTTCTCCAGAAGGACCTGCTGGACCAACCGGCCCTGGATCTCCCTACAGGAAGATGAACATGCTATTGAGATCTCCTGATCAAATCACATACACATACTGTTAGCCCAAACAGTATATAGAAGTTAACTTCTACATCACAAACTCTTTCAGTTGTCAAACAGCATTAAACTAAAAAAGGCCTTTACTAAAAAAACATAAAATAACACTTAATTTGAACATTTATTCTCCTTATCTAGGCCTATGCAAAACATACCCAATTTCCAAAGTTAACAAGACAATTTTTTCAATTATTTTAATGAAATTCAATTAACGCAGATATTTGAGTTTAAATTAAGCACAATATTAAGTTACTGGTAAACACCAACTGTTTGATTACCAGCAATCTTCAAAATATCTTCTTTTAAGTACAACATAAGAAAGCAACTCATACAGAATTGGAACGACATGATGGTGAGTAAATGATAACAGAATTTTTTTTTTTCTGGGTGAACTGTCCCTTTAATTTTCATAAATTACTCAGTAAAAAAAATACTTTTTATTTTATTTTTAATACAACTTGTTTTTAACCTGAGCATTTCTCAAATGTACCTTTGGTCCTGGAATGCCCCGTCCTGGAGGCCCAGAAACACCTGGAACTCCAACAGTCCCTGGTTCTCCCTATTTTCAATGAAAGATACTGTAATTTAACAGATTTTAAGTTAATACTAGTAATGTCAGAGTCAAAGGTCTTGACGTGGTATTTTTTTTTTTTGAAAATATGAATTGATTGTTTTCACCTTTGCCCCTGCAGGCCCAACTGGTCCCAATGGTCCTGGTTGGCCTCGGGGGCCCCTCTCCCCTCGAACCCCCTGTTCGAGAAGATACAGCATATTCAATATATATGTGAAGGGAGAGTTCACCTAAAAATGTTCTGGTACTGTCGTGAACGCGCATAGAAGACTGACATGAAGAAGTTGTTGAGTAAATGTGTTTTTGTTTTCTCGTAACTTCAAAATTACGGTTGAACCACTGATGCCAAATTCGCTATTTTAAACAATGTTCTTACTCCCTTTTCTGATCGTGGTAGTAGCTTTGATGTCTATGGAGGGTCAGAAAACTTTTGATTTCATCAAAAATATCTAAATTTGTGTTCTGAAGATGAATGAAGGTCGTATGGGTATGTAAAATTATTCAGGTGAACTATCCTTTTAAAGTGAGATTGCCTCCCCTGTAGATCCAGTAATGTATACAATAATGTTTTAAGCTTCAGTTTTGTCTGAAGAATCAATAAAGCACATCCATACAGTACCTTTTCTCCAGGCAGGCCTCTTCCAGGAGGTCCGTCTGGTCCTCTAGGTCCTGGTAAGCCTATATCACCCTAAATTAAACAAGATAGTTTACAGTATATTATAAGATATGAATTATATATATATATATATATTATTATTATTTTTTTTATTTTTTATTTTTTTATGTAAAGCTATCCCTCACTAACATGCATTAAGAGCATTCTGACCTTCAGTCCCATGGCTCCATCTTCTCCCGGTACACCTGCCTCACCAGGTAAACCTCGTAATCCAGGTACACCCTACAGCATCAACCCATAAACACAACTCTGATTTCACTATTTGATACTTTATTCTGTTCTTTCATGTCATGTCACAGCTTAGTTGAAATGACAACTCACTTTGGGTCCTGGTTCTCCAATTCCTCTTTCTCCAGGGGCTCCACGTTCTCCAGGGAAACCCTGTTCTCCCTGTGAGGAAACGGAACGAAAACACAGGATTGATAGATAGATAAACAGTCAGACAGACAGGTCAATGGATGTTTGTATGGTGCTGTTTTACCTTTGGTCCAGTGAGTCCTATCCCAGGATTCCCTCTTTGACCAATGGGACCAGCTGGTCCCTGATTTCCCTTTAGATATAAAAATAAGGGTGACATTAGGAAAAGAAGTGGTGGGCTTGGATCTTCTGGTGGTTCGTCAGAAATTTATAGTGGTTACTATTGTCTTATGGGTGATTTCCAGGATATTTCAAGTGGTTGCTTGGGCCTTTTGTCAGACTAACTTGACATTTCTTGTAGTTTTTCTAGTAGTTGCAAGTGGCTTTATTTGCATGTTTCCATTCATTTAGAAAAGGAATAGCACAGTTCTTCCAGCAAGCTGCATGATTTCAGGGATCATTCGTGTCTGTAGCACAAACCATGCATGTTGTTTAGAGTTTAATCAGATGATGTATGATCACTAGAAATAATGAAGCCTGTGCACCACTAGTACAGCAATACTGGTATCAAAATCCAAAACCAGAAAAAGAATAAATACTTTCTCTCCTTGAATCCCCTTGCCCGGCATTCCTAATGGTCCAGGTGATCCAGGAGGTCCTGCATTGCCCTACAAGGATGCATTCAGGGGCCAAATTAAATGCATAATAGCCTTTTACATAGACAAGTAAGGTCTCACACAACTGTGACATACCTTTTCACCTTTAATTCCATAACCTGGGGGTCCACGTCCACCTGTAGCACCAACATATCCACGGTCACCCTAAGACACAAACATAATAACACATTCAAAAGTGATATATAAATGTCTTTGTTTAGGTACTTTATTGGCATCGTTGGTTCCATGGAGATCCTTTAACATACATGGAACGTTTCCATTCCACAAAAGGCTCCTTATAATAGGAAACAGTTCTTTAGATTATTAAAATGTTCTACAACTAAAGCTGCTCACCTTGGGCCCAGGAAGTCCTTCGCCTGGAGCTCCTGGGTTCCCCTGTGCTCCTGGTAAACCTGGAGGACCCTTTATTGATGCATGTATCATTACATCATTATAATCTATATAGATCCATGTTTAAAAGTCATATTAGCTGTTTTTACTTACAGGTTGTCCTCGCTGACCTATGCCGACCGGACCAGGAAGACCTGATCTTCCTGGGTTCCCTTTGTCTCCCTAGAACAACCACACCACAAGTACATTTAAGAACATCAAGTACATTTAAAAACTGAATAAATACACTGCATGTACTGTAGGTTCTTACTGTGATGTGGAAAACTTATTAATTATCTAAACTTATTTTGGCTATTGATAAAAGCCTAAAAGTCAAAACAACACATAGAAAAGAAATACTGTAGTAAAAACAGTAATATTGTGAAATATTATTACAATTTTAAATAACTGTTTTATATTTAAATATATTTTAAAATGTAATTTATTCCTGTGATGCAAAGCTGAACTTTGAGCATCATTACACCAGTTTTCAGTGTCACAAGTTCCTTTAAAAATCATTGTAATATGCTGATTTTCTGCTAAAGGAACAATTATTATTATCCTCAATGTTGAAAACAGTTGTGCTCTGTAAAATATTTGTGGAACATTTGAAACAATTCATCAGCATTCATTTGAAAATGAAAATCTTTTGTAACATTATATGTATTTCTCAATTCAGTGCATCCTTTTGAAATGTATTAATTTCTTTTAAAAGTCCTGAGAAGTTTACCTTTGGACCAGGAAATCCGACTCCAATATCTCCCGGTGGGCCAGATGCACCAATCGGCCCTCGATCACCCTGGGAACAATCTGAAGGTCAGTGATTCATTTGGATCTTCATATGAATTTAAAGTTAATGTAAATTTAAAGCTGATATTTTTATTGCTAAATCTCAGTCATGCTGGGTACATGTAACATTGCTACTTTTACTTTAAGTCGTCATATTCATAACAACAGTCTACGGTTAACATGAGGTATGGTGAAAGGGTTCAGTACATTTTTTCTCTCATGCATATTCCAATCAACATTTACAGAGCATAAAGGCACCCGTTGTGTCTAACAGTTAAGGGTTTTTTTTTATATTTGAATGTGCTATTATATATTTGTCAGATTTTCAAGGCACTCTTTGTTAAAGATTCTTGGTCAAACGCGAAATGCAAAAAGATCTGCATTTAAACCGACATGGAAACATTTCTTAAATGTCATTCTTTACCAAAAGATCTCGGTCTCTATTTAAGTCACAAGTACCAGTTACAGACGTCTCACAGGCAAGGAAATTTAAGATATGAACCTACTTTAGTTCCTGCTGGACCCTCATGTCCCTGGTCTCCTGGAGGCCCTTTCAGACCCTGGTGAAATAATGAAGAAATAGGTTGAGATATATGTTGAAATTTTACTAAAGGTATATAGTTCAGCCAAAAAATTATGTAGATGACTTTGTTTCTTTATCTAAACAGATTTGAACAAATTTAGCATTACATTATTTGCTCATCAATGGATCCTCTGCAGTGAATGGGTGCCGTCAGAATGGGCGAAACAGCTGATAAAAACTTCACAATAATCCACAAGTAAAGCTTGTGAAGCTAAAGGTTTCGTTTGTAAGAAACAAATCCATCGTTAAGGTGCTTAACTTTTGTTTCTGGCTAAATAGTACATAATTCCATAATTTATAATAACACTAAAACATTTTTGCTTGTAAAAAGTGCTTTGAAGTTAAAAATGCCTTAATGATGGATTTGTTTTGTATGAATACACACTTCACAAGACATTAATTGATGGACTGGAGTGGTGTGAATTACTTACGGATTACTGTAATGTTTTTATCAAATGCTTTGGACTCTCATTTTGACGGCACCCATTCACTGCAGAGCATCCAATGGTGAGCAAGTAATGCTAAATTTCTCCAAAGCTGTTCGGATGAAAAAAAATCATCTTGGATGGGCTGAGGATGAGTCAATTTTCAGCAAATTTTCATTTTTGGATGAACTACTTCTTTTACAATTCTTCAACCATATGCCTAGATGCAGTAAACACTAATAATAAAACATAGGATGATATGGCATTTTTAGGCTGCTAGACACCTGTTCAAATGTACAGGTTTTGAGGGACTTGACCCAGTCATTCTGAACTATTCTGTCTCTTCACTAATCCCACTGTACAAAGTCATCCTCAGAGAAAGAAAAATATCCTGCAAGCCTGGATTCACAGCTTTACATGTGTACATTAGCATAGGATTATGAGCGATCTGCCGATCACATTCCATAAGTGCAGGGTGGGGAAACAGCAACGGACTGCCATAATCACCACGTTTGTGATGAGACAACTTGTGATACAACTAATGCTTTTAATTTTATATATATAAATGTATATATATACTGTATAAAGTACGTTTTAAGTTTAATTAAGATTAATGTTTTTGTCAACAAATCAACTCTAAAAAAGTTTTTCAGTAAAGTAACACAATATGGCAGTCGTCAATTCTGCATTAGAAGTGTTTATTTATAAATAGTGGCATAAAAAGTAGTTATATTAATACAAATTACTGTTATGAAACTCTAGATGTCGCAGGCTGATTCAGTCAATCACATCATTATTCATATGGCACAGCTGTTTGGTTTCGTATCGCATCAGCAGCCAATGCGCTCACTGCTCAACATTCAAATATTTGGTTACTGTTTGCTGTAGCAGTTGCAGCACACTTCAGAAAACCTCCACCTCCCCAGCTCCACCTGTCTAGATCTGCTACGGGGTAATTTCATGTATGTTACATGGGGTTTATTTCATATATATGTGGAGCAGCAGTATTTCCTACATGCTCATAGCAACATGTCTGTGGATGTATTGGTAGTAAAACAGCGTAGCAGATGTATTCCACCAAGACCAAACACATTAACTTTGCCACAAATATGCCATGCTAAACTCTCAGAGAGTTGTCATGACAGAACTGCAGTTATTTATTTTCTGAAAGCATTTATATAATATAATTGTACATATATAGACAAATAATGCAATTATTCTTTATACATAATACTAACAGTTATATTATACATGTAAAGAAAAAGAATGATTAAGGGCCACATACATGGGTTTCTTGTATACAAACAATACCGGATGCGCGTATCCAGGAGGAAGAAAACCGCTATCTGTTATGCCGAGTTCAGTAAAAGAACATTGTAATTAACGTAGATTTCGCATTGTTTGTAATTTCTTGTTGACTCAATAATAAATTGCAATTTCAGAGTTGGATCTGTTTGTTGGTGTTTCATATTAATATATTATTAATATAACATTATGTAAAACGTCCAACTGTTTACGAATCATAATCCGGACATACTGTGGCACGTTGAACATCTGACACCCAGCACTGGCTCGGTTGGTACAATTGACAACGCAACAACTCCTTGGCATTTTGACTAGCGACAACACCACCACCTAAACCATTTACTCCGGTACGAAGAGCGCGGGTCTTTTGCCTCTTGGTTGTGTGCGCAAGCAGTGATGACGTCGCCGAGAAATCCATGTATAGACACATACATTTATTCAATCTGACTGTCTGTGAGATATGTCATAATTAAAGAAATAATTGATTATTTTTTACTATAATTTCTGGCTTCTCTAGCAACATTTTCCCAAATGTATTTATTTTAGTTAGTTAGTTAGTTAGTTCTAAAATAATTTAATAAGTATCCCACAATATAAAAAACTGTGTATACTAATTCATCTGAAACCTTCAGTGTGGCTTATAATGTGTCGTGTAAATGGTAAATGTTTATACTGTGCCTGCTCTCCTCTGGGACCCCTCGGCCCTGGAGACCCCTCAGTGCCCTGTGAAATACAATACAAATTATTTATTAATCATGTATTCTGTATATTAGAATATAAATATTTTAGGTCAGTACTGAAGACATACCTTATGTCCCTTTTGTCCTGGTGGTCCACAGTTACCTTTATCCCCCTAAAACATGACTCAAGTCTTAGTGATTGCATTGTGGAACAGAATGTGTTAGAAGAGTGATAGTAGTAGCATTAATAATTCCAGTGAGACTTTGGTTCATTTAAAATTTTATATTTAAATAGAAAATATAATTATTTTAACATTTTATTTTTGATTTAAAAAATGCAGCCTTGGTGAGCATAAGACTTGTAAAAACAATAAAAAATCCTAATAATAGGTTCTCTTAATAATATTTTATAAGTAATAAATAATAGTTTATCTTTCTGATCTGACATCATGAGTCATCAAGATCATTCTGTATGTAGCTGTTAATGAATTAATTGCGATAGCATATGTATATGTCAAATATAAAACTCTGAGGTTTCACCTTATCACCTTTGAACCCAGGTCTTCCCTGTGGATGAGCAACCAGGAACAGAAACAGCGTTGGTCAGAGAGTCATTGACAACACAGACTATATAAAGTGATGACTCTATAAAGATGTGATGTTACCTCTGGACCGTTGATTCCTGGAAGACCGGGTGCTCCTGTTTCCCCCTGTAAAACAGGTCAGATCAACAACAACAGTAAACTACCGATCTAATAATCATAATTATGGGTAATTAATTTCGCTCTCACCCTTGAGCCTTTTTGACCAGGTGTTCCTTCATAACCTTGCTCCCCTTTTTTACCCTAAACAAAGTACAGATTTTTCTCATGAATAACATGAGATTTTTCTCATGAATAACACTAGTAAATGAAAATGGCCTCAATTCGATCTCAACGATACTCACAGGAGCTCCTGGAGGACCGCGTTCACCTTTCTCACACAAACACACCGGTGGACGAGGACACTGGCAGGAGTAATACAACCAACAGCTAGTTCAGTCAGCCTTTTTTTTTAATTAATTCACCCATAAATGACAATCCTGTCATCATTATTCACCCTCATGTCGTTCCAATCTTGTATGAGTTTTTTTCTTCTGTTGAACACAAAAGATGATATTTCAAATAATGTTGGTAACCAAACGTTTAACGGTATCCATTGACTTCCATAGTAATGCTCCTCCTACTATTGAAGTCAAAATTCTTTAAAATATCTTCTTTTGTGTTTAAAATATGAAAAAAAACTCATACAGGTTTGGAACGACATGAGGGTGAGTAAATGACATTTGGGTTGACTGTCCCTTTAAGAATGAATTTTTGGTATAATATGCTTTGTTTAATCAAGTCAAATATTTGTAATAGTCCGGTACTTACTTCTTTCTTTGCAACTGTTTCCTGAGACAAAAAAAAAAAAAAAATTAAAACTTTAATGCATTTCTAAGAGGCCTGTATTGTGCGATCACAAACAATGCTTGACATTTCATAAGTGGCTGCCACTTCTTTGTTTCTGTGGAAAATCCCCCACACCCACTGATGTGTGAATCATGCCTCAGGACAGCAGACTGAACACTGGATCTCAAACCCTCACAGATCAGATCTATATGCCAATTTTTGAGCATCTATCATCTGACCCAAAATAACAGCGACATTTGTTGTAGGCTGGAATATAGAAATAGAAAGCAAGACTTTGAATCGAAGCTAAATGAATGAGTGGCATGTCAGCTGGAGTCTGTGTGAGAAATGAGTGCAGTGTGTCTATATCGAGATGTTTTGAGCACTTATTACCTTTTTTTAATTTTTCAGTTTCTTTGTGTTTCTTTAAAAAACAAAAAGGTATTATTAAAAGGTGCAAAACTTCATACTCCAGAGTATTAGTAAGCCATTTGTGTTTTTACTTGTTTTTTTTTTTTATTATTATTTCTCTATACGGTTTAAGGCTGCACAGATAATATAAAAATATGTTAGACATGACTAATATATTTTAATAATAATTTTATATTAGATTTGTAATATTTTTTATAAATCTTAATTAGAATAGATTTTCTGTTGCACGGGGTGATTTTGTGTTATATATACAAATAATTATATATTATATTTGTATTATATTTATAGAATTCATTAAATGATTTTTATATTAGATTTTTTATATTGGTAAAACACTTGAATTATAATAAGTCATGAATTAATATCCTTTTAATTCAAAAGGTGATTGTTTGTTTTTGCATAGAAATAATATATATAGAAGTTATGTGTGTTTTTCATGAAATATTACAGTTTTTATATCTTTTATTATAGTAATTAATAATTTATATTAACATATTCTGTTCTGTTGCACAAAGTAATAAAATCATGACTTAATTTGATGCAAAATACTGATGTATCTCAATAGTGAATGACATGGAGTGCAGGTCTTTTTTATTTATCACATTTTTTAAATAAAATTTTTCAATTCAGTATTGATTATTTTTATTTATTGTATAATTTAATTATGCTATCTGAATGCATCTTTTACTAATTGCTCATTCATTTTGTTATTTTTCTTTACAATATGGGCTCTTCCTGTCTGATGGGTCTGATGGATGAAGTGAATATCTCACGAGCTGCTGCAGGAGCCGTTCCTCCAGTTTGGGGTCAGTGAGGCTGTGGAAGTACTGCTGCGCTGGGCTGCTCGCTATGACCCGCAGTTTGGCACTGTTCATGTTGTCCTTTGCCAAGTTTGATAAACCAATTGCGAAGATCTTAATGTTGTGGCCTTTGGCCTCGGAGACCGCCGTCATGATGTCAGGATTCCGCGGATGGTCGATGCCGTCAGTCATGAGCAGAGCGACCCTCACACTTTGCTCCTCGGTCTCGCTGGTGAAGAGCTGTGTGGCATTGGATATGGCGTATGTGGAGTACGTTCCCTGGCCGATGTAGATGGCGTCCGCCAATCTGCTCAGGAAGACGTCAAGGTCCTGCCAGTCTCTGAAGCGCTGGTCGATATGGACTGAGCTGCTGTAGTAGATGAGTGCCATACGGGTTTTCAGATGCCAGTCAGACACCTGCATCTGTGCCACCCGCTTGCTGAAGGAGCGCACAAACTCTTTCTCTCGATCGAACAGAAGGCCCTTCGCACTCTCTGAGCTGTCCAGGATGAATGCGATCTCTAGTGTGCATAATAACTCTGAAGCCAGAAAAAAACATCAACACACTTTATTGGTATTATCAACAAAACGTTCCATTGGACAAAATGTTCTTTATAGTGGAAAACATTCTTCAGATTAAAAAATGAAAAGTACTTGAATTGTTTTTGTTTTTTTAATCTGTTCAATGAAAGGTTTTAGCGAAACAAAAATGGGTTCTCCTGTGGGATTGTTTTGAAAAGCCTGACATATGAAATAATAGCCAGATTATTTTTATTTATTTTATTTTTTTAAATGGAACAGTTTTTAGCGAATCCTTGGACAAAATAATATAAAATGCTTGTGTTTTAATGTGTTTGTTTTGAGTAGTGAGTTTAAGAGAATATGGAGTGTAAAAAGAAGTAAGAAAAGTTTAAAAAAAAATTTTAGACAACCAAACAGTTGTTGCAGTATCTGATATTTATATATTGCCAACAATTCTGATAGCTTGTAATCTAAATCAATGAGATCTTTATAAGAGATCTTAATATGACTACTTAAATATGCATATAAATATCAGTTGTCACTCTAAATCTCCCAGTAATTTTAGAGTGATAAGTCTGAGACCCCTCATGACAATTAATTAATTTAGCCTTTCCTCTAATTCACATATATTACCATCATAACAATCTGAGAAAAGTTTAGGCTATTGGGTTTGTCTTGAGACTTTTGGACTTTTCCTGAAAAAAAAATATATTTTAGTTACTCTTGTTATTGTCTATTGAGAAACTATTGAGATATTAAAGACATCTTACATAAATTGTTTTATATGCAATACCAAGCCAACACAATAAACAATACTCTGACACCGAATGTTTACCATTGTCCTGTTTTGTGGTGAGGTTCAGTGATCCTCCAGACTGTCTTCTGTTCTGGCATCTGGCCACAGGTACAAGCAGCCAAAGCAGCAGGCACAGAAAACACCCTTTGGCCATGCTTTCATGCACAGAGATATGACCTTAAAGATAATCAAATAAAAATCCTTCAGACCTTCTGTGCATCGTTAATATGTGTTCATGGTGCATATAGTGCTTTACAAGGACCAACACAGGTACTTTTCTTCTTTGATGAATACACACTTTTAATGGCAGAAGTTCAACCACAAGCTGGTCCTTGGACATTTTTGAACAAATGTAATAAAGTATAATAATCAGGTGATGAATCACAACTTGTGCATCAAAACACTTGAAAAAATGATATGCCTATTGTTTACAGATCAAAGACTACTAAAATGTACAAATGCAGTCATGCAGTAAAGTCAGATGTAATGTTCAATTCTATGTTTAGTTTTGCAATGTAATTCTGAAATGTTTTAAGCAGGTTATAATATCTCAAAACGAGTGAAACTAATATCAGAACAATAATTTTAAGAAAAGATAAAGCACTTACCTTGCATGTTATACAAATCTAGGGAGTATCCACATGCTCATGTCTCCTGTATGGAGCACATTCTGTTCTGACGGACTTCAGTCCTGCGCTGAACAACAGCCCAGCATCACAGTCCCAACAACAGAATGCCTGACTGAACACACACACACACACACACACACACACACACACATATATATATATATATATATATATATATATATATTTTTTTTTTTTTTTTTTTACATAATTTCAGGCTCACACTAATACAATGAAATACATTTAAAGTACACCTGTTAAAATATAATAAATCAACCTTATTATGTATTTTGATGAACAGGAGTCGTGCAATGTAAATTCTCTACTCTTTTCTCATGTTTACGTGTTTTGGAGATGAATGCTGAGAGATTGTTTGGAGGACAATAACATTTTCCCCAAAAGCTTCTGTTCCTTGACAACAATTCATATAAATGGCGCCCCCGTGAAATCTGGAAAACATGCAGGAACCTCCTGAGATGTGACTCATCTGAAGTGTTCCAAGACTTTTAAAAAAATAGTTCACCCAAAAATATTTCATTAATTACTCATCCTCATGTTGTTCCAAAACTAGCTAGCATGCATTTTTTTGTGAAACGGAAATTAATATTTTTATTTCTTAATATATATATATATATATATATATAATGTTTTATAGCATTAAAAACCTTTACTAATCACTAATTCAAAATAAACTATATTCCATTTCTTAACATTGTCACTAAACTTTGCATTACCAAACCTGTAAAGGGCAGTGAAGCTTTGATATTTAAATTTAAAGGGGTCATATGATCATTATTTTGTGTATTTGGTGTAACAGAATATGTTGACATGCTTTAATGTTCAAAAAAACAAATTCATTTTCAAATACTGTACATTATTGTAGGCCCCGCCTCTCTCAAACGTGTAGTTTTCTACAAAGTCCCTCCTTCCGACAAGCACAGTCTGCTATGATTGGCCAACTGACCCAGTGCATTGTGATTGACTGGACACCATGAGCACTCGTCGCAAATGTAACATCCCTTTCCAATAATCACACACTTCATCTTTGTCATAGCAAAGTCAGAAATAACTCCTCTACTAGGTTCATTAAATGGTCCTCCATAAAATGCTTTGCTGTTCTGTTGTAAGTAATCTTAAAGATTCCTAAATGCATCTACTTTCATAAGGCCAAATAAAGTGCTTTTGGCTAGACACGGCTGCTTCAAAACTAACTGTGTTACTGAAACCACGCCTTCTTTCTTTGCGAACATTTGGGTGGCATTACACAAATGTTTCAAGTAGGTCTCTGCAGGAAAGTAATGGGAGTTGCCAGATCAGGGCGTTTTTACACCATGATACCTGATTGGCTGACGTCATAGGGATGTTAGGTTTAGGGGTGGGGTTGGGTAAGGGGGATCATTTTGATTGTATGATTTGAAAACACCCACAAGGTGATAAACGCCCAAATTTGCTCTGCAGAGGCCTAAGTCTCCACATAGTGAAATAGACATGTGGGGCATGTTTGAATGAGCTGTTTTAGGGGGGCGTGGCAGAGTCTTAACTTTTTTAAAGAATATCTCTTTGGGTTTAAGACTTTAGTATTTGCAACTTTACAGATCTTCTTTATGCACCAAGAGTTTGTAACGCTCCAAAGAGAAAGGAAAAATGTAAATCGCATCATATGACCCCTTTGAGCTTATAGAGTAATCTGGACGGTGAGCTGTGCTCCCCCTAGCTGCTAACGTTAGTTTGGTAACCGTTAGTGCTAACAACTATACACACATGTACTTTTAACTATGTGTTTCAAAAGTGTAGTTAGTAGCTGTCAACCCTCCCATTTTTTTCCGGGGTTCTCACGTATTTGAGCTTTTTTTCCCGCTGTCTTCCCGTTTTAGTATTTTCCTGTAAAATATCCCGTTAGCCCTTCCATCGGACCTGTCAGTCTCTGTACTGTTGTCCTGTTGCTACCCCCTTGCCCTTCCAGCGAAACAGATGTTTTCAAAGCATCATTTTGCTTACTTGAAAGCAACTTAGCGTGGTGTTGGGCTTTTTAAGATTGTTAGCTTGGTTGTTGTGAAAGTTAATCCATTCTCATTATTTTTTCCCCCATGGCGATTATGTGTTGCGCTATTACACCCAACAATACAACAGCGGTTTACCATTGGTTGAAATAGATTTTTAATTAATCAAATTAAGATACACGGCTGAGAGGGACTACATCTAAACACTGCGCAGTAGTCCGAGTAGCAGTAAAAGGAGGCCATCAACATGGCGGCCATGCCAAGTAATGACGTCACGACGCCCAAGCCCTATTGCTTAAATATTCAATAAATAGATGACCTCAAAATTAAAAGTAATCACTGGTAATCTAAAATACTTTTCAGATATAAAATGTAATTAGTGACGTGACATCCAGCCAAGTATGGTGACCCATACTCAGAATTTGTGCTCTACATTAAACCCATCCAAAGTGCACACACACAGCAGTGAACACACACCCAGTTGGGGGAGTCAAACTCTCTAACAAATAGGCCACGAATTATAACCAAATACAGTAACTCATATTTTGTATTTTAAATACGTAACGCCATTACATGTATTTCGTTACTCCCCAGCCCTGGTTGTATAGTATAAAAATATAACAATGTATTTTGATGAGGTCAATATTTTGGGTATTTTGGGTATTGAGGTATTTTGGAGGACAATAACATTTTCCCCAAAAGCTTCTGTTCTTTGACAACAATTCATATAAAGGGCGCCCCCGTGAAATCTGTAAAACATGCAGGTTTTGTGAAACAGAAATGATTATTATTATTATTATTTACTTGTTACTTATTATATATATAATAAGTAACATTTTGAGAAAAAAATCTATCTAAAATAAAAGGTCAAAATGGTCACAAAAAGTAAAAAGGATCACAAAAAGCCATTATTGTGAAATAGAAATGTGACATTATGACATTGAAATGTATAACATTAAATCGTAATTTCTAAGTTTACATGGAAAGTCAAACTTATGAGATATAATGGCAGATGCAGTTACGACACAATTCGACTTTTCGTGTCATAATGTTATTTTTCCCTCATAATTTAGACCTTTATCTAATAATTTTTTTAGATATTCTGACATAATTTTGGCGTTGTAATCTAAGAGGTGTGACTTTTTATTGCATCGTTTTGTGTGTATGTGGCGAAAATAGGTTTACTCATCTCTGTTTTACGTTTGATTTAATTTAATTGGTTTATCTCACGAAGGATTTGACTTTTGAGACATACGTTATTCGGTTTAGTTCTCCAGCTGTATAAATCGTTCTGTCCTCGTTTATCTCTACCAAATTGTCTCTGTCTCTTCAATGTCTGTTAAGTGGGACTTTTATTTTGTGTGTTTCTGTTACGGTGTGTTTACAACCTGCACTGCTTCCGACTTCACGCTACCTAAACAAACTTCAGCATGTTTGCACGTCAAATGTGAGTTTATATTTATAAAACGCTAATGAACACAGCTGTAATTTACTTTTTATTTTAAATCATGATTTATTTACTGTCTTCACACAGTGACTGGCCTCTGTCTTTAGCCGTTTCTGGTTTAGAAAAGGTTGGAATGGTTAGTTTAGCTATAGCTGACCCGCTAACGGTTAATAAAAAATCAAGTTATAGGAACATTAAATTAACTAAACACATTTTCACTCTTTAACTCTTTTTTTTTCTTTTCTTTTTTTTTTAACAGTTTTATGTTTTTCTCCGGTTATTTAATATTTACATCTGAAGACGAAGTGATAAAATCATGAGGCGATCATTTTTCTTGTAACGTTAATGTTTATTTCAAACAAACTTTTCTCTTAACTTTGGTAATATCATGGTAACATTTGTTTTAATTTCCTTTAATTTAATGTGCAACTTTAATGTTCTAACTTTAACCCTTTGATGTGTGAATTATGAAATCATAAATTTCATACACACACGCATGCATATTTCTGTCTTTAATGATTTCATACAGATAAATTATTTATATATATATATATATATATATATATATATATATATATATTTCTTATTATATTGTATTATATATATATATATATATATATATATATATAATACAATTTAATAAGAATAAAGCGTATAATATTACTATTAAAGTAGTTTTTAATTCATGATTATTTATTATGTAATTACAAATCATATATTATACAAAAGTAAATAAATAATAATTGTTATTATTATCAATAATAATTATTAATTATTTGTAACTAACATGTTTTAATAATAGCATTATATTATGTAGATTATATTATGGTATAGAATTTGTATGCCCAATAAACCCACACATATACAATATGTTATATATATATATATATATATGAATTAATCCAAGTATAGGTAAATTAGGTGAGGTGTGTAAGTACTATATAAATAAGAGTCTTTATTGTTCTCAGGTATCTGCACTGAAGTAACCACTTTACTGTCATGTCGAGTGGCTATAAGCCTGATATCCTGTGGTGTCCCCATCACGTAGACCACTATGTGATCAGCGACACTGAACTCAGTCTGTATCGGATCGGACCTGCAGGAAGCTCGGAGACCAAAGCTGGCACACTTCCGCTATCAGAGGAGACGGCAGCCACGCTGCTGGCCATCAACTCTGACACCCCGTATATGAAATGTGTGGCCTGGTATCCAAAACAAGAGCCGGAGTGTTTGCTGGCTGTGGGACAGGCCAACGGCCGAGTCGTCCTGACCAGTCTGGGACAGAGCCACAACTCCAAATGTAAGGACTTGGTGGGTAAAGAGTTTGTTCCCAAGCACGCCCGACAATGCAACACACTCGCGTGGAACCCGGTGGACAGCAACTGGCTGGCGGCTGGTTTGGACAAACACCGGGCTGATTTTTCTGTTCTCATATGGGACATAAGTAGTAAGTTTTCCCCAGAAGCGGTTCCTACTGAGAAGGTTCGTCTGTCTGGAGACGTGGACTCTGGGTTGGTGGTGACCAAACCGCTGTACGAGCTCGGTCAGAACGATGCATGTCTTTCTCTTTGTTGGCTCCCTCGTGATCATCAAAAGTTACTTTTGGCCGGGATGCACCGAAATCTGGCCATCTTTGACCTGCGCAACACCAGCCAGAAGACGTTTGTGAACACCAAAGCCATTCAGGGTGTAACGGTGGATCCTCACTTTCAGGATCGCATCGCGTCCTTCTTCGAAGGCCAGGTGGCCATCTGGGATTTACGCAAATTTGAAAAACCAGTCTTCACTTTAACCGAGCAGTCAAAACCTTTGACTAAAGTTGCTTGGTGTCCCACTCGCATGGGCCTGCTGGCCACGCTCACGCGGGACAGCAACATCATCCGGCTGTACGACATGCAGCACACACCCATGCCGTTCGGCGACGAGGTGGAGCCTACCATCATCGAGCGCAGCATCCAGCCCTGCAGCGAGAGCATTGTCAGCAGCTTTGCCTGGCATCCATCCGCCCAGAACCGCATGGTGGTGGTGTCGCCCAGCCGTGTCATGAACGACTTCACCGTCTTCGAGCGCATATCGCTGGCCTGGAGCTCCACCACGGCACTGATGTGGGCGTGTGGGCGGCACCTGTACGAGTGCACGGAGGACGCCGGTCAAGGGGCGGCCGCTGCTGAGAAGGACATTGCCACTAAGATGAGGGAGCGAGCGCAGTCGCGTTATGGTCACGACACTGTGCAGTTGTGGAGGAACCATGTGCTGGCTGGAGGAGACGACCCGCAGCTGAGGTCACTCTGGTACACGCTCCATTATATCCTTCACTGCAGGAGACGATTGAAGCTTTCAAAGCACATCGGGTCAAAGTTATTGTTGAAGGTTTACCTAAAAACCAAACTATTAATTGTTGCTGCATGAAGTTTTGCTGTTTACTTGACTCATGATTTATTATTATTATTATTTTTTAAAATTTAAGACTTTTGATTAAATATAATAATACAACATAATTTATATATATATATATATATATATATATATATATATATATATATATATATATATATATATATATATATATATATATATACCTACCATATATAATCATTAATAGGTTATAATATACATTGTATTGGATTATTATTTACTAATAATTGTAATAATAATATAATAAAAGCAATTTTTTATTAGTAGTAATAGGAGTTTATGGTTTGTTTTAAGATATGACCTTTGAATAGTAATAATTAAAACAATAACATACAATAATTGTATATTATATTATATAATTTAAATGTATAAAATTTATATTAACTTTTTAATAGACATTTATAATAAAAAAATAATATAAAATAAGTAATAAAACTTTTAATATATATATATATATACAGTATATATATATACAGTATATATATATACAGTATATATATATACAGTATATATATATATATATATTAATCTATCTTTTTATGTATTTTTTTTTTCTTTATAATTTTTACTAGTTTAGCATAAAGTCTGGTCTGCTTTACATCTGCTCTACATCAGAAAATTGCATAAGATTTTTTTTTATAGTCTGTGGCATCTGACATTGTTAACTACACATTGTTAAACAAAAAGATATCAGCTGTTACAGCTTATTTAACATGAAGTTATTTTGAGGAATGTTCACAATTCTTATTATGTGCTATTAATTAATCACTGGAGTGATCATTTCATTGTCATGTTGTCATGTTTATATGGTATTATTCTATTTGATATCTCTGTATTTCCTATGCAAGTTTTACTTATGAAGCAGTACACTGAAAATGTGGAGCAGAAGCAACAGAGCAATAAACAGTCACTCATTTACTCAGGCATCAAAAACATCGTCAAGTCCAGCTCTGGTAAGTGCAAACAGCAATTTTCAAAGAACATGATGATTGTTGTACAATTGAGCAAAAGTATTTGCTCCCTTTCAGTAGAAGTATTTCTCATAGATATCTGCTAAATGCCTCAGTCAGCCTGATGGTATCTGTCACTGGAGGCCCTCTAAAGACATGTCTCTCTCTCAGGCACTACAGAGACCCGGCGCTGCTGGTCAGGTTCAGTCAGACAGACCAATGTACTGCGGTACCACAGCGAGGAGCGCAGTCTGGCCCTGCAGCTGTGTGGCTGGATCAGTCGAGGGCCCGACATTGATGTGGAGCCCTTCCTGAAGTCTCTGGAGCAGGAGGGCGAGTGGGAGAGAGCTGCTGCTGTCGCTCTCTTTAACCTGGACATCCGACGGGCCATTCAGATTCTTAACAAAGGAGCTTCCGCAGAGAAAGGTACTGGACTGGACTGGAGGGACACTGTACAGCCAGTGACAGTGACTAGAAAACTCACAAAATATGGTCAATGCCCACCCCCTCCAAAAAAGGAATTATATTTTACAGCAAAAATTAAGCTTATTTGTAAAAAAAAAAAAAACAAAAAAAAAAAACATTATTTTTATGCCAGTTAACCACACCTTCCTCCAAAGTTCCTGTACTGAACAAAAAAAAAACATTATGCAATAATAATCTAATTTATATTTAAATATATAACATCTGATATAAAGGACATAATGTTTATTTATTTTAATTTATTAGATTTAGTTAATTTAATTGTAGTTATTTTAGTACTTTAACTTGAACTAAAAAAAAAAAAAAAAAAAAATATATATATATATATATATATATATATATTTATTTATTTATTTATTTATTATTATTTTTTTATTGTTTTAGTTTTAATTAATGATAATTACCCTGATATAAAATATACATTTCTATTTCTATTGCCTCTTAATTTAGGTAAAAATGTTTCCTGGACATGTGAATGCCATGTCCAAATTTTTTAAACTGCTGCCAAACATATTTTAATGATATGATGACTAATATTATAAATGTGTGCTACTTTGCTACTGTTTTTACTTCTTTAATGTTGACCATAAAAGTCCGTTCTGTACATGTTTCAAAATATTGATGCATACTAAAAAGATGCATAACTAGATATATAATAAACATAGAATTCACAGTATGAATTGATGAAAATAAACCCTGATATGTGCACATAAAATAAAACACCTCTATTGGCTGATAAAGATATATAATTTGTCTCTAGCAGGGAGTTATTTAAATTGGAAATGACATGAACAATTTTGAATAGCTTATTTATATATGGGATAGATGTTCATGTTCCTCAAGGGGATTTACAGGAACTCCTGTCCTCGGATGAATGTAAGAAGCACTGTGTGAAATCCAGGCTAGACAGCCATCAGCTGCCTGTTTGCAATCAAAAGTGATCCTTATATACTGACAAGATGATAAAAGCATTGCTCACATTACACAATGATAGCTGTTTAATATTAAATCCCCTAAAGCCATAGATGCATACGGCATATGGAGCTGTTTCGTGTTTTAAACATAATTTTGTTTGGCTTTGGGAAACAGATCTATCTATATCCATCCATCCATATTTTTATTATATTTTATATTTTCACACACACACACACACACACACACACACACACACACACACACACACACACACACACACACACACTCATATATATTAATTGAACTTAAATTTTTGTTTTTTCATATTTTTTTTAATATGTTTGTGTAGTTGTTTTTTTATTAATTTGTTAGTTTTCGTTTATTTTAGTACTTAAAGTAAACAACATTTATTTATTTTTAGTTCAGTTAATGTTTATTTTATTTTAAGTACCAGAAATGTTTTGTTTTAGTTTTAGTTAACTATAATAACCTTGATCTTGAAAATGTGCGAATTCAAATCTTGTTTTGCGTTTCCTTGATGTTGTGCTCAGGTGATCTGAACCTGAACGTGGTGGCCATGGCTCTGTCGGGATACACTGATGAGAAAAACTCCCTGTGGAGAGAGATGTGCAGCTCTCTCAGACTCCAGCTGAAGAAGCCGTACCTGTGTATCATGTTTGCCTTCCTCACCAGTGAACCTGGCGCCTATGATGCCGTCTTGGTATGTTAGTAAAAAAAACTAAACAGAGTATTGTGCTTAAAAGAATATTCAGTATTGCACTGAATTTAAAATATGCAATTGTAGTTGCAGTATATTGAGGTTAGTTATTTAATAAAAGTGTGTTTTGGGTTTACTAGTACGAGAGTCGTGTGGCTGTCAGGGACAGGGTGGCATTTGCGTGTATGTTTCTAAATGACACTCAGGTAAGACTCGCTCACCCCTGAGTTTATCCAAGTCTCATCGTGCACTACTGTGTATATAATACACTGTCATTTTTCCTCCCTTAAGTTGCATCGTTACATAGACAAGCTGACCATTGAGATGAAGGAGGGTGGTAATCTGGAGGGCATCCTGCTGACAGGACTGACGAAAGACGGAGTGGATCTCATGGAGAGTTATGTAGACCAAATCGGAGACGTGCAGACGGCCAGTTTCTGCATGCTCAAAGTAAGTGAATGTCCAGAAATAGAACAATAAATACATGATAAATACAGATACATAAGAGACTGATCAGCTCTCGGATGGATGGATGGATGTTTGGGGTCAGTTCATTTTTGATGCTTTTGAAAGACATCTCTTATGCTCACTAAAGCAGCATTTATTTGACCAAAATACAGTAATATTGTGAAATAGTATTACATTAAAAAAAAAAAAAAACTTTTTTTGTATTTGATTCTATTTTAAAATGCAGTTACTCATACTGAAAAAAAAGTATTACCTGAATGCACTGTAAGTCGTTTGGATAAAAGCATCTGCTAAATGCATAAATGTAACTGTAAATCCTGTGATCAAAGCTGGATTTTCAGCATCATTACTCCAATCTTTCACATGATCCTTCTGAAATCATTCTAATAATGCTGATTCTAATATGCTGATTTGCTGCTCAAGAGACATTGCTTATTGCTTGAAAACAGTTGTTCTGCTTCATATGTTTGTGGAAACCATGATAAAGTTTTTTAGGATTCTTAGATAAAAATACATTTCAAAGGAACAGCATTTATCTGAAATAAAAATCTTTTGTAACATTATAAATGTCTTTACTGTCACCTTTGATCAGTTTAATGCATGTTTGCTGAATACATGCAGTAATATATGAAATATATTACAGATGCAGTAATATATGAAAAAAAGAAGCGTGACTGAGTGTTGTTAAACCAAGAAAACTCCTGTGGATTGAGGTCTACCTCACAATTTCCAGATGAGTGTGTTAATGTAGATTTATGTGGTGTTTGTGATGACAGGGCACCCCAGGAGAGGTGCTGAAGGACCCTCGGGTACAGTGCTGGATCGAGAACTATCGCAACCTGTTGGACGCCTGGGGGTTTTGGCATAAACGGGCTGAATTTGACATTCATAGGAGCAAATTGGATCCCAGCTCAAAACCGCTTGCACAGGCAAGAATCAAATTGTTGTTTTTATTTCTGGCAGTTGTTATGTCTTAGTTATGGATGCATGATATAATCACTGACACATCTGTATCGTTCAGTATTAGTGATTTTCATTTATTGATCTGATTGGGCAATGTTGTGTGTGTGTGTGTGTGTGTGTGTGTATATAAATATATATGCTAGTTTTCTTAAATATTGCAAATACTGTAACAGTACTGTTACCAATAACAATACACTTAAATTTTTATGATGGCTATTTCTGATTTCTTCTATTTTTGTAATAACAGTAAAATTGTGAAAGAAAATATTAATTATAAATATTATAAACAATGTTTATATATATATATATATATACACACACATATACACACACACATATACACACACACACATATATATATATATATATAATATTTCAGTGATTTATAATATTGTTTATAATATTTATAATAATGTTTATATTTATTGGTGCATCCCTAGCTTTGATGTTTAGTTAATCTGTTTCATTAATTTATATAATTCTTTGTACCATACTTACAAAATGGGAACATTTTGTTTTATGTTGTTTTTGATGATTTCTTTTATTATTTTTCTTCTTTAATCTGGTTGCTTTCCATACGCTCTGTGCAGGTGTTTGTGAGCTGTAACTTCTGTGGAAAGTCTATATCATACAGCTGCTCAGCGATGCCTCATCAGGGCCGTGGATTCAGTCAGTACGGGGTCAGCGGTTCACCCACCAAGTCAAAGGTCACCAGTTGCCCTGGCTGTCGTAAACCACTTCCACGCTGTGCCCTCTGCTTAATGAACATGGGCACCCCTGTGTCCAGCTGCCCAGGTAACAGACGGATCATTTCAAGTTTTTCTTGATATATGATACCATAATGTCAACATGTTCCGTTCACTGTCAGACTCATCTCATCCATCTTATCAGGCACAGGAAAAGCTGATGAGAAAGCCAATCTCACACGAGACAAAAAACTCGCACAGTTTAATAACTGGTTCACCTGGTGTCACAACTGCCGGCACGGTGGTCACGCGGGTCACATGCTCAGCTGGTTTAGGTAAGAGTCATACTCCCCCGTATTGTGCCATTTATTTGATGACCTTATAAATCCAAATACACTAATGTATCCAATAGCCAAATATACATTATATGGGTCAAACTTATTTATTTTAATGCCAAATATATGCCAAAAATCATTAGGATATTAAGTAAAGATCTGGTTACATGAAACATTTTTGTACATTTCCTACTGTAAATATTAATACTAACTTAATTTTTGATTAGCAATATGCATTGCTTAGAACTTAATTTGGACAATTTTAAAGGTGATTTTCTATTTTTTTTATTTTGGATTCCTGATATTCAAATAGTTGTATCTTGGCCAAATATTGTCCGATCCTAATAAACCATACATCCATACAAGCTTGTTGTATAAATCTAATTTTTGAAAAATTTACACTTAAGATTGTTTTTGTGGTCCAGGGTCACAAATACTTTTTTAGTTAATACTTTTATCCAAAAGTGACAGTAAAGACATTTATAATGATACAAAAGATTTCTATTTCAAATAAATTCTTTTGAACATTCTGTTTATCAAAGCATGCTGAAAAAAAAAAAATCACAATTTCCACAAAGAAATTATGCAAAATATCCGTTTCTTCAGCAGCAAATCAGTATATTAGAATGATCGCTGAAGGATCATGTGACACTGACGACTGTAATGTGTAATGATGCTGAAAATTCAGCTGCGCAACACATTAATAAATGACATTTTAAAATACATTTGAATAGAAAACAGTTCTTTTAAATTGTAATTATATTTCACAATATTACTGTTTTTACTGTATTTTTAACCAAATAAATGCAGCCTTGATGAACATAAAAGACGTCTTTCAAAAATGTTAAAAAAAAATCTTTCCAACCCCAATCCTTTGAACTGTAGTGTATAGTTTAAACTATAACATTTTAAGTGCAATTATATTGTCTTTTCTTTCAGCGATCACAGTGAGTGTCCCGTTTCGGCCTGCACCTGTAAATGCATGCAGCTGGACACCACAGGCAACCTGGTGCCTTCTGATAGTGTATAAAGGCCTTTCTGACTTAAACCTCACACATTACTACAGTAGAAACAAGCTACCAACATTAGTACTGTAAGTGATGATGGCAAAGTTAAAGACGAGCATATGTGTCTTTTCTGAAGTGATCTGCACACCTCACTGGTATTGAGGTTGATGACAGGTGCTCTATTGTCACAGGAACTAAAGCAGTTCAATTGTTAGGATTATGTTACCCATGATTAACTCACTAGCCCACCCACGGACAGTTGAGTTTTCTCAGATGTCTGACGTTCTCAAGAGACAAGCCATGTGAATGTCTGACCGATGCATTTATGGTCCAGTATCTGGAGGTTCTATGAATAAAACTATTTCAGTACCAACGTTAGAGACAGGGAAAGAGATACCACAATAATTTAACCTGAGGAGTTTGAATGCATGTGAGAAATGTTTTGTTTCTATCTTAAAAAGTGCTTTTACACGGTCCATAACTACTTCCACTACTTGCCTTTGAGTTTAGCAATTTATGTTGTTTTATTGTTCTGTATTTATTGCATTTTACTCCATATACCACACTGGACCTCAGTCAGCTGTTGAAAATGTGATTTCTCAGAGATCTATAATACAGGTCAAATGATCTTCAATGGAAAGTAGTAAAGTGTCTATTCAGTTTGTTTTAAAAATTGCTTTTAACAAATAAAACAAAGTGATTTTTGTTGTTAAAGATGTGTGTAGGTTTAACATTATTTCTGGTTTTTGGATCCAAAGGTTAATGCTGTTTTGTAATGCGTACCTTAATATATTGCACAATCAATGCAACAACTTAGCTTTCTAACTATTTAAATGATTTTGTCTTTATTTTTTGAAAAGCAAAAAGAACTTACATCGGTGATTAATGTTATTAAAACATTTTTTGAAGGAGTTTTGAATGCAGTATTTTATTTATGCAACTAAATAATGATTTTATAGTGTAATGTTTTCATAGTATTATCATTTTTTTGTTTGTTTCAGTAAGATTAATACAGATTATTACAGACTGTTCAGTTCAAGTTTCAAGTCTTTACGTATTGTATAAAAAAAGGAAAAGGTGTACAAATGTGTTTTTTTTTTTTTTTTTTTTTTTTTTTTTTCTCCATTATGACATTTTTATGACAATGAAGTATGCAGTCCTTAGACCAGAAAGACCATAAGCATTTTGGAGAAATGGGTTCTCTTCTGGGACATTTCTACTGTTTTTCTGCTTAGCTTTTTGGGGATTCATGAGTAATATGGTAAAATATGGTATGTGGTTAACATTACTTGTTGAGACTTTCCCATTTTGTTCTGCAAAATACATTGCAGTCATACATCCAATTCACTTTTGAGCTATGCCTGTAACTATACCTTTAAGATAATTCAAATAATGATTTCCAGAATATATATATATATTACAAAAAAAACTCCTACACTTTCTCTGTTCAGAATATGAGACAACATAAAACATTCCACAGCTCTTAAGGCAAAATGCTTGTTTTCCACACAAAACTAAACTCCTCCCCAGCAGTGATCTCATTGGTTCTTCGTTGTAAGATGGAACGCATAAGCCAATGAGGAACGAGCGTCGCTGCTCTCTGTTCCAATCAGATTCAGTGTACGAGTGCCTTCCTCCCGCCCACTTCCTTTACTGCTACACATCTGTCAGCGCAGAGTTTGGACCTGCTTCTGAACTTTGCGTCCACTTTGATTCAGAGTTTTACTGGGAACGACAGGCTCGTGGGCGCACACCAGGTTAAGAGGAAGCGAGGTGTAATAATAACTCGGCTTTTCGCATGAACACATTTTCAGTTCTCGTTCTGGAGTTTATTATTGTATCTCGTGCACATATACACACTAAGTGCAACAGACTTCAGCCTGTCTCTAACAGTGTCCCTCTGAGATGGAGTGTTCATCCACGTCATTCTTCTCTTCAAGAAACAACAGAAGTCCTTCATCATCATCATCATCATCATCATCACATGCTGAAAACATGAAACAAATCACTAAGCCCACCAGGATCCCATCAGAGAATCACTTTATAACAGCAGGGAGAGGTAAGCTTTATTTTCATAAGTTATGAAAACAGTAACAGCAACACCTGAATTTGTAAATACATAATGCATTTGTAATTTAAACCTCTTTTAACTTAAATTATTGAGTTTGTTCTTAATTTGCGTGGGCATATAACTCATATTTAACGTGAGCTCGATTTAACTGCATCTTCCACTCTGATTCCCCCCAATGTCGTTTATTATAGCCTTAAGTCATTTTTGTATAAGCCCAGTGTCATTTAATACAGATTTACTTACAGTCAGAAGCATTCAAGAACAGTTTGGTAGAATAGCCAGATCCCGTACAAAGAAAATAAGGAATGATTTAAATTCATTGTATTGTATATTAAAGTTAGACATAACACCCAAAACAAACCTAGACCCACCAAGACCCAGATCCAGTCCAACGGCACATTTCTATGCCCATCAGAGATCTCAAGACCTTCAGATAAAGACTGCAACTTTGTGTGTGTGTGTGTGCGTATTAATGTACATACCGTATGTTTCTGTAACAAAAACATCAGTTCATCGAGTTGTAACGTTTTATGGCCATGTAAGTTTGTTTCTTTCTTTATTTCTTTGTAAGAAAGAACCATACATTGTCATTCAGCCATAAAATGTTCAAATATCGTATGAACCACAGACCACTTTATGAACCATTTTTTTAACTATCATATATATATATTTTTATTGTACTGCTCCCTGGACTTTATTCTGATTGGTCAATAGTTGCTTTTGACATTTATATCTCATAATAATGATGCTAAACTGCATAATCGAACAATGTCCCAGTCAATTGATTTTCTACATAGCTGTGCAATGTTATGCTAAGCTGCATAAAATATCAATATTCCATGTTCATTTATTAGTCTATTTGACAGGTAGCCATGTAATAAGTTAGATATTATTAAGATTACAATCAGATGATCGTTATCACAAATAAAATCTAGATTTTATTTAGCGATAATGGTTTATTTTTCAGTAATTAACATCTGACCCCACATTATCCATTATATCGCACCTTTGAACATTTCCTCAGATGACATGCACATCTTCGCTCTTATCCTGTAGTCACAGTTGCTATGTTTGGAATCGCATACTAAAGGCCCCGATAT